>NC_040879.1:6863419-7463419 GCF_003676215.2 Rhopalosiphum maidis
AAAATATTCAATTGAAACCCATAACACTTGTATAAAACTACAAACTGTTATGAAATATAAACTGATAAAAAATGATAAGATAAATTTAATTTGATATGACATGGAGTAATGTACATGTAAAACTGTATGGTTCGCCTTATGTTAAATATTAAGATGGAATTCATAAGTAAATAATTTTAATCACTGTTACCCAGTGTAATATGATATTTTGATTAATTATACAAAACTCTGATTCCATTAACATACAATAAACTGTCTAAAGCTCATGTGCTTTATACATTAAATAGTTTTATATTTTTACACTTAACGTTCCAAAAAAACAGAAATGTAAATCCTACCATTAGAACAATTTATCATACCATGAAGAAGCACAGAAAATCACTTATTGAATAAATAGTAACATTAAAACATTTAAGTAGCTTAATATAATTGTTAAGAAGAAACGTTATATGAAATCGTGTTTAGAGATTTGTTTAGTATTGTAAAATTTAATTTGTAATGACAAAATGAACTTACAATCACTACTCATTACAAAAGAAATTGCAATAAATCATTGATGTTTATGTAATTGTTATCGTTCATCTTCAACGTAGATAGAATATTAGTAGTTTCACAGGTATTACAAATGCAAGATCCATGCCCAGCTTACATTGACAATCCGCGGTACTGGTATCTAGAAAAAAATTGTCAATTAATTGAGTATAAAGGATGGAAGTTTAAATGTCACTATTAAATACCATATGAAAAATATATACAAATCTATTACCTAGAACAAATCCTAATAATTCACAGTTGGAAACATTAAATCCAAATTATATTCTTTGAACCAAAAGATTTAAGAAAATATTCAATTGAAACCCATAACACTTGTATAAAACTACAAACTGTTATGAAATATAAACTGATAAAAAATGATAAGATAAATTTAATTTTGATATGACATGGAGTAATGTACATGTAAAACTGTATGGTTCGCCTTATGTTAAATATTAAAGATGGAATTCATAAGTAAATAAATTTTAAATCACTGTTAACCAGTGTAATATGATATTTTGATTAATTATACAAACTCTGATTCCATTACAACAATAAAATGTCTAAAGCATGCTTAATACATTAAATAGTTTTTATATTTTTTACATTTAACGTTCCAAAAAAACATAAATGTAAATCCTTCCATTAGAACAATTTATCAATACATGAAGAAGCACAGAAAATCACTTATTGCATAAATAGTAACATTAATACATTTAAGTAGCTTATATAATTGTTAAGAAGAAACGTTATATGACAATGGTGTTTTATAGAGATTTGTTTAGATTTGTAAAATTTAATTTGTAATGACAAAATGAACTTACAATCAATAATCATTACAAAAGAAATTGCAAAAAATCATTGATGTTTATGTAATTGTTATCGTTCATCTTCAACGTAGATAGAATATTAGTAGTTTCACAGGTATTACAAATGCAAGATCCATGCCCAGCTTACATTGACAATCCGCGGTACTGGTATCTAGAAAAAAATTGTCAATTAATTGAGTATAAAGGATGGAAGTTTAAATGTCACTATTAAATACCATATGAAAAATATATACAAATCTATTACCTAGAACAAATCCTAATAATTCACAGTTGGAAACATTAAATCCAAATTATATTCTTTGAACCAAAAGATTTAAGAAAATATTCAATTGAAACCCATAACACTTGTATAAAACTACAAACTGTTATGAAATATAAACTGATAAAAAATGATAAGATAAATTTAATTTTGATATGACATGGAGTAATGTACATGTAAAACTGTATGGTTCGCCTTATGTTAAATATTAAAGATGGAATTCATAAGTAAATAAATTTTAAATCACTGTTAACCAGTGTAATATGATATTTTGATTAATTATACAAAACTCTGATTCCATTACAACAATAAAATGTCTAAAGCATGCTTAATACATTAAATAGTTTTTATACTTTTTACACTTAACGTTCCAAAAAAACATAAATGTAAATCCTACCATTAGAACAATTTATCAATACATGAAGAAGCACAGAAAATCACTTATTGAATAAATAGTAACATTAAAACATTTAAGTAGCTTATATAATTGTTAAGAAGAAACGTTATATGACAATCGTGTTTTATAGAGATTTGTTTAGATTTGTAAAATTTAATTTGTAATGACAAAATGAACTTACAATCAATAATCATTACAAAAGAAATTGCAAAAAATCATTGATGTTTATGTAATTGTTATCGTTCATCTTCAACGTAGATAGAATATTAGTAGTTTCACAGGTATTACAAATGCAAGATCCATGCCCAGCTTACATTGACAATCCGCGGTACTGGTATCTAGAAAAAAATTGTCAATTTATTGAGTATAAAGGATGGAAGTTTAAATGTCACTATTAAATACCATATGAAAAATATATACAAATCTATTACCTAGAACAAATCCTAATAATTCCCAGTTGGAAACATTAAAACCAAATTATATTTTATGAACCAAAAGATTTAAGAAAATATTCAATTGAAACCCATAACACTTGTATAAAACTACAAACTGTTATGAAATATAAACTGATAAAAAATGATAAGAAAAATTTAATTTTGATATGACATGGAGTAATGTATAGGTAAAACTGTATGGTTCGCCCTATGTTAAATATTAAAGATGGAATTCATAAGTAAATAAATTTTAATCACTGTTAACCAGTGTAATTTGATATTTTGATTAAATATACAAAACTCTGATTCCATTACAACAATAAAATGTCTAAAGCATGCTTAATACATTAAATAGTTTTTATACTTTTTACACTTAACGTTCCAAAAAAACATAAATGTAAATCCTACCATTAGAACAATTTATCAATACATGAAGAAGCACAGAAAATCACTTATTGAATAAATAGTAACATTAAACATTTAAGTAGCTTATATAATTGTTAAGAAGAAACGTTATATGACAATCGTGTTTTATAGAGATTTGTTTAGATTTGTAAAATTTAATTTGTAATGACAAAATGAACTTACAATCAATAATCATTACAAAAGAAATTGCAATAAATCATTGATGTTTATGTAATTGTTATCGTTCATCTTCAACGTAGATAGAATATTAGTAGTTTCACAGGTATTACAAATGCAAGATCCATGCCCAGCTTACATTGACAATCCGCGGTACTGGTATCTAGAAAAAAATTGTCAATTAATTGAGTATAAAGGATGGAAGTTTAAATGTCACTATTAAATACCATATGAAAAATATATACAAATCTATTACCTAGAACAAATCCTAATAATTCACAGTTGGAAACATTAAATCCAAATTATATTCTTTGAACCAAAAGATTTAAGAAAATATTCAATTGAAACCCATAACACTTGTATAAAACTACAAACTGTTATGAAATATAAACTGATAAAAAATGATAAGATAAATTTAATTTTGATATGACATGGAGTAATGTACATGTAAAAATGTATGGTTCGCCTTATGTTAAATATTTAAAATGGAATTCATAAGTAAACAAATTTTAAATCACTGTTAACCAGTGTAATATGATATTTTGATTAATTATACAAAACTCTGATTCCATTACAACAATAAAATGTCTAAAGCATGCTTAATACATTAAATAGTTTTTTATATTTTTTACATTTAACGTCCCAAAAAAACATAAATGTAAATCTTTCCATTAGAACAATTTATCAATGCATGAAGAAGCACAGAAAATCACTTATTGCATAAATAGTAACATTTATACATTTAAGTAGCTTATATAATTGTTAAGAAGAAACGTTATATGACAATGGTGTTTTACAGAGATTTGTTTAGATTTGTAAAATTTAATTTGTAATGACAAAATGAACTTACAATCAATAATCATTACAAAAGAAATTGCAAAAAATCATTGATGTTTATGTAATTGTTATCGTTCATCTTCAACGTAGATAGAATATTAGTAGTTTCACAGGTATTACAAATGCAAGATCCATGCCCAGCTTACATTGACAATCCGCGGTACTGGTATCTAGAAAAAAATTGTCAATTAATTGAGTATAAAGGATGGAAGTTTAAATGTCACTATTAAATACCATATGAAAAATATATACAAATCTATTACCTAGAACAAATCCTAATAATTCACAGTTGGAAACATTAAATCCAAATTATATTCTTTGAACCAAAAGATTTAAGAAAATATTCAATTGAAACCCATAACACTTGTATAAAACTACAAACTGTTATGAAATATAAACTGATAAAAAATGATAAGATAAATTTAATTTTGATATGACATGGAGTAATGTACATGTAAAACTGTATGGTTCGCCTTATGTTAAATATTAAAGATGGAATTCATAAGTAAATAAATTTTAAATCACTGTTAACCAGTGTAATATGATATTTTGATTAATTATACAAAACTCTGATTCCATTACAACAATAAAATGTCTAAAGCATGCTTAATACATTAAATAGTTTTTATACTTTTTACACTTAACGTTCCAAAAAAACATAAATGTAAATCCTACCATTAGAACAATTTATCAATACATGAAGAAGCACAGAAAATCACTTATTGAATAAATAGTAACATTAAAACATTTAAGTAGCTTATATAATTGTTAAGAAGAAACGTTATATGACAATCGTGTTTTATAGAGATTTGTTTAGATTTGTAAAATTTAATTTGTAATGACAAAATGAACTTACAATCAATAATCATTACAAAAGAAATTGCAAAAAATCATTGATGTTTATGTAATTGTTATCGTTCATCTTCAACGTAGATAGAATATTAGTAGTTTCACAGGTATTACAAATGCAAGATCCATGCCCAGCTTACATTGACAATCCGCGGTACTGGTATCTAGAAAAAAATTGTCAATTTATTGAGTATAAAGGATGGAAGTTTAAATGTCACTATTAAATACCATATGAAAAATATATACAAATCTATTACCTAGAACAAATCCTAATAATTCCCAGTTGGAAACATTAAAACCAAATTATATTTTATGAACCAAAAGATTTAAGAAAATATTCAATTGAAACCCATAACACTTGTATAAAACTACAAACTGTTATGAAATATAAACTGATAAAAAATGATAAGAAAAATTTAATTTTGATATGACATGGAGTAATGTATAGGTAAAACTGTATGGTTCGCCCTATGTTAAATATTAAAGATGGAATTCATAAGTAAATAAATTTTTAATCACTGTTAACCAGTGTAATTTGATATTTTGATTAAATATACAAAACTCTGATTCCATTACAACAATAAAATGTCTAAAGCATGCTTAATACATTAAATAGTTTTTATACTTTTTACACTTAACGTTCCAAAAAAACATAAATGTAAATCCTACCATTAGAACAATTTATCAATACATGAAGAAGCACAGAAAATCACTTATTGAATAAATAGTAACATTAAAACATTTAAGTAGCTTATATAATTGTTAAGAAGAAACGTTATATGACAATCGTGTTTTATAGAGATTTGTTTAGATTTGTAAAATTTAATTTGTAATGACAAAATGAACTTACAATCAATAATCATTACAAAAGAAATTGCAATAAATCATTGATGTTTATGTAATTGTTATCGTTCATCTTCAACGTAGATAGAATATTAGTAGTTTCACAGGTATTACAAATGCAAGATCCATGCCCAGCTTACATTGACAATCCGCGGTACTGGTATCTAGAAAAAAATTGTCAATTAATTGAGTATAAAGGATGGAAGTTTAAATGTCACTATTAAATACCATATGAAAAATATATACAAATCTATTACCTAGAACAAATCCTAATAATTCACAGTTGGAAACATTAAATCCAAATTATATTCTTTGAACCAAAAGATTTAAGAAAATATTCAATTGAAACCCATAACACTTGTATAAAACTACAAACTGTTATGAAATATAAACTGATAAAAAATGATAAGATAAATTTAATTTTGATATGACATGGAGTAATGTACATGTAAAAATGTATGGTTCGCCTTATGTTAAATATTTAAAATGGAATTCATAAGTAAACAAATTTTAAATCACTGTTAACCAGTGTAATATGATATTTTGATTAATTATACAAAACTCTGATTCCATTACAACAATAAAATGTCTAAAGCATGCTTAATACATTAAATAGTTTTTTATATTTTTTACATTTAACGTCCCAAAAAAACATAAATGTAAATCTTTCCATTAGAACAATTTATCAATGCATGAAGAAGCACAGAAAATCACTTATTGCATAAATAGTAACATTTATACATTTAAGTAGCTTATATAATTGTTAAGAAGAAACGTTATATGACAATGGTGTTTTACAGAGATTTGTTTAGATTTGTAAAATTTAATTTGTAATGACAAAATGAACTTACAATCAATAATCATTACAAAAGAAATTGCAAAAAATCATTGATGTTTATGTAATTGTTATCGTTCATCTTCAACGTAGATAGAATATTAGTAGTTTCACAGGTATTACAAATGCAAGATCCATGCCCAGCTTACATTGACAATCCGCGGTACTGGTATCTAGAAAAAAATTGTCAATTAATTGAGTATAAAGGATGGAAGTTTAAATGTCACTATTAAATACCATATGAAAAATATATACAAATCTATTACCTAGAACAAATCCTAATAATTCACAGTTGGAAACATTAAATCCAAATTATATTCTTTGAACCAAAAGATTTAAGAAAATATTCAATTGAAACCCATAACACTTGTATAAAACTACAAACTGTTATGAAATATAAACTGATAAAAAATGATAAGATAAATTTAATTTTGATATGACATGGAGTAATGTACATGTAAAAATGTATGGTTCGCCTTATGTTAAATATTTAAAATGGAATTCATAAGTAAACAAATTTTAAATCACTGTTAACCAGTGTAATATGATATTTTGATTAATTATACAAAACTCTGATTCCATTACAACAATAAAATGTCTAAAGCATGCTTAATACATTAAATAGTTTTTTATATTTTTTACATTTAACGTCCCAAAAAAACATAAATGTAAATCCTTCCATTAGAACAATTTATCAATACATGAAGAAGCACAGAAAATCACTTATTGCATAAATAGTAACATTTATACATTTAAGTAGCTTATATAATTGTTAAGAAGAAACGTTATATGACAATGGTGTTTTATAGAGATTTGTTTAGATTTGTATTGACAAAATGAACTTACAATCAATAATCATTACAAAAGAAATTGCAATAAATCATTGATGTTTATGTAATTGTTATCGTTCATCTTCAACGTAGATAGAATATTAGTAGTTTCACAGGTATTACAAATGCAAGATCCATGCCCAGCTTACATTGACAATCCGCGGTACTGGTATCTAGAAAAAAATTGTCAATTAATTGAGTATAAAGGATGGAAGTTTAAATGTCACTATTAAATACCATATGAAAAATATATACAAATCTATTACCTAGAACAAATCCTAATAATTCAGAGTTGGAAACATTAAAACCAAATTATATTCTTTGAACCAAAAGATTTAAGAAAATATTCAATTGAAACCCATAACACTTGTATAAAACTACAAACTGTTATGAAATATAAACTGATAAAAAATGATAAGATAAATTTAATTTTGATATGACATGGAGTAATGTACATGTAAAACTGTATGGTTCGCCTTATGTTAAATATTAAAGATGGAATTCATAAGTAAATAAATTTTAAATCACTGTTAACCAGTGTAATTTGATATTTTGATTAAATATTCAAAACTCTGATTCCATTACAATAATAAAATGTCTAAAGCATGCTTAATACATTAGTTTTTATATTTTAACATTTAACGTTCCAAAAAAACATAAATGTAAATCCTACCATTAGAACAATTTATCAATACACGAAGAAGCACAGAAAATCACTAATTGAATAAATAGTAACATTAAAACATTTAAGTAGCATATATAATTGTTAAGAAGAAACGTTATATGACAATGGTGTTTTATAGAGATTTGTTTAGATTTGTAAAATTTAATTTGTAATGACAAAATGAACTTACAATCAATAATCATTACAAAAGAAATTGCAATAAATCATTGATGTTTATGTAATTGTTATCGTTCATCTTCAACGTAGATAGAATATTAGTAGTTTCACAGGTATTACAAATGCAAGATCCATGCCCAGCTTACATTGACAATCCGCGGTACTGGTATCTAGAAAAAAATTGTCAATTAATTGAGTATAAAGGATGGAAGTTTAAATGTCACTATTAAATACCATATGAAAAATATATACAAATCTATTACCTAGAACAAATCCTAATAATTCCCAGTTGGAAACATTAAAACCAAATTATATTTTATGAACCAAAAGATTTAAGAAAATATTCAATTGAAACCCATAACACTTGTATAAAACTACAAACTGTTATGAAATATAAACTGATAAAAAATGATAAGATAAATTTAATTTTGATATGACATGGAGTAATGTATAGGTAAAACTGTATGGTTCGCCTTATGTTAAATATTAAAGATGGAATTCATAAGTAAATAAATTTTAATCACTGTTAACCAGTGTAATTTGATATTTTGATTAATATACAAAACTCTGATTCCATTACAACAATAAAATGTCTAAAGCATGCTTAATACATTAAATAGTTTTTATACTTTTTACACTTAACGTTCCAAAAAAACATAAATGTAAATCCTACCATTAGAACAATTTATCAATACATGAAGAAGCACAGAAAATCACTTATTGAATAAATAGTAACATTAAACATTTAAGTAGCTTATATAATTGTTAAGAAGAAACGTTATATGACAATCGTGTTTTATAGAGATTTGTTTAGATTTGTAAAATTTAATTTGTAATGACAAAATGAACTTACAATCAATAATCATTACAAAAGAAATTGCAATAAATCATTGATGTTTATGTAATTGTTATCGTTCATCTTCAACGTAGATAGAATATTAGTAGTTTCACAGGTATTACAAATGCAAGATCCATGCCCAGCTTACATTGACAATCCGCGGTACTGGTATCTAGAAAAAAATTGTCAATTAATTGAGTATAAAGGATGGAAGTTTAAATGTCACTATTAAATACCATATGAAAAATATATACAAATCTATTACCTAGAACAAATCCTAATAATTCACAGTTGGAAACATTAAATCCAAATTATATTCTTTGAACCAAAAGATTTAAGAAAATATTCAATTGAAACCCATAACACTTGTATAAAACTACAAACTGTTATGAAATATAAACTGATAAAAAATGATAAGATAAATTTAATTTTGATATGACATGGAGTAATGTACATGTAAAAATGTATGGTTCGCCTTATGTTAAATATTTAAAATGGAATTCATAAGTAAACAAATTTTAAATCACTGTTAACCAGTGTAATATGATATTTTGATTAATTATACAAAACTCTGATTCCATTACAACAATAAAATGTCTAAAGCATGCTTAATACATTAAATAGTTTTTTATATTTTTTACATTTAACGTCCCAAAAAAACATAAATGTAAATCCTTCCATTAGAACAATTTATCAATACATGAAGAAGCACAGAAAATCACTTATTGCATAAATAGTAACATTTATACATTTAAGTAGCTTATATAATTGTTAAGAAGAAACGTTATATGACAATGGTGTTTTATAGAGATTTGTTTAGATTTGTAAAATTTAATTTGTAATGACAAAATGAACTTACAATCAATAATCATTACAAAAGAAATTGCAAAAAATCATTGATGTTTATGTAATTGTTATCGTTCATCTTCAACGTAGATAGAATATTAGTAGTTTCACAGGTATTACAAATGCAAGATCCATGCCCAGCTTACATTGACAATCCGCGGTACTGGTATCTAGAAAAAAATTGTCAATTAATTGAGTATAAAGGATGGAAGTTTAAATGTCACTATTAAATACCATATGAAAAATATATACAAATCTATTACCTAGAACAAATCCTAATAATTCACAGTTGGAAACATTAAATCCAAATTATATTCTTTGAACCAAAAGATTTAAGAAAATATTCAATTGAAACCCATAACACTTGTATAAAACTACAAACTGTTATGAAATATAAACTGATAAAAAATGATAAGATAAATTTAATTTTGATATGACATGGAGTAATGTACATGTAAAAATGTATGGTTCGCCTTATGTTAAATATTAAAATGGAATTCATAAGTAAACAAATTTTAAATCACTGTTAACCAGTGTAATATGATATTTTGATTAATTATACAAAACTCTGATTCCATTACAACAATAAAATGTCTAAAGCATGCTTAATACATTAAATAGTTTTTATATTTTTACATTTAACGTCCCAAAAAAACATAAATGTAAATCCTTCCATTAGAACAATTTATCAATACATGAAGAAGCACAGAAAATCACTTATTGCATAAATAGTAACATTTATACATTTAAGTAGCTTATATAATTGTTAAGAAGAAACGTTATATGACAATGGTGTTTTATAGAGATTTGTTTAGATTTGTAATTATTGTATGACAAAATGAACTTACAATCAATAATCATTACAAAAGAAATTGCAATAAATCATTGATGTTTATGTAATTGTTATCGTTCATCTTCAACGTAGATAGAATATTAGTAGTTTCACAGGTATTACAAATGCAAGATCCATGCCCAGCTTACATTGACAATCCGCGGTACTGGTATCTAGAAAAAAATTGTCAATTAATTGAGTATAAAGGATGGAAGTTTAAATGTCACTATTAAATACCATATGAAAAATATATACAAATCTATTACCTAGAACAAATCCTAATAATTCAGAGTTGGAAACATTAAATCCAAATTATATTCTTTGAACCAAAAGATTTAAGAAAATATTCAATTGAAACCCATAACACTTGTATAAAACTACAAACTGTTATGAAATATAAACTGATAAAAAATGATAAGATAAATTTAATTTTGATATGACATGGAGTAATGTACATGTAAAACTGTATGGTTCGCCTTATGTTAAATATTAAAGATGGAATTCATAAGTAAATAAATTTTAAATCACTGTTAACCAGTGTAATTTGATATTTTGATTAAATATTCAAAACTCTGATTCCATTACAATAATAAAATGTCTAAAGCATGCTTAATACATTAGTTTTTATATTTTAACATTTAACGTTCCAAAAAAACATAAATGTAAATCCTACCATTAGAACAATTTATCAATACACGAAGAAGCACAGAAAATCACTAATTGAATAAATAGTAACATTAAAACATTTAAGTAGCATATATAATTGTTAAGAAGAAACGTTATATGACAATGGTGTTTTATAGAGATTTGTTTAGATTTGTAAAATTTAATTTGTAATGACAAAATGAACTTACAATCAATAATCATTACAAAAGAAATTGCAATAAATCATTGATGTTTATGTAATTGTTATCGTTCATCTTCAACGTAGATAGAATATTAGTAGTTTCACAGGTATTACAAATGCAAGATCCATGCCCAGCTTACATTGACAATCCGCGGTACTGGTATCTAGAAAAAAATTGTCAATTAATTGAGTATAAAGGATGGAAGTTTAAATGTCACTATTAAATACCATATGAAAAATATATACAAATCTATTACCTAGAACAAATCCTAATAATTCACAGTTGGAAACATTAAATCCAAATTATATTCTTTGAACCAAAAGATTTAAGAAAATATTCAATTGAAACCCATAACACTTGTATAAAACTACAAACTGTTATGAAATATAAACTGATAAAAAATGATAAGATAAATTTAATTTTGATATGACATGGAGTAATGTACATGTAAAAATGTATGGTTCGCCTTATGTTAAATATTAAAGATGGAATTCATAAGTAAACAAATTTTAAATCACTGTTAACCAGTGTAATATGATATTTTGATTAATTATACAAAACTCTGATTCCATTACAACAATAAAATGTCTAAAGCATGCTTAATACATTAAATAGTTTTTATATTTTTACATTTAACGTCCAAAAAAACATAAATGTAAATCCTTCCATTAGAACAATTTATCAATACATGAAGAAGCACAGAAAATCACTTATTGCATAAATAGTAACATTTATACATTTAAGTAGCTTATATAATTGTTAAGAAGAAACGTTATATGACAATGGTGTTTTATAGAGATTTGTTTAGATTTGTAAAATTTAATTTGTAATGACAAAATGAACTTACAATCAATAATCATTACAAAAGAAATTGCAATAAATCATTGATGTTTATGTAATTGTTATCGTTCATCTTCAACGTAGATAGAATATTAGTAGTTTCACAGGTATTACAAATGCAAGATCCATGCCCAGCTTACATTGACAATCCGCGGTACTGGTATCTAGAAAAAAATTGTCAATTAATTGAGTATAAAGGATGGAAGTTTAAATGTCACTATTAAATACCATATGAAAAATATATACAAATCTATTACCTAGAACAAATCCTAATAATTCACAGTTGGAAACATTAAATCCAAATTATATTCTTTGAACCAAAAGATTTAAGAAAATATTCAATTGAAACCCATAACACTTGTATAAAACTACAAACTGTTATGAAATATAAACTGATAAAAAATGATAAGATAAATTTAATTTTGATATGACATGGAGTAATGTACATGTAAAAATGTATGGTTCGCCTTATGTTAAATATTAAAGATGGAATTCATAAGTAAACAAATTTTAAATCACTGTTTACCAGTGTAATATGATATTTTGATTAATTATACAAAACTCTGATTCCATTACAACAATAAAATGTCTAAAGCATGCTTAATACATTAAATAGTTTTTTATATTTTTTACATTTAACGTCCCAAAAAAACATAAATGTAAATCTTTCCATTAGAACAATTTATCAATACACGAAGAAGCACAGAAAATCACTAATTGAATAAATAGTAACATTAAAACATTTAAGTAGCATATATAATTGTTAAGAAGAAACGTTATATGACAATGGTGTTTTATAGAGATTTATTTAGATTTGTAAAATTTAATTTGTAATGACAAAATGAACTTACAATCAATAATCATTACAAAAGAAATTGCAATAAATCATTGATGTTTATGTAATTGTTATCGTTCATCTTCAACGTAGATAGAATATTAGTAGTTTCACAGGTATTACAAATGCAAGATCCATGCCCAGCTTACATTGACAATCCGCGGTACTGGTATCTAGAAAAAAATTGTCAATTAATTGAGTATAAAGGATGGAAGTTTAAATGTCACTATTAAATACCATATGAAAAATATATACAAATCTATTACCTAGAACAAATCCTAATAATTCAGAGTTGGAAACATTAAAACCAAATTATATTCTTTGAACCAAAAGATTTAAGAAAATATTCAATTGAAACCCATAACACTTGTATAAAACTACAAACTGTTATGAAATATAAACTGATAAAAAATGATAAGATAAATTTAATTTTGATATGACATGGAGTAATGTACATGTAAAACTGTATGGTTCGCCTTATGTTAAATATTAAAGATGGAATTCATAAGTAAATAAATTTTAAATCACTGTTAACCAGTGTAATTTGATATTTTGATTAAATATACAAAACTCTGCTTCCATTACAACAATAAAATGTCTAAAGCATGCTTAATACATTAAATAGTTTTTATACTTTTTACACTTAACGTTCCAAAAAAACATAAATGTTAATCCTACCATTAGAACAATTTATCAATACACGAAGAAGCACGGAAAATCACTTATTGAATAAATAGTAACATTAAAACATTTAAGTAGCTTATATAATTGTTAAGAAGAAACGTTATATGACAATGGTGTTTTATAGAGATTTGTTTAGATTTGTAATGACAAAATGAACTTACAATCAATAATCTTTACAAAAGAAATTGCAATAAATCATTGATGTTTATGTAATTGTTATCGTTCATCTTCAACGTAGATAGAATATTAGTAGTTTCACAGGTATTACAAATGCAAGATCCATGCCCAGCTTACATTGACAATCTGCGGTACTGGTATCTAGAAAAAAATTGTCAATTAATTGAGTATAAAGGATGGAAGTTTAAATGTCACTATTAAATACCATATGAAAAATATATACAAATCTATTACCTAGAACAAATCCTAATAATTCCCAGTTGGAAACATTAAAACCAAATTATATTCTTTGAACCAAAAGATTTAAGAAAATATTCAATTGAAACCCATAACACTTGTATAAAACTACAAACTGTTATGAAATATAAACTGATAAAAAATGATAAGATAAATTTAATTTTGATATGACATGGAGTTATGTACATGTAAAACTGTATGGTTCGCCTTATGTTAAACATTAAAGATGGAATTCATAAGTAAATAAATTTTAAATCACTGTTAACCAGTGTAATTTGATATTTTGATTAAATATACAAAACTCTGCTTCCATTACAACAATAAAATGTCTAAAGCATGCTTAATACATTAAATAGTTTTTATACTTTTTACACTTAACGTTCCAAAAAAACATAAATGTTAATCCTACCATTAGAACAATTTATCAATACACGAAGAAGCACGGAAAATCACTTATTGAATAAATAGTAACATTAAAACATTTAAGTAGCTTATATAATTGTTAAGAAGAAACGTTATATGACAATGGTGTTTTATAGAGATTTGTTTAGATTTGTAATGACAAAATGAACTTACAATCAATAATCTTTACAAAAGAAATTGCAATAAATCATTGATGTTTATGTAATTGTTATCGTTCATCTTCAACGTAGATAGAATATTAGTAGTTTCACAGGTATTACAAATGCAAGATCCATGCCCAGCTTACATTGACAATCCGCGGTACTGGTATCTAGAAAAAAATTGTCAATTAATTGAGTATAAAGGATGGAAGTTTAAATGTCACTATTAAATACCATATGAAAAATATATACAAATCTATTACCTAGAACAAATCCTAATAATTCAGAGTTGGAAACATTAAAACCAAATTATATTCTTTGAACCAAAAGATTTAAGAAAATATTCAATTGAAACCCATAACACTTGTATAAAACTACAAACTGTTATGAAATATAAACTGATAAAAAATGATAAGATAAATTTAATTTTGATATGACATGGAGTAATGTACATGTAAAACTGTATGGTTCGCCTTATGTTAAATATTAAAGATGGAATTCATAAGTAAATAAATTTTAAATCACTGTTAACCAGTGTAATTTGATATTTTGATTAAATATACAAAACTCTGATTCCATTACAATAATAAAATGTCTAAAGCATGCTTAATACATTAGTTTTTATATTTTAACATTTAACGTTCCAAAAAAACATAAATGTAAATCCTACCATTAGAACAATTTATCAATACACGAAGAAGCACAGAAAATCACTAATTGAATAAATAGTAACATTAAAACATTTAAGTAGCATATATAATTGTTAAGAAGAAACGTTATATGACAATGGTGTTTTATAGAGATTTGTTTAGATTTGTAAAATTTAATTTGTAATGACAAAATGAACTTACAATCAATAATCTTTACAAAAGAAATTGCAATAAATCATTGATGTTTATGTAATTGTTATCGTTCATCTTCAACGTAGATAGAATATTAGTAGTTTCACAGGTATTACAAATGCAAGATCCATGCCCAGCTTACATTGACAATCCGCGGTACTGGTATCTAGAAAAAAATTGTCAATTAATTGAGTATAAAGGATGGAAGTTTAAATGTCACTATTAAATACCATATGAAAAATATATACAAATCTATTACCTAGAACAAATCCTAATAATTCACAGTTGGAAACATTAAAACCAAATTATATTCTTTGAACCAAAAGATTTAAGAAAATATTCAATTGAAACCCATAACACTTGTTTAAAACTACAAACTGTTATGAAATATAAACTGATAAAAAATGATAAGATAAATTTAATTTTGATATGACATGGAGTAATGTACAGGTAAAACTGTATGGTTCGCCCTATGTTAAATATTAAAGATGGAATTCATAAGTAAATAAATTTAAATCACTGTTAACCAGTGTAATATGATATTTTGATTAAATATACAAAACTCTGATTCCATTACAATAATAAAATGTCTAAAGCATGCTTAATACATTAAATTGTTTTTATACTTTTTACATTTAACGTTCCAAAAAAACAAGTTCCATGCCTAGCTTACATTGACAATCTGCGGTACCGGTATCTAGAAAAATATTGTGAGTTAAATGAGTATAATAAATTGAAGTTTATTAATAAAAGTTTTTGATTAGTTATTGTTATTTACATAATGAGGAACAGATTTATTAGACTTCTTTTAAAAGTTATCATTATTTCAAAATGGTTTAATATTTGTTTTTATACTATTTTCGATATTAGAAATTCATTGAACATGACATTTAGTATTTAGTGTTTACATTTTTTTCTAAGATTATAGAAATCATAACAATTAGTATCAGAAGGAAATACTTTAATTTTTTGTGGGCACATTTTTTTTATTTTACAATCTCTGTGTTCAGCGTTTCCCTATATAAGTGAATATTTGTAATATATTTTTGTTTTGGGCATAAATAAATGAACAGAGTGATAAATAATTTTATTAAATTTTTCGATAGGCTATTCAAATGATGAATTATTATTTGAGATTATGATCAAAATCAATACTGCATAGAAAATGAGTATTTTATCGAAGTTACTGTTTTTAAAGTTTTAAATGAGCAGAGGTTCAAAATGTTCATTAACCAATGCATTATTAAATTTTATTATTAAACATAATGGTGGATGATAATTTTCAACTTTAGGAACAAGAGATTCTAACGAATGTAAAATATTAATAAGTTCAGCATCAGCACTAATCATTATGTAATCAAGAGTTTGACCACTTCAGTTAAATACATGGTTTACTTGTTTCAAGCTTAAGTAATTTAAATAACAGTTAAAAATTAGTGAACCTGTATTATAATCTTGAGTGATTGGTTCAATAGCCCAGTCAAACTGATTTAAATTAAAATCACCAGTTATAACATATTTGTAGTATTTGTATTCGGTGTACATAAGATATATAGACTCAATGACCTCTCAGTGCTTAGAATATACAACACAAGAATTGTCTGGTGGAATATATATACAACTTATATTTATTTTAATGTCATTCAAAATAATTTTCAAAAAAACTTGCTCAATACCTAAAATACTAGAGACATTTAATATGTTACAACTTATTATTTTATTTACTGTAATTAGAACACCACCACCTCGTTTTTTTCTATAGGTCAAATTATTACAATCATTACGATATAAATTATAATTAGTGAAACCAAATTCAGAGTCGAAAACATTATCATTTAGCCAAGTTTTAGTTAAACAAATTATATTATAATTAACATCCAAAAATGCATTACGTAAAAAAAAAGATATTTGTTAAAAGACCACAAACATTTTAGTAGAAAATATTAATTATAAAAAATTTTCAGCACGGGCATTAGATTGTTTGTTCTTGATAACGATGGTTAGAGTTCCTCTAATGTATTTAATGATTAGATCAATTTCACCATTTGTTCTACAAAACTCTAGTTCAACTCAAAGTTTCTTCATATAGTTCCTTTGATAAAGAATGCGATCCGAACTGATGCCAATAGTGGAAAATGGTTGAAATGATAACAATTTTTTATTTTACTTTAATATTTCAAACACTTCAGCTGGTGTGCTAAATACAGCCTTTATTGGACGGGGATTATTTTTACCAAGAATACAAAGACAAATAACTTTAGACGGTCTAATATTCCCACCAATAATAATTGAATCAATTACATAACTCACAAAATTAGAGTTATGATTAACTCAATCGACTGCATTATCTAAGTTTGACTCTGGAACGTTATAAAATATTAAATTAGATGCTCTGATATTGCGTTCGCCGACTTCATCAATTATAAACTCCTCAGAATGATTTTGAACGTTGTTATTATTCTTCTAACTCTTTAGCTCATTAATTTCATCTAATAAATGATTAATTAATAATTTAAGCTCGGGAATGTCACACAAATCTTTATTGCATGTTTCGCAAAAGAATTTTGAATTTCGATTCTTAAAACCAAGACATTTAATTTCATTATTATTGAGACCCGAGCACTTGTTATGAGTTGAAAAGTTACAGCCGTCACACTTAATAGGAACATCGAGTTCAGCAAAACCTAGATTACAAATATAACTGTTAAGACTATTGGGAGCCATAAAGAAAAGTTACGAATAATTACAATAGAATAAGACAATAACAGAGAGATACGTACAACCTTACGATACAACTGTACGAACTCAACTGAAATAAATATAAATATTATTCATAATGTTATGAAGAAAAATTACATGACAATGGTGTTTTTTACTGAAAATACATCATTAGGCCCCATATTGTTTTATTTTATATTAACTCTGTACCTGCATCATTATTAAAAGGAAAATTATTCATGTTTGCTGGTGATATAGCACTAGTTTATTTCGAAGATAATTAAGAAAAATTAAAACAAACCATCAAAATAGATATTCTTGGTATCAAAAAATTTAAGAAATTTTTAATTCCTACCATTGAAGTTAAACTCCACGTTAAGTCCAATTTTGTTTTTGCTCTAATTTCTCATGTTATGGACACCCTTTGATCTGCTTTGGTAATTACCAGTTTGATGACCATCTATAGATTATTTTATGTTTTTATTCTGTCCGAAATTTTTTTTGAGCACTTAATACATTACAACATAAATTGTCGTATTCCTTATTTGATTTCCATTCTTTGAAATCTTAAGGTATATATTTTATAATTCAATAAAACTATAATTGTGGCATACTTTTCTTTTAGAAAAACAGAATATTTCAAGTAAAATTAAAATTCAGTAAATTATATTTACCACGAAGAACCGCAAATGTTCTTTGTTCATTTTGTAACTTCATGTCATGGTTTACCTCTAATACAATTTCAACAGTTTTTTGTTTGTAAATGACTTATTACAAAACAAATCTGGATATTTCATACTAATAACATTTTTGGATTCTTTACATCCACAAATAATTTGGTGTCGCTTTAATATTCTTTTGTACTTAAAATATTTATTACACGCCATGTACTTTAGCTCTTCCATGTTACTGGTTCCAAACTAAACTCTTCTATATATTATTATATAATTAAAATATATTAATTATAACACTTGCATGAATGTACGATTGAAAATTATATCACATTATGATACTAATTTGTAAAAAGGATGATGAGAAATGTGAACAATCGTGATTGATCGCGTGAGTTTGCCTCCGAGACGCTCGTCGTGTAAAATTAAACAGTTTAATTTTGATAACTCAGTAAAACCGGGATTATTATTTGATAATATATTTTGGTACTTTGACAGTATTATTTTGTTTGTAAATAACGTATTATCGATTATTTTCGATTGGACAAATGTTTTCAAAATATTTTCGTTTTTATTGATAAGGTGGAGGCATATAACAACGTAAACTTTATTAACTTCATAGCATACGTGTTCCGTGTTAACGTTTCGATTTTCGTTTGTCGGCAATTTAAAATGGTAGGTAATTACTGTTTTACCTGTTGTATATGATTATAGTTTACTTATTTTGTTTTCGATTTTATGATAATTATTACTCTATGCTTTATGCAACATTGTGTTTTTTGGTATCGGAGTATTTAATATCGCTAATGTTGATAGTAGTGAGTTGTTTAATTTAAATTTGATATTTTAATACGTAATTTGACATTATTTTTTCAAATTAGTTTGTCTGTCAACGCTTTAAAGAATACCGGTGCAAAATCTATGGTTCAAAAAATAATTATTAATCTTATACACTAATTTCATATCATACTCGAACTGCTCAACTCTATCAACATTCCACCGTTCGTAAACGGGTAATATTGGAATTTTGAGCTAACTTTTTATTCCACAAATCTTTGATCGTAAACTATGGATACTGGATAGAGCTATAGCTTATATCACTTATGTAATGTGTTCACATCCTATACAATATCAAAAGTGTAAGTACTGTCAGTGTAGTGCCTACATCTTTCTGTTTTGGTTATATTTTTAAATTTTCTCCTTTAGTGAAACATCCAAAAACTCAAGTATAAAAACTAAACAATGTTTCTGAAAACAACCAATACTCGTCTACATGATAGTAATCAAACCCTCTGTAATGACCTCAACAAATAATAATTACAAACGTTATCATTAAAAACTATATAGGTACCTAATCAAAAATTTCTCAAAACCGAGAAACCTTCTATAGTGGACAATCACAAGTTCATCAAGTGTTAGTTGTAATATTTTTTTAGTCAACCCAGTATACTAAGTAGCTAAGGAATGTATTTAAGGAAAACATATGAATAGAAATGAAGTAGATAATTAATATTATTTAATATGAAAACTAAATATACATTATATAGTTAATTAAAAATATGTACATAATTATAAATATACACAATTAATATTATCGTTATTGGTGATCTAGGAGTTTGAGATCTGTAATCTATAATCTGTGCCTTGATCATCAAAGCTAATAAACGTTTAATAATGTTGTTGCATAGTATATACATGTATGTATACAATTAGATTGATATTTGAAACAAGATTATTGTCTGTTATCAAGAAAGGGAGAAATATTACTATCTATGTCTGAAATAGAAAAATGTCATTACATTGAAAAACCTATTTTTTTACTAAAATTTTATAATTTTGTCAAGGGTTTGTCTACTAAATCAGGTTTCATTGTAATATGATGTAGTATATAAGTATTTAAATTCAATAATAATAATTTTTATTACATTATAATTAGCTAAACAAACATATTGATATGTGTGATATTACAAAGTGCATTTTCAGTTTTCAAGAAGGTGTGTATTAAAATATAAGAATTAAATAATGGTTAGTTAATGTATCACACTTATTAACATAACACATAAAAGATTTTTTTTCATTTTCTCAGAGTTAAAATTATTAATTATAACTGACATCTATTATATTATCAGATAATCTGTTGCTTTTGGTTTCTGATAGTATTTTCTGCATATTTACTTTTTGCAATTGGTTCATTATAATATCCATGCCTTTTGAATTTGTATTAGAATTTTATTTGAATTTAAAATTAGTTTTAATGTCAGGACTGATTGATAATAAAATAAATTTAAAATAATGTTATTGTGTGTAGATAGGTATGCATTATTAAAAAAAGGTAAACTAGAGGTAAAACTAGTAGGTACCAACAAAAATATTAAATTATTATTTTACATAATATAAAGGTATAATTAATAATAATATTAACTATGTGACTGGAATAATACTCGATTACCGTATTTCCACTTTTGTTGTTATACTGTCACAGTCCTAGAATTTTTAAAAATATGAACTTTTATCATAGATATGCAATGAAGTATGGTTATTTCATTCAATCACACCTGAGATAAAAATTCATACTTTTAAAAACATAAATAATAAATAAAATCTATTAAAGGATTTTAAGGTTTTTTACAAAATAGGATCAATTTTTCCTATACCACCTTTAAATTTATTATTTTTTTCCAATTTTAAAGGACTGTAGTCATCATACAAATAAGTTAGACATATTTGAAATTTTGATTTTGATTTATTTACTATATTAATATTTTAATTGAAACTAATTTCATAAATGTTTTTTCAACTTAAATATCAATGAATGTATAGCAATTTTTTTAGAACATAAACAGTTTTTGAAATTTTATAAATCATATTTTATAGTTTTGAGTGACTTAAAGTAGTTATAATATCCATTATTCCATTAATGGATGATTAATGCATGATTCTGCTCGTACATTTATATTATCCCAATTAAAAATAAACTATCCTTCATATGGATAATCAATATTAGAACAATAGAGTAATATTAATTTTTTAGTGTATGATATTTATCTAATTCTTAAATGTTTTTCTCC
The DNA here is from genome assembly GCF_003676215.2 of Rhopalosiphum maidis. Classification (NCBI taxonomy): domain Eukaryota; kingdom Metazoa; phylum Arthropoda; class Insecta; order Hemiptera; family Aphididae; genus Rhopalosiphum; species Rhopalosiphum maidis. Next base: position 6,885,490 of record NC_040879.1, read on the forward strand.
TAACAAAGAGCCAACTGTAGTTTTTTAACTTTTACTACAATAGCGGTTGTGAGTTACGAGTGATTCAGTGTCAATGTATAATTTACTTGATATATTTATTTTAAAATTAAATAATGACAATATATTTTGTTATAATATTGTGTCGAGTATTATATAAAACCATTTAGGATTTTTGAAAATAAATTTGATCATTAATTCCTTTTAAATATCTGGATTGATTAAAATTGTATACAAAACTATATTCGGTAAAGAAAAAAAATGTAGTCATATTAACAAAATGTATTTTATGATGTTGAAACAATAATTATTATTGCTAAATAACAAAAATATTATTTAAAACTGATTTATTGTTATTATTTTGAAATTATAATAGTTTAATTTTCATAACAAATTAACACCGATAGTCAAATGTTTGTTGGTATGTATTCTATTATTTTTATTTTTATTCTTTTCTAGTTTTTATGTAATCAATAGCAATATTTAATACTTTTATTATACTATTATAAGATACTTTTTTATTTATATCTCACTCAGTCCCGACAATATTGTAACATTATAATACATGTTTTTCATGCTTTTATGCAAAATATATAATATTTGTTTTTATTCTATCTTAATATTTTCTTTATCCAAAGTTCAAGAATTTAGCACAGTAAAAAATATTGTAATTTTTAAATTATATCAACTAGTAGTTATATTTATATATACTATTTATGCATTATTATAGGTAAAGAATAAACTTTTTTTATAGATAAGACCATATTTAATTTATAATAACACTTAAATTTAAACTTGAATCTTAACAACTATAATTAATACTTCTGTAATTTTTGAGATGGTGTTTATATATATTATAAAATAGTGTATTTGAGAATGTTATTAAAAATATAATTGACATCAAAAAAATTAGGTATTTTAAAATTATTTTTAACAATAATTATAATACAATTACAAGTACAAATAATATCCTTTTATAGCAGAAATGTATGAAAACAAAAGTATCACACAATTTTTTTTTAACTGATACATATATTTAAATAATTTTATGTACTGTTATACCTTAAAAATTAATAATGAAATAATATTCATTTTAAATTTTATAATTGAAAAATGATTAAAACATTTGTTTTTATAACAAATCATAATTAGTATGACTAAATAATTATGTGGTGTTAAAACAATACAATTTTGGATTCATTACCAACAGGAGAAAAATATACACAATTAATTAACATATTTAATAATCTAAGAGTATTATTTACACAAAAACGCACATTTTATAGTTTGTATGCCAATAAATTAATGTCATTAATAATATTGCACATTTTAAATGTTTATAGGTATTATGGATAATATTCAGAAATACAATAGAGAACAATTATTCTTTCATGAACTTCTAAAAGACATCCAGGAAGATATTCATTTTTTAAATGACTCCCCAGGCAAAGTTTACATGACTTTAACGGAACATTTAAAAAATGTGAATAGTAGAGTACCTGATCCATTTAAACCAGAAGAACTTGTTCAGATGGAAGAATGTATAAGAGATGCAGTGAAAGACCTGACCGATCTTGATCTTAACACTTACCTTTGTACTGGAGTTGTCGTTCTATCAGAATATTTAGATTCCCCAGAAGATATGTTTGATTATATTGGAAAATCAAAGAGACGCATATAATTTGTACTTCACAGCTTATTAAAAAATGATTTTTAGTCATTATATTTATCATTATGATATATAACTTAAACTAATAAGTAGTTTATATTTTAAAGATAAGTTTATTGATGATAAAGCAGTAAATATGAATGGTATAGAAAAAAGTTGGATGTATAAAATTAAGTTCTTTAATTAAGTTATTTTTAATTCAAATCACTAGTAATATTAACAATATAAAGTACAAAGTAATAATAATTGTCTAAATTTAAAACAATAAAATGTTTCCTAATTTTGTTTAAAGTATAGTTAGTAGATATTTATAAAAGTAGATTTTATTTCAAACTTGGAATAGAAATAAATTAATTTGTTGTTAATTCCATTTTTAATGGAATATTTAAATGTATATACCTTATTAATAAAAATATATCATTATTTTTAAGCTGATAAAGTTCCGGGTTTGTAATTGTATAAATTAATATTGTACTTTACAAACAAACCTTATAAATTAGATTATAATGATGTAATTAATAAATAAATTGCTGATAAGTATTTTAAATTTGACACTGTTTCACATAAAATATAGTGTTTATATATATATATATATATATATATATATATATATATATATTGTGAATAAGTGTACTTATTTATTTATCATATATTAATATTATATTATTATATCATTTAAATAGGAATTTATTTTTAAAAAAAGGAGGAATCAAACTAATTTAATATTATAAATTTATGATTGAATGATAAGAGCATTATTATTTTTTATTAAATTGCAAAAAATATATTTAAAAGTATTATAATGTTACATTTACACAAAAAAAAAGTGAAAAATAAATATATTTACATATGTTATATGTATGATAGTTTACAATTATGTAAACATAATATAATCATTCTAATTCCAACATGATATATTATGGTTCTGTTAATATTAATTATTAGGGAACGGATTTAAATGCTCTAAAAAACAAGAAAAATGCATTGAAAAAATACAATTTAATAACAAAAATTTACTAAAAATATGCTCTTCAAATTATTTTTAACACTGAAAAATTTGTTTGATTTTATAAATTTTTATTCTTAGGTATTAATTATTGGTATCATTTTCATCATCTTCTAGTTCAGGTGATGCTTAATTTTTAACAAATTTTATCAATGCCTATATAAAAATGACTAAAAAACATTAAAAAAATGCAAAATAAAAGTTACTTTTTTTAATTCCTCGATGTATGTAATGAACTTTGTGCTTGGAAAGCAATTTTTTTGGATATTCAGAGAAAAATACAATTTGCATTTAAATCCATTCCTTATTAATCACTAATTTATGTACACCTACTGGTATACACAAAAACAATTTCTGCGTTTTTTTTTATTATTAATAATGTTTTATTGTTATAAGGATCAATAATTAGGTATGGAAAGTGGGCAATATAAAAAGAAAGGTATTGTCAACTGTTTAAAAAAAAAAATCAAAGAATGACCTATAGATACTTGAAACATCATACTGTAAATTATAAAAACTATTAAAGCTGAATTATTTGTTCAATACATGGTATATATGTTAAATTATTATTATATCCTTTTTGGTTTTTTTTTTTACACAACAGTAATGAATATAACTTATAACAATACATTTTTAAAAGCTTACCTAATTAACAAATTTTATGAAAATGTGTTTAAATTTTAATCCTGAAGTAATATAAAGTTGATTTTGAATTTCCAATCCATAAAGTAGTTAATATAGTTTGGACCAGGCACGTACACAAAAAAAATTTTGGGTGGGAAGGGGGTTCAAAATTTAGCTATACAAATTGTGCCGCAACATAATATAACAATTTTTTTCTCGTTAATCGAAATTATTTCGGGGGGGGCTTGAACCACAACCCCTTCCCTCCTTGTATACATGACTGGTTTGGACAGTTTAGTCCAATATCGTTTTCATTTAAGATAGTCGTAGTAATGAAAAATTGAAAAAAAAATCGCATAAAGTAGGTAGGAAAAATTTTGGATTGCCTTTTTTAAATATCAATAAGATTGGAAAATCATATATGAATAATTAGCATCTATTTAGACCTTAAAAAATGAACAACCCAGATAATGTTGTAGATATAATATAATAGATTAGAGTGATTACTTAATTAATTAACATTTTTACTTCCGAAATGTGATTTGAAATTGAGAAGAAATAAACGTTTGTGAGTTTTAAATCAAAATTAAATTTTTTTTACACATAGTATTCAAATTTTCATCAGTATATTACAAGCATTTTAAAACAGTATTAAACTGATATAGAACATAATGTAGAAAATCAAAATTGAATTTATTTTTGCTACGCAGTGCTTATTATTAAAAAATCAAAAATTTATTGATTAATATTATTTAATAATTAATAAATTTATAAATTTTGGTTTTTAATGAAAAATAAAATATTTTTAAAAGCACTTATATACGTGTGTATATTAGAATTTTAACCTAAACTTTAAAATAAAAATCAACATTATCTTGTTTCTCAAAATTATTTATTACTAGCTTTGTAATTACCTCTAATGTTTTTTTCCAAATATTCTGCTGCATCCTCTATGTGCTTCTTTTATTTTGTTGTTCTCTTTAAGGTAGCCAAAAAATATTGGTAAACGTATGAGTCATATGACTGTTAAACCATTTTTTTTTTTTACGTAGATGTACATAAATGATTAATAATTGGTATTTTAATGCAGCCCTACCTATTCCAAAAGTGTAGACTGGCTAGTTTAATAATTTATCAAGTTAATAATAACAAGTTATTATACTATTTGAACAAATACGAAATTGTAAAATTTAATATTTAAATTAAGAATTAAGTAAAGACAAGTCTAATATTTTTTTTTATATATATTACTTATCTAATGTTGACATAAAAATGTTTAACAAAATATGGGTAACTAAACCAACCTTTGATTATAATATCATATATAAATGGTTGTACAAATAAATTCAAATTGCATATAAGTAGTATATTATTATGAAATACCCAGTATTTATTCTCTCTCTTGCGGTACCCAGTTCTGCGCGCAGGATTTCATAATGGGAGGGAAGGGTGTTTGAAAAAATATATAAAACAGATGAGTTAATAATAAGAAAATAAAATATAAAATATTTATATTTATTATCAATTGTATTAGTATATTAAAAGTGTTTTCTTTTTATCAATACTATAAAATATTATTGTGCACGAGTCTGGTAGTACCTACCTATATAGTCTAAAAATTTTGTGTTTCTAAACACGATTTGGTTGGTTTTGAAGAACAACAGAAGAACCCATTTTATACACATCCTTTCTCGGATGCATACTAATAGTTGTGTCCTGAAGATGTCTATGAAAAAAGGTGCAATCCGAATTGCAGAAAACGTTTTATTTCTGCTCTTTATTGCATATGCTCATAATTTACTTGATGTTTAACTAATGTTCTTATCTTTTAGTTTTATGATAGGTTAATTTACTCTTTATTTAGGCTACCTAACCACACACAACGGAAACTCCTAAGTCCTAAATGTAAATTTTTGTTAATGCAGTAAATATTATTAGTATAAAAGTAATACACTTATATATAATATACTTGATAATATTAAGATAACTAATAAATATTATATTTAATAATAGAGTTGAATTTTTGTTATATAATTTGTTCAAGTGTAAATATTTAAAATTTAGATATTTTAGTTTTTAGTAGGTACCTATGCTTAGTGTTGGGAATAGATAACTAAAAAATTATCTAGATAAAAATAAAGATAACTTGGTGGAATTTATCTAGATAAAGATAAATATAACAATACATTTATCTAGATAAAATATATATATAATTATAATTTTTTTTTTAAACTTATTTGTATTGATATTTAATATTTATTTTTTTAGTTAGATTTTGTCATCACTATGATGACATAATATTTATGATAACAATGGATTGAGCCTTTTATTTAAAATAATTTAATATTATAAGAATGAAGCTTCATAACATTTAAACCATTAACCAATACCACTACTCAAAATGATGTAGTTAGGTGATTCTTTGGTAATACAATATTTATACTCCTACTTAGTTATACATAGGTATGCAAACAATAATGAATAAATAATAATTCATACATGTTAATACAAATTAATTAAGTAGAAAAATTATTAATTTATATAATGTCATGGAAAAGTTGATTCTAAATAAATCCTGTCAAATGCCTATGTATGTACTTATAGACTATAACTACTTGGTAAATCATATTAAACAAATTACCTAACCAAGGATGAACTTCACCTTTAATATTTAAAACATATAAATAATAAATAATACATTATAATCAGTGTTTGGTAACAAATAGTTGAATGCCAAAGTGTATTGTTTTATTACATTTTTTTTTGAGAATTAAGCCATTAAGCAAGTTGCTACTAGAAGCAGTACCTATACGGTATTTTTTTAATTTAAAACATAAAACTGTGTATTTTTGGAATGCTGATTAGTATATAAATTTTACAAATATTGAATTATGATAGTATGATTAATCAACTGATCTAATAAAATATGAGGGGGACATGGGGTACTAACCTATACTACTATGAGGGGTACTAATATAAATTACTTAAGTATTAATTTGCATCAACAAGATAAACTACCTACATAATATACTTGATAAACAAACTATGTATTAAAAATTGAAATGTCGTTTATCAATCTTTTTTTAAATTAAATTAAATTTGAAAAATTAAGCTTACCTTTATATGGCTTAAAAAATTACCATTTAATTTTGTGGACCCGCAAACAACTTTAGGACAGTTTTGACAAACAGCTGTCACTTTAAGATTTTCCACATTTTGAATCTTATAAAATTCGTCAAATAAATATTTATAATAAAGTGCAGGTACATTTGCAAGTGAAACATGAGTAAAAACGAGAGTTGTTGGGTCGTCCACATTTTGAGCTTCAACTGGTTCGAGGTCCAAACGAATTTTTTTATTTGATGTGGAATTTATAAATCGATCCATGATTTAACTGCTCAATATAAAGTCACACTCACAAGTAATAAAATGTTTTTACTTTTTACACTTTTACTATAGAACTAAACAACGGTCGTCTTATATGAGAAATCGTTAGTCGTTACTAATCATGTAGCAAATATGACTATTGACTATTGAGTATAAACATAGACTGAATAGTAAATAGTAATTCACAATAACCACATTTCACGTGCATGTACTAAGTGGGTATCTTGTATGTATGGATAGACTCTTCAGTCTTTGTCATTATTCATTTTATCAAATATTATGGTATCTACGAATTTAATTTTGATTTATTTCCCCATCCATTTTAAAAATAAACCAAATACCTAATTTATTTTAATCATGCCCTTTATGGCTTCAGCCTTGTAGAGAACAATGTATAGTACCTACATGCCCGCACACAGGTTCCCATATTATCCGATTATCGTAATATCGTCGTTGGCAATAATAACAAGAAATGTAGCTATTCTTCTAATTTTATAAATAACTAACTGCGCAAATGCGTAACTGCAACACGTTTTATTATATTATAAGATTTGATTTCTGATTTATATATTTTATGTTATATTAGAATAGTAACATTGGTTTTGTAATTTTGCAGGGGCACCATACTAATTATCTAGATAAGCCCATTTTTTATCTAAGCTTAACATTAGATAAATCGTAACATAATTATCTAGATACCTTGAAAGATAATTTATTTAAAAAAATCTTATCTTGATAATTCCCAATACTGTCTATGCGGCTATGCTAAAGTATACTAAATATAGAGACTAAAATAACCAAAAAGTTAGTATTTTTAATCTTATTGTATAATTGTAAAATTTTGTTTTGATTTGATAAAAAAAAGGTATAGTAAATATCTATTTAATAAAATAATATAAAATAAACAAAATTACATGTAAAGAAAAACATGTCAATATACTCGTATACATATCTACAAATAACATTTTTTTTTTAAATATTAATTTATAAAGACAATTTTGAAGCACATGAAAAATAAGTATCTAGTAGAAAATAGAAGTAATATAGGTATTTAATTTATTGTTTGTGATAACTATGTCACTTATTTTCAAATATATTGCCTCTCTTATACATTATAATTTATAATCCTTATTTTACGGATTAAAAATTGACTGGCATTTGGCAACGCACTCTGCCAATTGTTTATCTTGTTCTTTAATGAATTTTTAAGAGCATTCGGTCTTAAATTGGTTATTTGTTTTTACACGATACCTATAATATAAAACCTACCTAAAATAGGTATTAAAATAAAATAATACTAGGTTATTATTGAAATTAACGTTTAAAAATAATATTTTAACCTCAGATGGTTAGTGGTTGTTTTATTTATTGATTATAAATGAATCATGAATACAATTTATAAAATATAATTAATGTTAATAATATTCATTAATGAAATGTTTTTCTACCATATAACAACAGACCGTTTGTTGGGTGAACGTGATTAGCGTATTTGACTGCTCGTCGCACTCGAAGAGCGGATTAACTTTAGATCGTCGACCGTGACTGCAGAAGGGAAACTAACTACCTATTTAGCTTGAATTATATTACGCATAAGCAGACAACTGGCCACTGGTAAATAGTCGTGCGATCATGGTTCGCGTTATGGCACAATTCCGACACATACCGTACCGTCCGTACCGATCTACCAACAGTACATGCGCTGTTTGTGTTCGTGGCACTAAACTGTTCCGTCCAAACCTAGTTTTTTGTATAATATTTTTTTTACTATGATAACATTATCATACAATTCTTATTTTTATGTAATTTGTGCATTACTATCGAAATGACAAAGACGGTTAATTAATTAAGTATGGAAATTATTTTCTTAGAAAAAATTTCTGGATCCATAAATTAAGATATAATATATCTATTATTGACCGAAATTGAGTGAGAAATAAGTACTGCCGTACTAGATACGGAATAGAAGGAGATTAAACAAATCTATTATCTAGTTTCCATTAAGATCTATGTACAATAATTTATGCAAATATGCACAAAAAATTACAAAATATGCATGAAAAAATGTGAAATATGCAAAACAAGTTTAATAAATATGCAAAAAAATATTCAGTTCATTATTCAAAAACATATAAGGTCGTTATTACTTATTGACTATTGTAATTACATATTATTAATATATACAAATGAAAAAATTAGAAAAAACTATACGAGAAAAAAAATTGTATTATTGATAATTAAAATATAGAACATAACCGGTTATAGTATTTAACATATTATTGAACTGTAAATATAGATAAAAAAATAAATGTTTTCTTTTTTTATTGAAGTTTTTTAGTAAATATAATATATGCACGATATACATATGAAAATCAAGAAGTATTCTTTTTAAAATCGCCAAAATATGCAAAGTATATGAAACTTTAATTTTCAATTTTTAAACTCAACATTATATAACTCGGATTTCTAGCTCAGTCTGCTATAAACCTAGAGCATACAAAACAATATGCAACTCCTATAACTTCTGAACCCTAATAATAATATATTTCTAATTTTTGCGTGCAGGCTCCAATAGTAATGCCGGTAACTCTTTGTCTGCTATTCCAAAGACTGAGGCCAGTGAAATATATTTTATATCTAAATTTGTTCTTCTAAGATCACGGATGAGCTTTTCAGTAATACGAGTATAGTCATGCTGTTGTTATTCAAATGGTCATCGAATAACTCTCCAGTCTCCTTATTCCTTCCCACAGTGTTGAACACAGTTTCGTTAAAATTCACTCATGGTCCATTGAATACTATTTATAATTTTATGCTATGTTTATTTTCCTTCTAACTTTATCGATTCACTGAATCATTTACTGCTGATCCATAGAATATTTTTAAGCTCAAGAGTTTTTAATAAAAAATAAAAATAAAAATTGTATTTTAATATAAGTAATGCACTGGTACTTACAAGTATTTTTTTAGTTTTTACAAACTCCTTTTGAGATACGTGTATAGACCACCAAACAGTCATTTGGTGCATGATTAGTGTAGTTGTGGTCGCTTTTCATAATTTTGTAAAACCTGTTTTTTTTTCATACGTATATTATTATGTTAACGATATTTTCAGCGTTAATTGGGTACTGCGTACATACGCCGTCACTCAACAAGTTGAATGATCGGAATGTTATAATAACATCGACTAAGCTGTCAATTCGGTGTAACAAACACAAAAATAATAAACGGAACTATCGTGATAATTGGTATTTATCATATTCTTGGCGTGTTATTTTTATTGTATGTATTATACATACTCCGAAACAAAGACACGTGCAGCTAAGGGAGATAGACTAGATCTTCAATAACAGACTAAAAAAAAAATCATATTCAACATCTTAAAATAAATTATAATCATCTAGTAGATACATATTGTTGTGTTTATATATGACTATTTTAGATTCTGAATGGAGCCAAGAATATATTAATTTTAGATAATGATGTGTGTTTTTTTTGTGTCTGTCAACGCCTTTTGGTGTAGTAAAAATGCTTTAATTTTTAATTTCAATATATTTTCTGGTAGTAAAATCCCTACATTTTTTTTTTTTTATTTAATAATATTGGAAAAAATCCGAAAATTAAAATTACAAATTTTAACGCAAAGCCAGTTTTGATATTATATGTTCTTTTGTTGTAATAATTATAACTAGAATAACTAAATACATGTATGCAATTATCACCAAATATTAGCATTTTCTATAAATTGTCAAATATTTTAATTGTACTATTTATAGAAATTCAAAATTTTCGATTTTTGTTCTTTATAAATGTCGATAAAAGGTATGCTTAAAAAAAATGTAACTATATTAAAAAAGATTAATTTTTTTTTTGTCACAATATTCCTTATAATTAAGGGAAAGTCTAATACATTTTGTTTATGAAAAATCGTCAAATTTTATTGTTTGATTATTTAGTTTTATATTTTGTAAGTACTAATAAAAATTATTCTTTTATACTAATCTACTATAGAATAGTATGAATTATTATATAACTACATTAATACATTGATTAGCTATTTAAGTTATACCTATATAAAAATGTTACTATAATAATTTTAATCTTTTTCTTTGTTGCTGATTTATTTTGAATTATGAATTATTATGTATATATATATATTATAGTATTATAATTATAACTGTAACATTGTTAAATCGTATTGATTGTCATGGTTAATTTGATTAACACTTTATTATAATTATATCTAGATACTCATAATTCTATTAATTATCTGAAACATGTATTATAAAACTTAAATAAATGAACAGTGAATACCTACAATTTATAATATAAATAAAATACGAATATGCTGGCACTTCCTACTTCCACCATTTATGTATTAATGTATAATTTTTAATATGCGTTGAACGTGTCGATGTATGTTAATAAAATAATAAATATAAATACTGTCATGGCGTTTCACTATTTTAGTCTATCGTTCACTGCTATCAACATAAATCAATAAATTATAGTACTCGGCATCTTATTGAACACATATATATTTAAAAAAATAAAATGAGATAAATATAAATTTAACATTTTTCCAACAGTACAATACTCGTCAATACATTAATGCTGTAGCCAGTTTATAATAAATCATCGAGTGAATCATGTGCCGTGGCCGTGGCCGTTTCGGTTGCATATAAGTACTGTCCCGAATTAATGAATACAATTATGTCGGCCGGTTCGATAAATACGAGCTGCGTTCGTATATTATTAGGTATAATATATAGGTGTATAAGTAACATGTGTAATAATAATTTCTAAATATGTTTCATGTAATGTAGATCACTTGTAACACTATACAATCCTCGAGTAGTTCTATCTGTATACATTTCGTGTTCATTTTTATTTACATAATAATAATTCCACAATATATTTATTTCAAGTTTTAGGTACGACTTATTGAAATTACACAATATTTTGGAATAGTTGCATTCAGTAATTCGAGCATCGTTGAACAAAATAAATAATGATAAATGTAGTATGTGAACAAAATAAAGTAATTTGAAAAAAAAGATTATGATTAAATATGAATGATAAGGTACGTATAGGTTCAGTTCAATATAAAAGTAAAAAATGATTAAAATTCATAGAATAGCTTTGAAAACTATTAAAAAGCTTATGAAAAGCTACAGGTATTTGGATAATTGATTTTTTTTTGCTGAATAATATTTCATACAAATTTAAATTGTATTGATAACCTAGTGATTGATTCATTTATCGAAAAATATTCACTATATCAAAGTTTACTAATGTTTTTTAAAACAAATTTTTTACTTTACTTTCGGTAAAAATAAAATATTTTATATTTTTTTTGAATTTTTTGAATGACAACATATATATTTAATTTTATATTCTGAACCAGAATATTTTTCGAAGTATTTTGATACATACAAATCGAAATTCGGAAGAGTAGTTTATTAAGTTATAACTGTATAAGTATTTATAGTTTAGTTAAGTGAGGTAGTAGACCAACATTTCATACTTCAAAATATATTCCGCTTCAGAATATCAATTGCAAATGTATGTTTTCATTCAAAAAAGTAAAAAACTTAAATACCTAAAATAACAATAAAAAATATTAATTAAAAAAAAAAATGTTTTATTTTGATTGAAAATTATGTAAAATAAATATTTTCAAAAACATTAATTGATTTTGAATTAATGAGTGTTGTTCGATAAAAAAAATAGTTCTATATATAGATGTTGATGAATTTTATTAAAGTTATAATTAAAATATATTTAAATTAAAAAAATTGTGGATAATGATTAGAGTACGGGTTTTAAAGCATTTACTTTTTTTTATTATTCTTAAATGAAACTAAGAGTGTATACGTATATATCAGATGTAAATTAAATTTATACTAATTAGAAACAAATGAACTAAATTTTATTTTTGTATTTCAATGCTTTTTCGGATTATTTTATACATTTTGTTTGCTTGCAAGTAATATTCCGTAATATTTTTCCAAAATTTATTCTAAATAAATGTATTCGACATTGTTCAATCAATTTTATCTCGTTATGTTTAATTGAATTGATTGATTTATCGATAAAAGTAGGAACCTGTTTTCTTGACAACTTTGCAGCGTGTGTTAGTAGTCAGTTATTTATTTTTATAAATTATCTTAAACAGAATAAACTAATGGTTCAAATTTAATGCTTTTTTTAAGCTTTTTTAGAAGATTTGTAGATTATTATTGCTTTATTTTAAGTGCTATTTTCTCTAGTTGTCATTGCTTCAAAATCCGTAATCTAATACCCATAATGATAAATTCGAACAATCTTACCAATTATTAAACCAGGCAATAGACTACAGTTTTGTAAATAACGGAAAAAATTTCAACCAAGATTTTTAAGTTTTAATTAAATATTTTCTATAACATACTAAAAGTCCTCATAGATCGGATTGATGGTTATTTTTATAAGTTCATGAAAATTAAAAAAAATATGAGCTTTTTAAATATTTCAAAAATATATTATAAATAATAAGAAAAGTTTCAAATAAAAGTTGTTAATTAAACTATTTAAAATAAAAAAGTTATGTTGTATTTTTTAATTTAAACAAATATTTTGCAAGATATATTTGTTTAAAAATTGAAAGCTAAAAAATAATTAATGATTTTCTTTCTTTTTCTGTTAATTTTTTTTTTTACTCTATATTAAATATATTTTTATATTTTATGAACTAAAAGTGAACAATTTAATTATAATACAAATATCTTTTGAGATATTCAAAAAACTCACATTTTTAAACTTTCATGAGTTTATAAAAAAGCTTCAGTCTCGTCAATGAGGACTTTATAGTATGTTATAATATATTATTGTTTATTATAACTTTAAAAAAAAATTTGGTTGTGATTTTTTCCGCTATTTTTTTTTCTTCACCTGTCTTAAATAGAATATAATCAATTTTTGAATAGATATTTTAATTTCATATGTTGATAATTTGATATTTTTTCCAAATCTATAAAAAAAAAACATAATTTCATACAGCATATATTTTACTTATAATGTTATAATATAAATAAATTTCGTAGCTGTAGGTATTGTTTATTCGCATTATATTACAATATTAGCTTTTAGAAAAAAGAGCAAATGCCTAAGCCATACTAATTCATAGCTATATATAGCGATGAGCAAAAACGATTGTTATAAACCAGTATTTATTTAATACTTAGATATAATATTTAGTTAAGAACCATAGAGTGTATGGATATAAATATATAATATAGGTATAAATAATAATATTGAATAATAAACTATCGAAAATATCCATTATGTAATATTTTGTACTCAAATTACGAGTAATTGTAACGTATGAGTGCACCAGGATAAGTCGTCGAATATATTGTAGTTTATACTGGGTATAGTACAGGAGCTACCTATCTAACATAAAAAAAAACAATTTTAAAAGGAAATTATTTCTACAAAATGTTTTAAGATATCGTTTTGAATGACTTCTAAAATTATTCTACTTCCAACAATAATACAACACTCGGTAAATTATGTATCAGTCACCAATTTTAATCATTATACAAAATTAAAGTAAATTATTTTCAAACAATAATTTGACAGTCATATTCAATGAATATTAAAGACGCTGTTTTCAAGAAACTCGAAACGAAATGAATTCATAAGTTATGATACCTAGTAAATAATATTACTTATTGAAAACTGTAAGATGATTAGATGGATTATAACTTGGAAACATATTCTTACTAATAGGTTACTAAATTTTGATCAAAGCGATTCTTAATATTTGTTTTTTCAACTGGTATTTTATCATATTGATCATAAAAACAGAATTTTTTTATTATAACCATGGATATTGTACTAGTTAAAGGTATAACATATTGAATAAAATAAAAAATACCGTTATAGTAATTAAACATGTAAATGAATCAGAATCCGTTTTCAAAATTAAAACAATTTAACTAAAATTCAACAGTTTTGAAACTTGATTTTACATAATTATATGATGAGTGATGACTGCAATCCTATTAAACAAAATATAAACATAGGTGTATCTATCTAAAAGTGTTACGTACACAATAGTTTAATAGTCATCATGCAAGCATCAAACGAGGACATGAGGTGTCTTATAACCTAGTCCTATATAACCTGGTCTACACTAGTCTAACGCCTTAATGCCTATAATAACAGGTACTTACATTATCATCGCGTCCAAAACACGCAACAATAATCAATATTATATTGATAATATATACCTAATAATGTGAATCCATGAGTCGTCTGGTTGGTTTCCGGTATCTTGAAAACATATTGTTTTTTGTATTTTTTTTTTTTAAATATACAAGATATAATATAATATATTTTTTAAATTTATAACAATAGAATGAATAACATATTCATTTATTGCATTTTATAATATTAGTGATAATGTTATATACATATTATATTACTTTGATTAGATAATTATTAATTATTCAACGATACATTTTTTTTTTATTAAATATAACACACCATCCTTTATTCTTTAGACTTCGTTAAGCGTTTTTTTGTCGCTACAAGATTTGTACATTCACAATTTTTTTTTTTAGCCGATGACGGTATAGGATTAGGTACTATAGTTTCTAGTTGCTCCCCCGAAACCACCTTTACCTATATCAGTGGTTTTCAACCGGAAGTATATGGAAACTTTATTGATAGTACGTGATATGACTCTTCGTGAAAAAAATTATACTGCTTATAGATATTAATAATTTAAATTATGTATTAAGATTTAAGACATCTAGTTTTATGACATGCGTTCAATAGTCACTTAACCTGTTTATATAGTATACATAGTATATACTACTGATGACCTGAGTCTGTTTATATTTCTATCAATGAAAATTAGGATCTCCTTTTAATTTTTTACCTCCGTGAAAATTTTCAAAATTTTTAGTTTATATATTGGGATATAAAATGACCGAGAACCGTTTATCAGGAAAACTAAAATTTTCAGATAAAATATTCAAAAATGTATGTTATTAAAAATTATCAAGGTTTCATTAATACGAATAATACTTTAAATTAAATTAAAATATATATATTTAATATAATAAATATCTTGTTTGGGTTTTATTTGATTGTATGCAATGAATAAATAAAAACAAAATAAAATATAGTGTTATAAATGTTATAATATTGTAATAACTAATAAATCATTAGTAATATGAATAACATTAACTGTCTGCAGTATACTATTATATAAGTACCTACAATGACGTATGATGTATGATCATTATTATCGCATATAATTAATATTAAAATATATTTAGTTGTGTAGTATAATACATTTATACACAAATATCTAAGGCGGATTCGTATAGAAACTAATACATATGTGTCATTTATAAATTTATGACATTGATGCAGTGGCGCTAAAGTTGCTATATTTTACCAACTTGTTCAATTTTTAAAACGATAAACTCTCCACCACAAACATAATATTGCTATTTTCCACTAAATAGCATATAATAGATTCATCGTACCTCATAACTCACAATAATAATAACTATTAATAATTAAGTTAATTATTCCATTAGCTACCCGCAATAGTTCAATTGCATCGGATAAACCTACTACGGCTATATACCTATACGGTTATACGTTTGGCGCCTGTGCAGAGGTCTGATATAATATAAAATGATATTATTATTATTATATTATCCGTAAATTTATCTTACGTTTATACTACGCATCCAATCAACTATATAATAGCATATAGTAAATATAGTTTTATATTGATAATTTAAAAAAAGTCTAGAAAAATTATGTTTAATTTCGCTATATTTAGCTGTTTGTATAACGGCCAAGTGTGCACTGTATTTGAGTATATCGACACAAAAAATAAATAATAAATAATAACAGGTGCGATAGGTGCAGCATCTACGAGGAAAACGCAGTAGGCTGCGGTATATACGTTCTATATTATAATACAGCCGATTTCGTACCCATTCGCGGCTGCTGCACAAGTGCACAAAGAAAACGCGATGGTATAATATATATAATAATGATAGTAATAATGTACCGTACAAGCGTATATACACCGTCTAATTGAGATACCGTTGGCGGCGTGCGGCGTTAGTGTCGCACGCGTCGGGGAAAACCTCTTTTGGACGCGGTACCACGTAGGTACACGCTCGCGGAAAGCGGTTGTAAGCAGTTGGCTGACCGACAGCGACTGGGACGTTTGTCGCGCGGTGCAGTCATGTCCGTCCGGTTCTGAGCGATCGACGTGCCGGTCCACGTGGGTTTTTGCGTAAATTCAAAACGACGATGTCGACTACATTTATTCTCTGTCCGATGCCGGACGTTCGCGTCATATCGTTTTGATCGCAAAAAAAAAACAATAACAATAATAATAAAAACCAAAACAATTATTCGTATTTTTAGTGTAAAAAAAAAAAAAAAAATATTTAAATAAATAATAACGCACAACAACGATACAACGATATTGTTCTCGTTTGAATTTACTCGGGCTTTAAATTCCGTCAAAAAGTTTTCTTGCGTTACAGTATTAACTTCCTACCGTATGTTTTGTCGACCGTTTATTTCGTTAAAACCGATGATGTAGTATTATTATAGTCTAGTCACTGGCGTTTACATATTATTTTTAGTTTTTCACTGCTATATTATTGTGAAATTATATAACCGGGTTGTTCAGTGAAGAATTTAATTTAAAAATTACCTAAATTATTTAAATTCAATAAAACGGTTATTAGCAACATCGTTCGAATACAATTATGCGGATATACCGCCAATGGCATATCCGAGAGCAGTCGATGAAATAGCTGGCTAATATAATGGCGACGACCTAAATTTTTATTTACTACAATAATATATGAAAACCACTTTGAATTATTCATTCTGAGGTACTGCTATACTACATAGGTAAGGTAAAAATTATGGACATAATTAACTATATAAAATTATAATTATATTAAAAAAAATTATGTGAAAATTTTTATACGTTATTTTGCTCACGTTCGTCTGTTGTAGATTAATTTGCAGTATCTAACCTTAAAAATTGTATCTACAACAATTTTGTCTTAAATGCTTATAAATAATGTAATATGTCGTGTATAATTTAGAAATGTGTAATAATGTAGATTAGAATTTATTAAATTTTGTTTATTAGAATCGAATTATGATCAATTATAATTTGTAACCTAATTTCAACAAATTAATTATATTAGTATTTTACTTGATTCGGCATTGTTTCATTTGAGTTTGTCAACTCATTTCAATAATTTATTATATTTCCATTGTCCATTTACCAAGCATCCCCATTTTAGCGTATCTCTATAATCTGTATTTCTATAAAAGCCGATTTTTTTATTAATAAAAATTAAATAATAACTAGTCTAATCTATCATAGGATTTAAAATTGTAGCTAATACGAACTCATTAGAATAGTTCGATAAATCTATGATAATTGTATCATTCGTTTGTGTTTCTAACTTACTCTAAGAATATCAATTACGTGCAATTCTAAAGATACTCCATAATATGAAACATTTCAAATATTTTTAATTAAGTTGGTGTAGGACATATTAGGTAGGTATTTTAAAAAAACGTTTCAATGTTTCATCGATCGACCAATCATTTAAAATTAAACATATAATTTTTACCAAACAAAACTAAGGTCAATGTTTTTAAAATTGTTACAAACAAAAAAAAGTAAAAACTATTAAAAAGCTGAAAATAAACGTCAAATGTTTTGAACTATGTATTTCAAGTATTTTTGAAATTAAAAACATTTATAATAATTATAAACACATACATAGATTTCAAAAACTAGCTAACTATTATTATTATTATTATTATTATTATTCTTTTAGAATTTTTTATATTTATTTATTTTGCGTACGAGCTTAATAATGTAAAATTGAAATAACACCCTGCGTACTATACGCATGATTATAAAACAGATCTTATAGAAGCTATTTTGTAAAAGGTTTAATTGTTATATTCGTTGTATAAATAATATGTTAGTTAGATATATTTAGATTTAAATCTTAACATAGGTTAAATCAAAAGTTGTTTTGTTTTAATTATTTCTTCACAATATTTATATTATATACGCTTTCAACTTCGTAACACGACATAAGCAATACTACACAATAGTTATTTATATACATATACTATATAGTATATATTTACTGAGAGTATAATACATATGGTACCTAATCGTTTTCTTGACCGCGGTGATTTATTATTACTTAAGATGAGTGCTGTACTTAACATCAATGTTTCAGTATAATTCAGTTTTTTTCTTAATATATAGGTTTGAAATTTGTTATTAGGTCTTATTTAGGTATAATCGAACTATATAAAATATAAAGTAGCCATACAGGTACTCTTAAAGTAACAAACATCGTTAATTAGTATGTATACTTTTAAAATTATTATGAGCTTATTCATTTTTCAGATTTTTAAATTCTGAGTATTTACACCATAAAAATATGAACAACTGGTTTTTTATTTCAAGTGAATAGTTTGTAGGTGGTCGATATATTATTTAATTATAAATTGGTTCCTATTCGAATTTTATAAAACTTATGATTATTTTTTATTATTTAGTGAAAAATTATAACTTGTTAATGTATAATTTTTATTTAAAATTTCAGTCAATTTGCTTTTAAATTATTTTTATTTTGTAATTTTAGGTAGGTACCAAAAGTTGAAATATTCATCTAAGATAATATTATACATTGTTCTAATTATGTTGAAGCATTTCAACTACTTATAAAATATATATAGATATGCAACGGAAATGTTTTAAAGTTAAATTTGTCCATATAGAGTTAATTTGCTTATGATGAACTTTATTCTTTAACAGTGGATACACCCTTTATACGCTGTTACTAAAATTCAGTTAAAGAGATTTCAAATGGAAAAAGCTCTTAATGTTTTGACTTTATTATTTTTTTAATGCGTTTGAAGCTTACATTGACAGCTTTTTAATTTTTGTTGATATAGCTTAGCAAAAATAAATATATATACGATAATCATACTATATTCTATAAATAAATAACTGTTTGGTTACTAGTAAAAATTTTAACACAACTTAGTTTTTATAACTTTGAGATATAGAACTAGTTATAACCAAGACGTTATTTTGTATTTTAAGTAAATAAAACATTAACTATGATTGGATTATAAGGGATTAATTTCACCATATGAACATCATTTAAAATAAACCACGCTGAATTCAAAACTGGTTTCCTGATGTTTGTATTCAAATCTGGAACTTTATTTTATTGTTAATATGAATATATATTTTATAACTTGTTTTTTAGCATTTATTTGAAAATTCAAAGTAGTTTATAGACAATTTTAAAACGTCAATTGAGTATGACATTTCTTTCTGCTGCTAATCTATAAAATAATACCTTAATAAAATATTTTGTAATATTAAAGTAACCATAAATTATTTGATGCTGAATAGTTGGCAGACGGCCAGACGATATTGTTATTTTGATGGTTGAAGTAGTTTGTGTGCGAAAAAGAAACTTGTTTTACCAGAATGAATATATTAGAATTCCTTTTACGTTAACGCACTTTTAACTAGTAAAGAAATGTCGTTTATGAAATAATAAAAATAAAATTAATTTGATCGTTTTGTTTACTTCTGACAGACTGTGATCATTATTAAGAATCGACTAATAAATAAATTTTACAGGAACAAGTGTTTATGTCAGCGACAAACAACTAAAATTATAATTGATTTGAAAAATCTTTTTAAATTTTATTTACCGGTCATAGTAGTCATAATATTAGACTCTATAATAATTGATAAAAAGCAACTACAAAATATATTTTGCATTATAAACATTATGTACTAAGATACAAAATATGTTTAAAAATGCAGATTTTTAAATGGTTGTTAAATTTTAAATATCTAGATTTTTTTAATATCTAAACGTTCAGGAATATTTCTTCCAGCGAAATATGTATAACAATACACGAAAAAACTATGATAAATAGATGTATTGGTCCTTTACTCATTAAATACAATTAAAGAAAATAAATCACAGTTATTATTATTTTTTTTTTATACAGTAACTCAAGCAAGTAGATAATAATAAAAAGAATCAACACATTTTTATCAGGATTAGGATTGTTTTAGGTCATATTTTTACGTTCTTAGTACATATTGCATGCATATAAATGTGAACGCTTTTAATCTTAAAATTTCTGTAAGTATATATTTTATAATTTATTTTATTTCATGAAAACTTTTACTTTAATACACGTTAAAATGAGTACTGAATTAATAAGTAATAATTCTGCAAATTATAGAAATATTATTACCTACATTAAATAAACGAAATTACAGGGTTACTCAAATTTAAGGGCATAACCAATTTGTTTACTAAACTTAAATATTTGAGGAAATTGTTTTATGTTGAATTTTTAAAATATAGGTCAATCGATTAAATTATTCAGTTCTAAATGTTATTTTTTGGTAGATCAAGAAATAACTGAAAATATAAATAGCAAAATCTGTTCCATAAATTGAATATCATATAGGTACTATAGTTTTAAAATAAATATCTCGTTGTCGTTAAATAATAGTAATTCATTATCATTATTTAATTATTCATAGCGTACATTGTACAATCAATTTGAGTTTTAAGTATTGTAAAATATAAATAATATTATCTTTAAATTGTGTCAATATAATATTTTCAGAAAAAAATTTACTGTTTCATTAATTACATGTTTCTGTGATTAAAAAAATAAAAAAATTGTAATTTTCGTCGGGACGTTTATCATAACAAGCATGAAAAATCTACAGATTTGAGAAAAAAACCAATTTATATATATATATATATATATATATATATATATAATTAACATTTCAACAGATATAAAATACGAGTTGGTAGATATTTTTTTAGGGAAAAATCTTTTACAAAATGCTTAAGATCAAAAAGTTTAAACAATTAATTTCTTTTAGGAAATTATGAAATATGTAAATAATTAATACGTTTTATCAAACATATTATACACCAAAGAAAGTAACATGAATTAGTTTTGTTCAATACGTGTTTTTACTAATATCAGGGATGTTCGAAAATTTAAAGAAATCTTATGCATGTTTTGATATAAGAACCATATTTTTTGAATTTTTAACAATATACAGAGTAGTGAACAAACATCGACCGGGTAGATAATTATTAGGTTTTTTCGGAAGTAGTTCACTATCAATACGTATAGGTACAGCGGAATCAGAATATCGGGACGTATAACATAATATAACGTACATTTGCTGTAGTTAGGCATACCTGCAAAACATAATATTATAGAACTGTAGTAGGTACACTACCGTGTCGACTCCTGTACGCGGATTGTTTTATATACGAGCAAAAATGAAAATAAACCGAGATATTGTAACTCAACTCTTTATCCACCCGACGCCGCCGACACTCGTATCGTCGTCGTATATAATATCGTAAATATATGAAGGACAGATGTGCTTTTATAGCGTGATTGATGTGCTCATCGACATTATCCTAACGATCGTTATCGGCGTTATCGTTATTCCTATTGGCTATTATCTATTGCGTGTGCGGGGCACATATAAATATATACCCCCGTCTATTGTTGTTTACATGTACACTGGAATAATGCATTATATATACATACATATCTATATTATTATTATATCATATAATATACGCACGGTACATACACATATAATATTATTATCATCATCATTATTATTATTATTATTATTATTATTATATCTTTACATCTGCATAATTGATTTAGTTGTTGTCTGTAACGCGTTCATATTGTTTTTAAATGCGTTGATGATAGTTGTGCTAAAGGGTTGGTCACGGGCTCAGCCACTATATATATATACACGATTTTCTCTGCTATTAATGACGTTACATTATTATAATAATCACTGTCGGTCTCCAACACACAAATATTTATATATCTATATATGTGTATATATAATACACACACATATATATATATATATATATTATGTACCGTGTATATACACGCCACACTATGTGTTATATATATATATATACGCAACGCACATTATATTATTATGTACATAAAAGCACACAGTGGGCACAGTACCTACTTGACATCCGAATGCGTGTGCGCGCATACGAGTATATTATTTGTACGAGTGCTCGTGTGTTTGTACCTATACTACATACCTACCTACCTTCTATTCCAGTACATTTAGTATTATATTATAGTAGCGGCGACTCGCGCCACGTTTTAAATGCAATAATTGTTTATAGGTGTGTATGCATGTGTGTACTGTGTGTGTGCAGTCGCGTACTTACTACTCACTTTAGAAAACCTCAGAGGGGCCCGGAGCATTGGAGTCTTTAAAGAAGGAAAAAAAATCCTTATTGCTGCAACATATAGCTCTTTAAAACCCATCATCATTTTACCCTTTTTCTCTTGGTCGATAAAGCCATACATGGCCACTCTTTAATCGAGTATCCGACAGCCAGCCTTATTATTATTATTATTACTCGGTAGTATTACACCACTATAGTTGTTGTAGCAGTTAGTATAGTAGGTACAGCAGTATTATAGACAGTGTTAACAGTAGCAGCAATACCTACTATAGTACGGCCAGAATTGCGTATATTATTGGTATAATTGTAGGTTATATACACTTACACCTCTTGGTTTTATCCCATTGAATATAATAACACGTACATTTCACTCGTATGGGAAATAAATAAAAAATGTACCTATATAAAAGCCAATACGTCACGTATTTTTTTTTATTAATTAATAAGTCATTTTGAGATTTATTCGAGCTTAATATTGGACTCACGACAAAACACTAACGAGCTTTTATCACCTGCGGGAAACGGTTTTTGAGCCCGATATTCAAAACAATCAGAGATCCTATTCAAACTCTATACCGGAGTTGTTTATTCCCGAATTTGTTTAAATAAAATATATGATTCAATTACAACGAAATATTTTTCTGATTTTTAACCATTTCTACTGTGTATATATACTATATAAATAGGTAAAAATATTTAACTAAATTATGCACGTTTTTATAAAAATATTTTGACAAATTCGACCAACGTTACTACCAACTACTATGTATGTCTACATAGTACATACAACCTCATATAATAATACATTTTATATAAAAAAAAAAAATACTGATCAGGTCATAGGTAGTAATAAATCTTGATTAAGCAGTTGAATGATTTTTTTCCCCGTTAAACACTACACCGCATATTGATTTACAACTACGGAATAAATATTTAATTACATTAGTAATAGTAACACATATAGTTCTATTGCGATTTAATTATAAGTTTTGTTTTTTTTTTCTTATAAACTTTAAACTTATTTTTATACTTCTCTCAAATAATACAATAATTAAGATACGATACATCGAACAGTTATTTGTTTTAAAAGTATTTTCTGATATTAATATAATACACACCCTAAAACTAATAACTTTTTGATTAGGCTTAGAATAGTAAAAATTAATTTATTTTGCTATAGTTCTATATATTTGGTAGTATGGGGCAGGGGCGGCGGATATGAGGAAGAGGTGATCGCTCATACAGCGTTTTTTTTGTTGTTGTTATTTTTACATAATTCTAATGTTCTATAATAATTATAGAACATTAGAATTATTATTTATATTTTATACGTTTGCGCGATATTATTTTAATAAACTAAATACATATATTAATTGCAGCAATATAATTTTTTCATGATGGAAATCTCTCATAACTGATATTCATAATATATAAATATTTTTAGCGATACCACAAAAAAGGTCAGTGGCGTGCCGAGGAATTTTCAATGGAAGGGGGGATATATGTTAAAAATTTTTAAGTAATTATACATTTAAATGAATTATAGTGATTCAAACACAAAAATTGCTCAAAAAAAAAGCCCATTGGACAATATATCCCCCATCATTCACCCTGCGCACGCCACTGAAAAAGGTAGGTTATTAGTAATAGTCATTTAAAAACATATTTAAACTCAGCATCATTGAATTTATTTGAAATTCATTTTTCAGTTTTTAACGAATTTGTATTTAAACTTGTCTAACATAAAAATGTGACTAATATTTACTGACTAACTACGTGTTTATAAAAATTTAAAAATAGAACAAATAATAACATTAAAAATGCTTTATATCATTTTCGAGTAAATGTAATGAAACATTCAAATTAGATTTCAAAATAAATGTCGCGTTTTCGGATCCGATCGCGTGTTAAAGAATTATAAAATTATTGGCCTATTTATTGGCAAAATATTGTGAGTTCATGCGCGGTCTACCACCTGTATATAGTAGGTATTGTTGAATATTGACAGCTGACATAATATACGTGCGCGTACGAGTGTTGCAACGATAAAATGGGAATCAGAGACATTATAATAGTATAATGATAATGTAATTTACCCGCACACCTGTTTGTGATATTATCGCCTGTGTATTACATATAAATACGACTCCTCGTTGGTATAAATCATTCGACCGGTATGATCTGTCATGAAATACGAAATAATTAATATAGTATGCAATATTATGTTATGCATTTGAAGTCATATATACTCATCAATACTCATGTAATACACGAGTAGACGTATAATATATTTTATTTAAGATTTTTGTTTCAAATATACACATTTCGTTCCGTAAGTAATTAAAGATATTCAGATCAGCGGGTAAGGAATTTTATGTGCCCATATTGAAATCGTACGCAACTACGAGATTTGCGCGCATTTGAAATGTTACGATGTCAACATTATAATATATTATATAGTGTATCCATCAAAACGATATAATTATGTTGCAGACAATGTCATTGGGTTCCATCGTCTTATTAACTGCAGTTTGGTTAGCGATGTCCAAGGTATTGACCTGCGAATCGCTCCGCAACAGCGGCAGTCACCGGGGCCGTCATAAATACAAACGACGACAATTATATTCCGGGGAAAATAACGGCAACGCGCGCCTTCACCGAGACAACTTGCCGTTGCAACATAATCCGTCATTGTTACTGCTGGAGGACGATAACGAAGCAGACACTACTGACGTTACGTTCGAGTTGGACAAACCACGTGAGTGAATATTTTAAATTTATATTAAGTATGCAAAAACGTTTTATTATTTTTTATTTTTTTTATTAAAATTAATACCTTTTATGCGGATCCAGGCAGAGATAATATTTTTTTTTTATTTTGTAAACATTTTGGATTCTACGTGGAGGGATGAATATATTGGTTATACAACTATGAGTGTTTTTTTTATTATTATTATTATTTATGTGTCTGTCGTCACGTTTTGAAAATATTAAATAATGCTTCAATCTTAAACTTTGCGGGTGGTTTCTGATAGAAAATTGATTATAGTTTATACTTTAAAAGGGTCAAACGTAGAAAATTCCCAGGACTTTCTGAAAAAAACTTTTACTAATCAGGAAAAAAACTAAAATAAATTACAAAAAAACGGGAATGTTTAGAATCAATTTTTTTTTTTATTTTTTTTTTTTTGTAATTTAAAAACGAATATTGTTAAATATTTGAAACTTTACCTCGAACTTTCGCTAAATATAATATAAGCTTTTTCTAGTTATAATGTAATTTCAAAAATATTTTGAGCTTTATGTTCACATTTTACATTTTCGACTGTTATAATAAAAAATCTGAGTTTTTCTTATTATTTTCATAGGTAGGTAAAATGCTCTAAAACGTAATTCGAAGTTCCTTTTGTTGTTTTCATAGCTTAATTAAAAAATATCACAAATGTATATTCTCAATTTTCCATAAGCATCCGAAGTACAATTTTTAATAAAACTACACAAATTTAAAAAAAAAATTTTAAAACTTGACAATTTAATAGATGGTTTTTATTAAGTTCTTAAACTCAAATTAATAAAAAGTTTAGCGTAAAGCAAAAAGTTAAAACATTCCAAGCATTACTTAAATTATAATTTTCTATATTCCACTATTGTAAAAATGATAACGGAAAGGAAGATTCCAGTTCACTGAAATTCTCGGAAATTCCAAAAATGTTACTAAAAAAAAATAATAATTTTTGGTAATTATTTTTTTATTTTTTATAAACAGTCGTCGTCTTTTGGTTAATATACTTTTTATATAAGTACAACTATATTATTTAGTATATTTTAATCATTTCAAAACGTATTATAAAATCCTACCACACTACAGGGCAGTTATTAATTATTAGTTTGCTGTTTAAGTTAGATACAATTAATATTTTAAATAAAAAGAGTAATTTTTTCATAGTAAGTACCTATATAATGGCAATATACACTGCTCAAATACTGATGAAATCTTTTTAAGAAGTTTTTAGATTCTGAGAGAAATGAAGAAGATATAAACAAAAGATTAAATAGGTAATAAAGTCACACAAATGTTTTGTTGATTGATCATTGTTATCGTAACACTAGGCTTGCTAGTCGAGTTGCTACTAGTACTTGATATTAGATAAAATATTGAAGAAATAAAAAAGGCAGATTTATTACATAAATTGTATTAAATTTAAATTGAATTATTAATAATAGTTATAATAAATATATAGGATTAAATTATTATTTATATTACCTATCTATATATTAATGTTAGGTATTTATTTACTATTTTGATAGTTTTATTAATAAGATTAAATAATCAAGGAATTGTGATGGGACCAATCGATTTCACAAATATAGATACATAATAGTTTATATATATCTCAAATTTTTTGTTTTATATTTTTAAGCAGTATAAGTGCTTTTAAATTCTGAGCGGAGCGATGAATGTATTGATTTTACAATGATGTTTTTTTTACATTTTTTTTTCTGTCACCACCTTTCAGAGCAGTAAAAATGCTTTAATCTTCAACTTCAATATCATGTTTGGTAGGGGAGTGAATCTAGTTAATAAGTAAATATTTTCTAGTACCTATCTTAGTAACAAAAAAAAAAAAAAAAACGAATTATAGAAAATGAGAATTTTTACGCTAAATTAATTTTCAACAAAATTAATTTTGTTATATTTCAAAAACGAATACCGTAGTATTTACTTAAAATGTTCATAAAATGTATTAAACATTTTTAAATTCACGGTTTTATTTTAATTTTTGTTGCATAAATGTCTATATTTTTGCGCTTGGTAAAAAAGCTTAAAAATGTAATACAAAATCCTATATAATTTTTTTCCTAGAGAAATTTAAAAATATTAAAATTACATATTCACAATTTATATTTATAAACATAAGAAGTTAACAAAATTGATCAAAATCATAAAAATTAAATATTGTAACAAGAACTACAAAAATCTGTTGTCGGTATTAACAAAAAATTAAAAAAGTTATTAACAATAATGTATGATACAAATATGTACAAGTATACACTATTATAATTATTAGACTACTTGACTACTTTTTTTAAATTGAAATATTTTAGCAAATAATTTGAATATTTTATTGAAAAACATTATTTAGTCTTATGATGCGTAAACTATAATTTTCGTTCTTATAGAATTTGTATGATTTATCCGTATTCCTATACATTCCCAAGAATTTTAAATATAGGTTACATTCTTTTATAGCAAAAGAAAAATGCTGAAAAGTTAGTTGGAAGAAGTGTTCAGAAAAAATACCATCAAGTTTTTTTGAGGTAACAGACTTCAGTTTTGGAGAATAAAATAAAATACGTGGTTCAAAAAAATGTTGACATATTAATGGGGCATCTGGAGCAGATATGTTATGTTTACATTTGTTAGTAAACATTTAAAGCAATAATTTGAAATACGATGCTGATCAGAATATTTATATATATGCAGACATTGATTATAATATCGTTGAGAAAGCCATATAATAATCAATCGACACGACGATTGATCTTATTGATTATATTAGTCTGCTTAATTTTATTCTAAACTATATAATAAGTGCGGTGTACATCAAAGAGGATAAACTCCAGGTCGAGTAAAATAGGTATCAAAACTTAAATTTTTCTATTACTATTTTATCTATTGATATAATAGTTTCAAATTTAATATTGTAACTTCTATAGCGAAAATTAGTAGTATTTTTCTAATATTGGAACTTCGTGATTGATTTTTTTACAATAACACAGAAGTTATTGTTTTATAGTTGCAACTTGTAAGTTGCACAATGTTAATACTTACTTAAGTACATGTATTATTGATAAATCTTAATTTTTCTAAAAAAATTGTCGAGAACAATAATATTCTTAAGTAAATCTCAGTAAAATATTAAACATAGATCATACGGCTCATCAAATGTTTCATGGGAATATTCATTTTTGATTTATTAAACAATTATAATATTAAAATTGCTTATTACTTCTTTCGAAAAAATATAAGTAAAAAACCTATACGGAGATCTAGATAATTTTTACCTTAATATTTGTTAACATAATAACTATTAACTATGCAATATATTAAAACTAATAGAAGAATATATAGATTCATCTAAACGTACAATTTTACTGTTCTGCGTTAATAAGACCGAAATCACACATGCGAGTATGAAGTCGATTTCAGATATTATATCCATAATATACTATACCTACCATATATTTTTCTTATAAGTACAAAACTAATAAAATAAAATTATCAACCATGATTTATAGTAATAAGTTTTTGTTATCAAAACATAACTTATGTCCTAACAAATTATACGAACAGTGGCTATTATATAGGTTGGTAAAATTATATACTTAAGTACTATACTAATAGTACTAATAGGTTTATGTAGTAGGTATACATGCCTATTATATTTGGTATATACGAACCACAAACACGAACTACAATATAGTATCTACCATTTAGCATGTTGTTTATAGAGAATTAAAGCACGTCAATCTAATAAAATCCTTGTCCTATTATGGGCTATAACCGTTATTTTTTAAATCTCTAAAAAAATAAACATTGTTATTTAATATACATTAGGTGAAATTTACCGTGTTTTTAATAAAGCGTAATCTAGATAATGTGCGCTTTATACCGCATACGGATGATTTTATTAATTTTAAAAATAATGTAATATATTTACTAATTTATTGTTGCAAAATTCGATAGATATTCACGGTAGTACCTATATGATAATTATAATTATCGAAAGATTACATAGGTGTTTATGTACCTTAATTTAGTTGATCATTGATATTATGAACTGGCTACTTATTTCGAAAAATAAATAAATTAGACATAATGTCTTTGCGGCTACTGTGTTCAGTTTATTACCATTTTATATTTTTGTTGTTTTTTCCAACAACAGGATGATAATAAAAGTACCTACCTATAAGTTTAAAGGGACGCCGAAAAATATTTTTATATAAATG
Organism: Rhopalosiphum maidis; assembly: GCF_003676215.2. NCBI lineage: Eukaryota > Metazoa > Arthropoda > Insecta > Hemiptera > Aphididae > Rhopalosiphum > Rhopalosiphum maidis. The sequence continues at coordinate 6,915,578 of NC_040879.1, forward strand.
AATTTTAATCAAATATTATTTTTAATAATTGAAGAAATATTCTAAATAGATAATAAATAGTTTGCATAAGACTTAAATTGCAATTTCTATAATACATTTAAGAAAGGAGTAAAACCATAAAGATTAAATGTAAAGAGACTAAGAGTGTATACTGTAGTATAGACATTGTATGGATAGCTTTTATAATACCAACATTCTAGGCCCCCGATAATAAAAATAAATGTATTCCTGCTCAATATTACATAGATGCCAATAAAATGCAAACCTTAATACATGCGCCTATATACGTACGATATTATACGTATTTTAAAATTGCTTATATTTTGCTCATACTACCGGATTTAAAATTGTTTTAAAATAACAAAAAAAAAACGTTAAAAAGTTAAATTAATATAATAATTATTATTGCAAATTTGGAGTGGTCAGGAAGTGAACATATTTATTTTATTTTTATACCTCACAATTGTTAGATTACTTTTGGAAAAATTTTAGGATTGCTATAATGATAATGCAATTTTTATATAAGTGCTTTTATTATTATTTATTTTTTCATTTTTTGTATTATAAAAAAAAGTCGCAACGGCTGCAGTTGACCAGGACGGCTGTTAAAATTACATTTAATTGGACACTTACCCTCTGCGGGAGGGTAATAACCATTTTGGTAAGTAAAAAAAATGACAAACTTTTTGAGTTTTATAAAAGTCCAAATATAATTCTGGGTGTATATATTATTGGGTAACATTCTATTATGCTAATATATTACTCTTAATCATTTTTGACTCGGTACCACATTATACACATTATAGTAATATCTTGGACACCAAAATATATTTTTCCTTTTATAGGATGGCCATCATTTAACCTGCAATTCTGTTATATTTGTATTGTATATTATAATATTAAAAATAACTATATGGACATGGAGTTTTATTTTAGACATTGCTTTATAATGTATAATATCCTAATACAGGGGTCACCAATTATTATTTTTTCGTGGGCCATCAAAATTCTAAGTATGTACATATAATAATAACAAATATAATGTTGTAGTATATGATATTATTTATTCTTTGTCTGCGGGTCGTATGCGACCCGCTGGTCGTCATTTGGTGAACCCTGCCCTAGAAACATTTTACGAAAAAACTACAATTTATAAAAATGATAAACAAACGAAACTCACTAATTATTTCTCAATAATAATTTAAGTATGATAAATATGTAATAAAATAATACAATTTATAATATGATATGTATTTAATATTTTAATATTTTATGTTTATTTTTTATACGATGTATAGGTAGAATATGAAATATGTAATTTTGTAATAAAAAATATCTCAATTATTTTTATTCCCCATGTGACTTTGGTGTATGGAAGTTTTACTGTATATATTGTATTTGTATATTGTTTAAATTAGGTAAATAATTTATATATATTTTTAAAAGTAATCTCGATACAAAAAATGATTGAATTTTCGTATTCCTAAAGTTATATAATATATATAGCCATGTTTGCATCATTATTTAGTGTATAAGCTTTTGCCATTGATTCTACTTGATTTTACTGTATTATACATTTGTACATTATCTATATGCTGATAATATATAATTTATAATTTATCAATGAATAATAATGAAAATAATACATTTAATAACAATAATTATAATAAAAAAAATAATTTTGTATACCTAAATTAAATCAAAATAAATTAATTTAATTAAATTGTAAAAAAAATCTTTTTACAAATATTTAAGGAACTATTTATATGTATTTTATGAAACTTTCAAACACTAAGTACTTATGTTAAATAAAACTAATAAAATATATTTGTTAACGAAGTTTTTTCTATATGTAGTGTGTAATAGTATATATAGTTTAATACTAATTGAGTCATATTATTTGAAATCCACTATTGACACGGTGACCACTGATCATTCCCATTTTTTATTGTTTATAGAAAGTAGATTGTATAAAAATAGTATAAAAAAACATAACATAGTTTTAGAAATAATAATTTATAACAATCAAAATATTAATTTGACAAGAATTTATTGATTATTTAATCTTTAAAAGCTGCAGATATTATAACGTATAAATACACGCGGTTCCTAATCAGTTGGATTGTATTAAAAAGAAAAATGCTCATGACATCCCATTGACGGATTTAATCCAAGATCATTATTACATATTTATATTTGGTACCTCTATAATATTTAATTTTATTTTGACATTTTATTATGTATTGATTTCGTGAATTTCGCTTGTTAATCTCTAAATAATATAAGCCAGAAAAATGGGATTAAAAGTATGTGCTAAAATGTAAAACATATTTTCAAAACTTATATGTGCATCTACACAGTGCAGTAATAGCGTGAAATATTTTACATTTAGACGCATATTTTCACTATAACTACCCGCTTACCTAACACATACATTTTTTTTTCATATAAATATAGGTAGTGACACGGCTGCTCACGTTTAAGGAGTGCAGAATGGCTCCGATAAATTCTAATTTCGCGTTTAAAGCTTATTCAATTTATACGCATGTGTGTATATATTTTATCTTATTCACGCCAACACTGCAGTTATGATGTGTTGTAGGTACCTACCGGCTACCACCAACGTCAGAAAATATTTTATCTACTTACATACTATAATGATTTAATTTTGTATTCTAAGGTTACATTGTAGGTTACTATCTTATAAGGTATGCAATAAACTGAATAAACACGTATGCTGACGTTTATGAAAAGTAGAATTCAACTATAGTGCCATTTGTTTGCAATTCAAAAATTGAATGAGAAATTGTGACAAAGGTTTCGTACCCTAATTTGATAACAAATTAAGACATCTAAACTACTTTATAAATGTTTAAGAAATTAAACTGTTGTGCTTACCGACCAAACAATAAAGGTAATCGTTATAATAATATATACTTATTATTTATTATTATTCATAAAAAAATCCATTAAGTAAGTATTAAATAAGAGTTGCTAAGTTCAATAAAATATAATAATATTAAACACATTTGGTCAAACTTTTTGTAACTTATTATAGTGTTTGTTAAACACATCGAAAGGTTTCATAAAATTCACTACATCATAATATAAATAGGTGTCTGAAACTATCATTTTTTTTCGATACATAATTTTTTAATATTAATATTTAATAACACAAATTTAATATATAAATATTAAAATATGTTACAAATTATATATACATAATGAACTAATTAATAATAATACATTTCAAGAGCCAGCTGGGAGTTTTGGACAAATTATAATAGTAATATAATGAATTATTCTCTGGTCAGCATAATAAAACGGACGAACATTGCATTTAATAAAATAAAACAGAGTCGGTTATTTTCTATATTGTTTTACGTACAAGGTACCTAGTATACAAGAATTCTTTGATTTTATTTGGGGGAAAATTTACCGTTAGATTGTCGATTTCACAACATGTAGGTATAATGAGATAATATATCCTTTCATGGGCGGTAAATAGCTATCGGTCCTACTGTCCTACTATTTTACCTAAAACATGGAACGTATACGATTTAAGCTATAGCATACAAAGGACCAATAAATCAGGGAAAGGATGAAAAAAAATTAGTGAAATCAATTATTTATTTCTATCACGATCGTTTCAAGTGTTCTGTAACCAAATTAGAAGTTCACAAATTATTAGAAACTATTTTTAATCCAAGAATGCTAATTATCCAATAAACAGATGTATCAATTAGGTATATTTAATAAATCAAAGTCAAATGGAAAATACAATTCATAATTATTTTGATATGAGTAGTATTTTGAGTATTCTGCGTGATATTTATAGATAATTCAAAAATGATTATTCAATATTTTTTACCATTTCGTTTATTCTTCTATATTTTCATAAGTATATGAATACTTACTACCTTTATAATGATGATAATGACGTATATAATAAAAGATAAAATATGTTAATTTGTAAGTATATTATAATATTATCTTAATGTGTATAATATGAGTATTTTGTAGTTATATATTAATATACTGATGTATGTTCTTCTTTACATAGGCACACAGACGGTACTAAAAATTACAGTAGACACATAGTATTAACTTAATTATAATTAGTGTATTATTAGGTATTTTTTTTACTAACAACAAAAATGGTTACCTGTATATACACTGTATACTGTATATGTTACCCCGATTAGTTATTTACGTAAACCTACAAGTACTAGATACTTAATATTTTATTCAATATCATTATCAATGATTTGAACATTTGAAGTATCAGTTGGGTTAATTTTCTAGTTTTAATACATGGCCAGAGACTGAAATACGTTAATTAATTGTAAATGGTATATATAAAGTACAAAAATCCGAAAATACAAAATAATCGAACGATGTTGAATCGATCTAGAAAATGTAAATTTGTATCCAAAACTGTTCGCTGGATAATTTGCCATTGTTTATCTTGATAAGATAAATAAAAACTAAGAGTTTATCTAAATAACCTAACTTGGTACTTTCAATAAGTAATTATTGTTGTTAACGGTCAGTAGCTTTTGATGAATTGCGAATAAACTTCATAGAAATTTATTTGGATACTGTTTTGACAAAAATATGTTGTACTGTTATTTAAAAAGTAATACTTTTTAACGTATATATATATATATATATATATATATATCTACTTTAAATGTAGTTCATTGGTTTATTTTATTATTTTATAAAAACAATTATTTAATATATTTATATTTATATATGGTAGAATTTATTTTATTTTATATTTTTTAAATATGTGCATTTGAAAAATCAGTATAATGGATTATTAAAGTTATGTTTTAACAATAGCTTAAAAACGATTGAAAATCTGTACTTGTCTTGATGGTTTTATTTTTCAAATATTTTAAATTTGGATACAACATTATACAAGCTATACATGTATACTGTGCTATAATGAAGATCTAAATTCTTTTTAAAATCGGTTTACAAATATGATAATTTATCATTGTTTTAAATTCTAATTTGTATTATTAATTATTCAACGATATCTTGTCCACTGCTTGTAACTTTTTTTATTACTCAATATTATCATTGAATCATTTAATTATCTACTAAATACTAATACATTAACATTATTTCATCAAAGTATTTACCAGTTTATTTTTATTTTACTTTTTATCATTACACTTTTCATATACATGTTTATTGATTTCCGTAATTATTATATTAATTTCTGATACAAACTTAAATTCTAAATTCTAAAGATTTGAATAATACTGTTTTTTTTTTATTTTTGTGGTTTTCTAGTACAATTATCAACCCAGTCCGAATTTAATTTGTGCCAAATATATTATTTTTTTTTTTACGAAAAGCCTAATATTCAATATTTTAATATCGGTTTTCAAGATAGATATTTACACATTTTTATGTATCCAGTTCAACTTTATTATTGCGTTATTTATAGTATTATTATGAAAATTCCTCAGATTTTATTGTTAGAGAGTATAGACATTATTAGTACTAATTTTCCATTCATAATTCCCCAATTATTTTATTTTCATTTTTAGTAATTTGATATTTGAATTATGTATATTTTAAATTTTTACCATATTATACATTATATAGTTATACTACTTTATACATATACATTTTAGACAGAATTTTGGGGAACGCGTGTCGTCGTCAATCACGAGGAGAGTTTTGTGATATGGGAAATAATTAATAGCTTTGAGGTTAATTAATAACTCACCACCCATCTATACACTTAATTTATCTTACTTGTGTTGTAGGCGGTACCTATCGTCTGTAAATACTATATACACCTCAGGGAAACATTCTATTATTTTATTAGTGTACTGCTGCGTAGTGTGTAGGTGTGCCAGGCGTTGCGTTACCAAACAGGCCCGTTGGTCAAAAATAATCACGGCCGGATTTCTTTACCCTTGGTGCGGGTTAATACTGTCGTTTCTATGATAATATACCGAGAACTAGTAATACCGATTACGATTGCAATTTTTTTCCCTTATATATAAAAGTAATAAAAATAATAATACAAACTATAACGAATAACCATAACCGTTTATCCCGATGCCACTACTATGATTACTAGTCCGGAGCTCACATGACTATTACTATAGTTGAGATTACTAGTTGTACACACATACATACATAAATACTAATACACGTATATGTATATTCATATGTATGTGTGTGTGTGTGTGTGTGTGTACTGTGCAGTATACGTATTATAGAAAATGTATACCGACTTCGTCGTCTCAAGACACGGTAATATAATCACAATCGGCTTCCTGCTGTAATATTACTATTTCTCGCTATACTTACACGCTCCTATAATACAGACTTCGATGATTATGCTTTTGGTATAATCGTAAAAATATCTGTTTTAGGGAGGAAGGTCAAAAAATAGTGAAAATAGGTATATTGTCCTTTCTGTATCTGCAGTCATGAAGGAGTCGCAGTAGTTTTTGTCGTGACTCGGCCGAAATTGGATATAATTTTGATAATAATACTATATAAGCGCGAAAATAAAGTTAAACTGGATCCATAAAAATGTGTATATATCTGTTTGGAAATAATGAAATTTAAGTTCTATACGTTTCTATTACTTTCGTTCATCTACTTTTAAATAATACTATTTGTATGAACCATCAACATGTACAACGTTTATGGTGTTGGTGTACACTGCAGTACTGTACGCCATCATACATACTTACATACTAACATATTACTATTTGTTTTTTTTTTTTGGACACATAATAATACAAGCTCAACTGTAATTTTTTTCTTTTATTCATTTATACTGTTCACTAATTGTTCGTGTAATTTTATATACTGATAGATTAATGGCCTTAAATTTATATTAAAATACTTTGAAATAAATAAAAATATTTTTTATTTACAAAGAAATGAAACCAGTGAGTTTTTGTATACTAATCATGATTTTGACTTTCATACGAGACAACTACTTACATTTTTTAATGATACCGTTGAGTACCAGTCATCTGTTAAGAAAATGTTTAGTATTCTGTCCGTAGGTTAAAAGATTAGAATGAAAAATCGCATTCGAAGTCAACAAATTACATAATAGTACTACAGAGTATCATTATACTTGTTAGCTGTTATTTTAAAACGATAATATGTATTGTGTTCATTTATGCACATTGTTCGGTGACTGTTTTCCACTTAATATCTCTGCTACCACGTCAAATATAAATGGTACTTATCAATAATTATTATTTCATTTTGAAAAATTAGTGTTCCAAAAAATTTAATCAAAAGTACCTACCGACAGAATTTTAATCATGCATTGTATATAATATAATTATACAATGTATGTGTATATATATATATATACAATCACATGGCATAATTTTTAATCCCTCACTTAGTATAGATGGCAATTTAAATTTTCAATAAAAATATTAAGTCGTTTTTTTTAATAGCCTATAGGAATTAAATAAATTTTTCATTTCATTGTAGTTATAAACAGTTGTTTATATACAAAAAAAAAAAAAAATATATTCAAAAATAACTATACTAAATAAAGCTTTTACTATTATAATGACGGTGCATTTAAGTACGGCGATAAAAAAAATATATTCGACTGGCGATATTTCAAGGTACGACTTCTATATTATTTGTTAGGGATAAATAAATAAAAACTACGCGTACGAAAAAGTGTTTTTGAAAATAATTGTTTTCATAAAATAAAAAATTAAACTGTATTTCATATTTTAAATTACTGACAATGGTTTTTAATTTATAAATTAAAAAAAAAAGTATAATATATTATATAATAAAAATTCTAAAATAAGTATTTTTTAATTACCTACCTAGATAAATATATAAAACGAGTTAAAGATTTAATTTATTTTTGCATTAATATTCTGAAGTCTATTAAAAAAAAATGAATTAAACTTAAAATACAACCACATTTATTGTATACCTACACCTGAGTAACCTATTCTATTTTGTGGTTACTTAATTAATGTTAACATAATATATCTATTATACCTACATAATATATTGTGATGTTTAGATATTGTAATTATTATCGTATTCGTGTCGATTACGTAGATATAAATACGGGAAAAGAGGGTTGAAAGTTAAGGACAGGCACTATATTGTTTGCAGTGCGTTGTGCGTATCATACATACCTATTATTTCTACAAACTTGATAATTACTATGCTGTTGTCATTGCAGTGATTTAAGGGGGGACTAGAAAGGGTAATATAGAAAGTTGTTGGCCACTGATACGGTTCATTTACCCCATACGGGTTTATTTTCGTATTTTTATTTTTTTTATCTTCTTATTTATCGCCTGATACACACACCCCGTGACGTATGCGTTACCACCCATGTACAGAATCCCTTTGCGGCTGTATAATAATATACCAATGGCGGTTGACAAAAGTTTAAGTATATATATATATATATATACAATCATGGTGTGCGAACCATGGAGCAAAAAAAAAAAAATTATGTGTCATGTATGTATATATACAACTATAATGTAGGGATAAAATAAAATAGGAATAAAAGAGAGAGGTAGAAGTATATATCAGGACTGTAAAACTATTGCCAACAACGATCGTTGGTATGCAACGGAGGTGGGTAAATTATCGGCGGTGACGACCGGCTTTTACTAGTGCCACTCCTCCACGTCCGCCGACGAATGATAATAATTATTTAATGAACCGCGGCGATGGTAAAACTGCTGGGCTGCTCATCCGATCGGAAATACAGCAACAAACCCGCGGTGGCGAAAAACAAAACCGACCAGTAAGATAATAAATTATCTGTACCTTCAGACTTTCTGTTTTCGCGCACACCCCCGCGCCCATCCCAATTCACGTTTGTGGCAAATGGGTCGTTAAAAAAAACAAATTTCACACTCGAAATCTATCGACGTAAAAATATAGGTACCTACTCGTCGAAACTTCTGCATTTATCAAAGAAAAAACTTCATTTGTTCCTCGCGGCCGTGGCTCAGACCCAACGAAAAAAATAAAAATCTCAGAAGCGTATAATACTATAATTACTTGCACTCTATAACACGGAATGGCCGTGACTAAGTACACTATACATTTTTTGATTAAACCGTTTTTTTTTTTCTTTTACGTGTAGGTATTCATTCTGACATTACAAACTTGAACTGTGCTCAACAGTCGTCAAGAGAGAAATAAAAATAAATATCGTGATTTTGTTTAACCAAGCAACGAGCCGTGGCCGTGTCGGTCGTACGAATTAAGAACAATTATTTTTGGTATTCTGCAGCATAATTTAAATCGTACTTTCCGCAGGCACTCGGGCAACGCAATATATTGTTTATTGACCCCCTCCCCCTCCGCGCTGCCCCTTGCACCGGTCGTCGCCTGCACAAATGCCACCGCCGTAATGATCATTTAACGTGGACGTAAGTACCTACCTACGGGCTGCGCGGCGTATAATACAGTACCATATAATATACTCGTAGCAATAGCAGCGGCAGTATAGTGCCGCGTAGTATAACGGCGGATCGTGCAGGTCGGTTTATTAAATATTTTCCTACACACGAGAACCGTGCGCGCAAACTTTAACTTTCAATATATAAAACTGCAGGAGCGACTATATACAGGGGAAAACCAATAAATACCCACGGTGATCCATACATTCGCGGGACTTGTTATTAAACCATCATGGTGTGTAACCACGGGTCGGCGCGGTGTAGCGGGAGGAGGAAGGGAGGGAGGAAAGAAGGTAATAGACGAAATAACGATAGTCGGGGAGCAGTAAAGCATAATACATACCGACGTCGGCTATAGGCGATAAAAACAAAATCCGATCCAACGTGTACAAACACAGAGACGAGACAGGTGAAATAGGGGGATGGTAAACGGGAGAAAACAAATAATAATATACCGACGCCGCCGCCGCCGCCGATGCTGCTGCCGCCGCCGCCGTTGCGTACGGATAATAATCGACCGGTGGTTGCTGCAAGGCAAATAAATGCGGTGCACGGGAAGGCAAAAAAAAAAAAAAAAAGAAAGAACTGTGTATGTGTGTGTATATGTGTACCTTCCTCGGGCAAAATAGGTAATATCGTTCGTTGTTGTTGCGTGGCAGTTTTAGTTTCAGCGTCGGGCAAGCAAAATTTAAAAAAGTATATGTTCTCCACTATATATGCGAGTTATTCCGCATACAGCACTACAGAGTGATCATTTTATTATACAGGCGAAACAATATTTTTCGAAAGATTTCCACATGATGATGTTTACCGTATAAAATATGTATAATCACGATTTAATAAACCCACCAAGCATATATTGTTATTATTATTATTATTTTTTTTTTTTTTTGCAAAACCTTTCTAAGTTTTAAATATTTTTGCGCTCCTCTCTGTCATCAGTTAGGTATGAATTAAAAACGATTGTTCGCATATTTTAATTAAATCGTTAAAAAGGTATTAGAAAAAAAATCATATCGTGTGCATCATAATTGAATATTAATTTTAATTGTTACTCAAAGGTTGATGAGGTGACTGCAGGCGCGAGGTGGTGCATGTGTGGTGCATCATCCGCGTCGTTCTACTCTCCTCCGGTTAAATCTTGAAATGCTTACATAAATTACTATACACAAACTACAATTAATGATACGTCGAACACTTACCGTTATTATACGCAAAATACTCGCCTTTAGGAATGAAATTAATGACATGTGAATGCCCATTTGAAACCTATGATATTTTCACGCGTGTGTATATAGTTACACGCCGACGCTTAAATAATATTGTCGAACAATGTTTTAAGCTGTAAAACAAATTCACATTAAACGAAAACATTCCAAACGTAGTAAATTACGTAATATAATGTACACCTATTAAAATATAATACGCGACGGCAATATAAAATTTCAGTGTCGATTGTAAAGTACATTGTTGTTATTGCAGTACAACGGGAAAAGCGAATAATGCTGGGATGGAGGAACACCGACAATTAATTTATCTGACGATGGCTGCGGATACTATATATTTTTACCTGTGTACCTTCGTATTGCGCTATATCCGTATAATATACGTGTGATAATATATACTATAAATATCCCATTATAGTATAAAGCATTTATGTACTATAATGCACGGACAACGTGTGCGTATATAGCTTTTCATAATAATATTATGTAATTAAGCAAACAATATTATACACATGTATGGGGTAATAAAAAATAATAATTATTTGAACTATTGTAATAATGTGTAATTTACGGAACTGTAGTTATGATAATATTATAGTAAACACACACTTTTACCGAATTTGCGAATTATATATGCATATATTTATTTATGTGTAAGATTTCAACGTATATACAACCAACTGCTTACATGTTATTATTATTATTATATATTATACGTGTTTGCTTACAGAACATTAAGCATATATTTTAAACGGGTATATATCTTGTAAAGTGGCCGTCAGAGCGAAGTCTATATATATATACACGTGTATATTCTATACCAATAACATAATAACGATGGCTTAGTATTTACTTGTAATGTCGATGACGGAGTTAGGTCGCACAACTATTGCGATGCACGAAACACGTGGACCTCGTGGAGTTCGTGGCCGAATATCATCGTAGTCAGACGACATCACAATAAAAGTGCCCGCCTAAGTTATGACAGACAATAATCTGTTTCGTAAACTTTTTCTCTCAATACCGCGGCGGCGAATGATAATAATTTTTTTTTTTAGTAGGTATACATGCATTAGGTATAATAAATACTTGCTGAAAATTACCAAAAAACACTATTTTAGTTTTGTCTGTCCCGTTGCGTGTCGGCCAAGCATTTATTTTCATTTAGAGCTCCCCATGCTGCTACCGTTATTTACTTTGAGTTTCCCCCCTCTCTCTCTCTCTCTTTTTTTTTTTTAACAAGCGATAATAAATAAAATAACGTACACCCCGGATATGGCCACTCTGCAGACGGCAGACCACTACTAGATTCTATAATAATAATAATAATAATAATAATAATAATAATAATAATAATAGCTTCTCCATAGCAAAAGTATCTCCTCTCTCTCACTACACACACACACATATATATACAGTATATATATATAGTTTAGATGGTGGTTAGCGCAACGTTAGTTGATGAATATTTAGTGGTATATCTGTTGGACAGTAGTAGCTACTCCTACTACTATTATATGGGGGTGGCTAAACGATAAATCTTTCTCTCCAAGGCCGCCCGCAGCTTTTTTCTTTCTCTCTCACCCATTTTACCGGTCTGCACACAACCACCAATACCACACACATATAACGATAATAATACTCTCCCGTGTGCGTTTGTGTACGTACACACGCGAACAATTCCCAAGGAACACCACGACTACTATAATACTACTAGGACCGTATATCGTAGATAGATGAGTTCTGGGGTTAGAGAACTATATATTATATATATAATATATAGACGTCAGTATTGGTGAATTATCATCGTTGAACAACTTCCGCCGTGTATGTAGAGCCTATCTTAATCTAAACTATCAAAATGCCATCTACACCTTTCTGTTCCTACGTCTAGGTAGATATAGTCAAATGACAAGTGTCTTTTAGAGTATAAAATATTATGTTCTTTAGAAGTTTTGAAAACATAATTTTTGTTTTAAACCAAAATATGACGACGTATATACTACCTAATTTATATTATAATGCACGTATTGTTCTAAATAAAGTTTTATTTTCTGTACCTCTTATTTTCACGAACAAACAGAAATTGTACACTGTACTATGGATATAACCTGGAGGTTCCTACTTAAATAAAATGCAAAGAAACAAAATATTAGTTTTTGTGATTTTATGCAGTACACATAATATTATATTCCCATATATTATATTTATTTTATAAATGCGTATAATATAGTATACTGTATACAGTAAAATTAATAAAATAAAGTTTAAATTAAAATATAAAGTTTGCAAATCGCATATAATAATATACAAGTTAAATATTATTTACACTGTGGAACATTGGTTTATCTGTTGTTTATTTATTTTGGTAGATATTAATCAATTTGAAATTTTATACGACGAATAAAATGTTACACGGGTATTTTATTTTCTATGTTCTATAGTGCTATATAGTTAAGAATTAAGACACTAAAAATGGGAAATATGGAATTTATGTCCAAGCAAATTACTAATCATCATATTATAACTATATGAATATTGGTTTTCATATTATGTATAAATGAATGCGATTTTGCACTAAAAACATGAGCAACGTTTTCTTCTACTTCAGAACGAACAACGGATAATTGTTACAAATCGTTTGATGGAAAAAAAAATGAATTCAAAATTGTGTACCAATTTTTCAATTATAATTTTTTTGATTGAAAAATAGATCCATTATAAAATAATATGTCTAAAATACGCATTTATTTAAGTCGAGAAAAGAAGTAAAAAATAAAATATTTATCGATGAACAAATAAAAAATATTTGAATAACTGCCAAGATTCCAGTTCTTCATAAAACAATTTACGTAATGAATTTGTATACTTACTACATAAATTTTAGTTTCTGATTGCAGCGATGAGTGTATTCATTTTATAATGATGTTTTTATTTGTTTAAATTAATATAATATTATTACATTTGTATAAAAAAAAAAATGCTTAGATTTTCAATCTTAGGGGTGGTTTCTAGTAGCAAATTGAATCTAGTTGGTACTTTTGAGACACTTGAAATTTTCAATTTATTTTATTTTTTTGTTAATAAATGTTTATTTTATTTTTTTGTAAAATTTAACAAAAACACGAACATTTTCAAATTATGTTGTAGCTTAGTAATGATATTTTAATAGAATCTTCTTTGTAAGTAGTTGTTCATATTGAAATCAAAAAATCTAAATAAGTTGTAAGCACAATTTTCTTATAAACGAAATTAGATATTTGAATGTATAATAATGCTTTCAGTTGTTTTTTTGTTATTTAAAAATATATTATTCATGGGTACTTGAAACTTTTAACGTATATTATGATATTTTATACTCACAATGACATTTTCAAATACATTGTTATTGTTGAAAATTAATTAAACTTAGCGTATTACTAATATTTGTCAAATATATTATAACAATAAAAGAAATATTAATATTTAATATAACATAAAATATACTTAGTGATATAGGCTGACAAACCACGTCCTATCAAAACACTTTTTTATGTATATATAGTAATTTAACATTGAATTCAAAGTCATCATTCAATGACGAAGTTCACTCGGCTCCTACTGTAACCTACTTCTTCCTTTCTTCTTATTATTATTTTGATCAACTTTGACTTTTTTAATAACAATTTTATTAAATAAATATTTTATTATTATTATTATTATTGGCACAGACATACATAGATTATTATTTATTGCTATAAATTAAATATATTATATTCGTATATAAATTGACTAGTTATACTTTTAAGTTTATACCATATAGATATAATAAACATCCTAATGAATATGTTAAACGTGAAGGTAACTCACAAATCGTTGGATGTACAATAGCTTTTAATCATTATTTAACACATATTTTCATTTCAATAATTAAAAATCACCGAAACCATTTGTTATATTTTAGAAACCCATTCATAAGCGTTTTAAAAAATATATCGAATGCATAAATAAAGACATATTTTCTTTTAATAGGGGTTGAATGTGCGGTAAAAATGAATAGGTATTTATTTTTAATTATAATTTTTTTCGTTTATATATATGATGAAAGTCCAGAAATCAAAAATGTCAAATTAAAAAAAAAGTTAATTGAATAATATTATATTTTAAATACAGTTTTCGATTTTTAAAATCAATTATTTAGGTTGCATGATAAACAGTTCACAAAAACTTGATTAAAAAAAATAATAAAGTTAAAAATCATTAGACTTTTAAATTGACGAATTCTGAAATAATAAAATAAAAGTAATAAGTCACATCCACATGACAAGTAATTAGATGTTTTTTATAAATTTTTAGTAGTCTATGCAAAATATAACTATTATAATATGTGTGTATTTGGTTTTTGAACGTTTAGAATGGACGTATAAGTATGTAGCTATAACCTATATGATATATCCATTAAATGAAATGGATACACCTTTTTTACATCATGTAATTTCGTAATTACCAAATAAAATACACTTTTTTTGCTAGCGTTTCATAAAAAGATACTAAATAAACACATTGGGTAGGTATATCTAATTAATTTCTTAACCTGGACTTCCATTTAGTGTTCTTATAATAATATTGGTATTGCAAACATTATTAACTCTTTAAACATATTACCAGGGCGTCATTTGCATCCCTCGGATACCGTTTATATTTTATAGATTTTTTGTTTGCGTTTTAATACGGTTTTCTAACAAAAATAATAACATTTTGACAGTTTGATTTATGTTTAATGATAAAACTATCAAAGTAATCATTTCAGATTTTAAGTAATGTATTATACATTATAATAATATTACGTACAATATGATATTTTTTTTTGTTTGTTTGTTTCTGTCATCGCGTTTTTCACTAGAAAACTTTTGTTAATACTTTTGATCGAGTTTGTTATTTAGAAGATAAAAAATAGAAATTGTTCAATAGTTTTCTTGACAATTGGGATAACCGTGGAAGTAAAAATAAAATTGAAATTTATCACGTCCATTATTGGTGTACCCACTCAATGACGGGGTATACCCAAAACATACTAGACGACGAAAATTAGTTCCTTGTTTTTATTTTCAGGGGGAAAAAATTAAAGATAACAACTATTTATACCTCACAAAAAAAAAATAAATAAATACTTTTTTAATGACATCTTTGAAATTAAATTCCCTCTTGATATTTATTGACCATTATATAAATACTTTTAAATTATCTTCAACATTTCTTTCTACTAAATCATTTTTTCATTAAAAAAAATTGTGTATTATGTAGGAAATTATTTTGATTTTTAGAAGAAAAATAAACGATTATGATTAATTAGTTACTAAAAAAAAATTCAAAATAATGTTTAAGTAATAATAATTATGAAGTTTCTAAATATTTTGCGGCAATTTTGAATTATACTCTTATTATGTTTTGCTGTATTTTGTAAATCATTCTTAATTCCACATAAAATACCAAAATAGCGCCATTAACTGTCTTAAACTGCATATTCCAGAATCACTAAGTAATAGTTGATGATGCACTAATTTGTTAGTTTAGTGGTGTTACTGAGAGTACATTTTTGGGGAACAATATTAGGTACAATTATTTTTTACCTATTGTGTTTAAAAATACCGTGGATGATGAGTTAACACCTTTCTATCCCTCAAATATAATTCGTTATTAGTAAATCTATATATTTAAATGCTATTTAGGCGTATAGAAGTCTTTAAAGTTTTGTTAATACTATTCATATTTTAGCAATAATATTAATGAATGTATAATGCTTTACAAAGCAAAAATATTATAATATACAATAAATTGTAGTTATATATACAACATCTTTGACCCACTATAAAATGTCAAAACGGGACAACTACCAACGGATTTAATTAATGTAATTAATAATTACTAATTATGAATTCATGATACAATTTTCGTGAATTTAAAGCTATTCTAAAATATAATATTCAGGTTGATAGTTTCAGTATTTTCTCGTTTTATTTAAATTTTAATCATTTTGATGAAAAATATAAATTTAAAAATAAATTATCCTAATATTAGATATAATAATAATTTAAAATTTTAGTACATTATGTATTGTGTAACCAGATGACAGACATAGGCATATATTATAAAACAAATATTAAATATATTATAATTTTAATAACTATAAATGGTATTTATTCAGTGAAAATGTCAATTAATTTAAAATTTGTATTAAATCAATTTAAAATATTTATTAAAAATTAAAAATTAAACATAAAATATAATTTTATTATAAACCAAATTTATTTTGATTTTGCTTAAAATAATCACACTATAAAACCACTTAATATGAGTTCCAATAACGATTACCTAAGTAATTTATTTATTTAATTACCATTAATTTTTTGAAAGGTTATTTAAATAATAATGGTATGTTTTTTATTAATTATCTATACTGGAATATCTAATCTATCACACTTAATATATGATTATCGTTTATCAAGTAGGTACCTTATGAAATTCGTATTTATATATAATAAATTTACAATTTGTTTAATAGAATATAACACAATTATGATAATAATAATATGTAACAATGACTTTCTGAGTAATTGGAACAGGAGAAGAGAAGTCGCCAACTAGCGATACACTGCTGTGTTAATGTTAACGTAATGTTAATATTTTTAAGGATTAAGTTAAAATTTAAATATTGTTAAGAAAGCGTTTAGTCAAGCGTAAGGCGAAAGTGACCTGTATTAATATTTAATTTATATGGGAGGGATTTGAAATTTTGGATTATGGAACTATGTATCTTATCATAGGTATATAAATAAATGGTTTTGAAGTTTATGAGATATTTGAACATTTTTTTTTAGAAAGAATGACCGTATCTATGGCAAATATACTTATAATTGTGTTAGATCATTGGTGAACATGTTGAATAATAAAGGTACTTTTTCACTTTATAGGGGCAGCTTGCAGTTGCTTTTTGTAAATTGTTGGTCAGAAAGAGAATCATTTATTTTAGCAATAATGTTCATTGGTGTATGTATGATTTAACAAAAAGGTAGTACGATGGCTGGAAAGGTTTTAGCTTACACAGCAGGCTTGGGTGAAAAATTCGATCAAATGTCAAGAAATATAATAATACAACTTTTTTATTTTAAAATGTAGAAGTAATGTGATTAAAGAGAATTATCTATTCGATTTAAATTGGATATATAGTTGTCATTTTATTTGTATTTAAAATTTGGAGTTTCCTTTATAGTTTAAAAAGTCTAAAAAGCTTATATTGCTTAAAAATACATTTCTCATTGGGTTAGCCGGTTTGTCAAAACCTAGCACGAGCGTTTATTTTTTTGTTGTTAAAAGACTACTGATGTGTTTTGGCAATGAGTATTTGACTAGGTATGAAATTGTTTAATGTTGCAGAATTTTCGGAATTTGCTATTACGGAGAGTTTGACTGCTGAGTGCTGACTGAGACTGAATCATTTTAACAAATGAGTTGGCGGCTAGCTTGACATCACGAGTGATTTTGAGAGTTGAACCTAATTTTGTAATTCGAGTTAAGAAGCTTTTGTGTTGGGCCCAGTTGATTAGATCTGTGTTAAAGAAAGTCGATCAGGGATTTTATTTGTTTCACCAAAAATGCTTTACTAGTGTCAGAAAAAAGGTCTTAAAAATAAAAGGTTGTTTTGAGTATAATGAATAAAGACTTTGAGTATGTTTGGATTTCTATTAGAGTCGCCCGATATATTTTTGACCATTTTATGAAAAGAATCATCGTATCGATTTTATATACAGTTTGTAACAGGTTTTTTGGAAAACATATTAAATTGTAACTAGTTAATTGAAAACCAATATTTAATTACAATTTTCCAATAATTATTGTTTCTAAAATGCTATTACCTATACTTTTATAATTATTATGTTCTAACTTAGAGATATTGCTTGGCAAATTATTTATAATATAACAAATTTGAAACGTAAAATGGTTTTCTATGATATTTATATGATTAACTACTCAAATTTATTAATTATTTGTATTAAGATCTTTTCAAATTATTAGAAAATTTAAATATAAAATAAAATATTGTTGATTATTGTTATATTATTGGCACCAATACGGCAACACTAAATTCAAGTATTAATTGTTTGTATTCGAGCATTGTAAAAAAATTATCGAAAACCGTAATGGTACTGTAATATAACTAAAATAAAATGTATTTATAGTAAATAATGACTAACCGTTAATATACAATTAGGATTTAACATTGTTTCAATGTTGTCATGAAATTAAATTGTGCACTATAAGTTCCACAAGTACTGCACATACAGACAGAATATGAATTTTTAGTAAATTAATATACGAGTACAATACATTTTTAGAAGCAGTGAAGTGGCATACATAAAAAAATATATATATACATAAAGTATACACAAATATACAAATTTAAACAAAATTATGTTTAAAGCAATTGTTTGTCTAAAAAAATATATTATGAATGTTTACCTATAGAGATACGTATAACCGTAATAATTTACACGAAAAGTTTTTATTCTTGCAAAGTTAAGGGATCATAATATTTATATTTGAAAAGTTAAAAGTACGTTTCTCTGATATTTGTGAGTGTCTTATCAAACTTGTATACCTTAATAAATTAGTAGGTAATCTCATCTTTATTGCAAGTTTATTATGTCATCATGGTGTTTATAAATATTTTTAAAGCTAAAAATTAATTATTCAACGAACAACGTTATAACTATGCTTAATATGATTAATATTTGGTTCCAACGGGTAGTTTTCGACAATTCCTGAACATGTGTATATTTGTATTGATAAATATAAAGTATTTGGCTCTGAGAAATTGTCTAGATCTAAATAGATATACAAATAAGAAAAAAAAGTATTTTAATCATTGAAACCATAAAATATTATACTACTTTTGGCAATTAAAAGAATTTTGTCAACTGTTTGTTTAAAAATATAATTTTATTATAGGCAGCTAGTAGGTATACAATATGTCCTCTTTATCAACAATAACTTGTTCAAAAGTTAAATTATTATATTAATATAGGTGCGTTTCATAAAACTTAAACAGTTTTTCAAATGGATAAAATAATATTGCCAGTTAAATAAATATTATATAGTTTATTAATAATTATCCAATAGATAGAGTTGTATACGTATACATAAGATACATACAATAATAATTATTATTGTTTATACTTTTAGTTATTTTGTTGTAATTCTAAAATATTATTCGTAGAAACTTGAAACTTTTACGAATTTAATTATATTTTATATACACAATGACATTTTCAAAACATTTTTGATCAAATTGAAGTTGTATAAATACAAACTATAGAATAATAATTAAATATTAATAATATAATAAATGCAATGAAATGGAAGAGATCCTTAACACAGAACTGGGACCAAAAACCGAAGACAATGCAAAGATGATTCAATTTTTAAATAATTAACCAACTTATAAAACGCAATATATAATAGATATAAAAATGAAATTTTATTGTTTCAATGTATTCTATATATTTGTATATTTTTACACAACATATAATTGAAACTAATAGCCATAGAAGACAGTTTTTAGCTTAGTGATTAATAAAAAAAAAAAATAATAATAAATAAATGCAATTTTTTCAGAAAAATTTAATTCAACCTACCGTATTACTAGTAATAAAATAAATTACTACAACACCAATATAAATATATTATAAATTGTATTAAAAAATAATAGACTTACAGACCGTCATCGCTTGGAACTGTTTTTAGCGGGGAATGGTTTATCATTGAACTCAAATTATAATATAGGTACATTACAGTGACTTAATGACTAGGTATACTCAACACCTACCAATTTATAGTGGACCGGTTACTTACTTTCCCCACTTATTTATAATTTTAGAACAAGCGTACAAAATAATTCATTTTAAACATGTGTTTTAAAAAAAAGTTTTATCTATAGGTATAAATAAAAGGTAATGTTTGTGTGATGTGTAAGCGATCACAACCAAAATCTATTACACTCGTGATTCTGAAATTTGGTACACAGTGCAGAGGTCAATTGTATAATTTTATAATAAATGTTCATTACACAGGTAAAACAAGTAATTGTACATTATTAAAAAAATAATGTGATTATGTCGAGGCCAATTTTTTAAATTTTGCATTTTAAAGAGGATTGACTCACCACACAGCGTTATTTTTAGCTTACAAAAAAGATTTGCCAATAGTTACAGAAAATGAAATAGTCGTTACGATTACCAATTGAAAAAATTTTAAGCCTCTATTTTATATTTGGTTATAAAAGACCAAATAACTATGTTAAAAATCTATTCTGTTTACATTGGACGGAGTTAAGAAAATGTAATTGTACGAACATTTAATTTGTTACGGACAACGTCATGCAAGATCAGCTATAAGTAATAATTAAATTTACTAAAATAACTTTAATTAGAAAATTGTTTTATTAAAACAGGCCATGTAACCCAGTGGGAAGCTAATATTTTAACACTATTGTACACTAAAGCAGCGATTGTGTGTTAAGTAATCTGCGCCTAATAAACTAAATAATAGAGTCGCCTGTTAATAATTTAACGAAATGAAACGAAATGATATCATTACATGTATATTATATATTACTATAGTCGTATAGGTATTCAAAAAAATTAGGTATATTATTAGTCTTTTTTTTTAGGTATTATTTAAAACACGATAATTCACAATTTGTATAATACTATAATAATATTAAAATAAGTTTATTTGATAAATTAAAAATAATACGTATGGCAATATAGCATGAACAACATGTGATGAGTAAATCACTCTATCATCTTTTAATTAAATTAATAGGTCTCCGCACCATTTGTGTTTTAGTCTGTGTGATAGAATACATAAAATAATTAAGTGGATTATAGTGCATATTTAAATTTTAGTGAAAACATTTATGAATTATTTGGCCCATTATTATTATAGTCTAACATATTAAATTCTGTGTCACCGTATAGTAATATGTAATAAGTACAGTGTTTTTCTATTTACGGTATTCATAGTATTTCCTATTATAAACATTTTGAAAAAAAAATGATAAAAATAATAATTATGTATATATATATATTATACCTATGATATAATTTAAAGTCAGCACTTGGATTACGTTAATCGCAAATACTTAACGTTCATAAATTCTTGATAAACAATATGTAATTAATGTGCAATATTGCTTTACTAAATCGACACATTGGTTGTTGATTTGACTATAATTCGTAATTAATTGTTATTTTTCAAAAGTAAAAGCTTCAACGGCTAGTCAATAAATTAACACAATTCATAGTATCCGGCCAAGCAGTCGCACTGTGTCATGGAAGAGGTTTCCGGTGACACGATAAAGCATCTACGCTGATTATTATCTTTGCATGGCGGTATTGTCTTGAAAATAAAATATTGAATAAAAGCCAATTAATTATTAATTATTGAAATCGTTGACAAACATAATTAATATTAATGGCTCGAGATGATTAATCATTTACAGTTGTTTGGCTATTCACACAGCTTGTCGATTTGTATCAACACAATTCCCGATAACACAATAATATTACGTGATAAGGAACGCGTATAATGTATATTATATATATATTATGTTTTATGTTTATAATATTGAAATAGTTCTCGAGTAGTTCACATTACAATTTGAATAAATTATTTGTAGAGGAGAGTTAATCGGAATATATTTAAACTTATATCACTATAGCTGATTAATTTTTTTAACACAACAGTTTATTAATTTAAGTTAACTTATCGATAAACTTTTAATGAGTATGCTTAGATCTTAGTTTCTAAACGTGGTTTATGAGTTGAAGACTTTAAAACGAAATACAACCAATCGAGTTGTGTAAATTTCCAGCTATAGATATCCAATCAAGTCATTCTCTATTGAAATACAATTTAATACTGTGTACTAAATTTGCTTTGTGTAATTTAATTTAAGTATAATGCAAATTAATGTATTGTAATAAAGAACAATGATATACCTCTAGGCTATTGCTAAATAATATTTTCCGTGGTATTGGTAAGGTAATGTAATGAAAGTCGCAACGAACACAACGGGAATAAAAGGTATTCCATTATGCTATTAAACCTAAAACAAAGTCTAATCATATTTATACAAGTTTTATGTACACAGTACACAATTCAATATACTATTAAAATCTGTAAAATTAAATTATGTTAGCATTTCAAGGAATCAGGGACGTGATATATTTTATACTAAGTAGAATAGTTGCTGATCTATTCTTAGAACATTAATGAAGTATTCGTAATTAATTTTTGTTCAAATAGATAATCTCTAAAGGTAAGTTTAAAATTTTTAAAACATTGATGTATTTTTCATAATTCATTTTTGTCACTTATCATTCCGAATTACACGATTTATATTTAGTTCTAGTTTAGTAGAAATATATGGTAAAAAAATATAATAATTTTTAGATTTATTTTTTTTTAATACTATAAGAACATTTTTTTATACTATTTTTATACTATATTTATTCAACATACACGTGAATGTGTTAAAACAAAAAATGGTTATTCAATGTTTATTATAGTTATAGTTAAAATGGTTATATTTGTTATGCATTCAATCACAAGTATAATATATTAATATACATTGTGTTATCATGACATTATGTTGTGAATACTAAATCTATATTTATTAATATTAAGCATTTTCTATCAATGTCGTATCTGAAATTTAATCGTGGGGGGAGGGGTGTCTAAAAATTGTAATTCACCTCAAAACATCGAGAAGGGTTCCACCCCCAGAATTACACACACAAAATAAACAAACAATTTTTCAATGACAGATTTATCTTTTAGTAATAATAAAAAATTCGCATAGTAATAAAAATACAAGGAAAGGACACTTTTTAAATCAACAAAAGGTATCTTTTTTTCATTTCCAAATCGATTAGTTATTGTATGGACTTCCACTTCAATATCTATGTGTTTATTTAATAATGCCAAACCAGTCACCTTTCTCCTTCCATTTTTTTTTTTATTTTGTCCAAGTTTTTAATTCAACAAAACAAAGGTACGTGCAATGAAGTAACAGCTAAAAACAAGTAATAGCTGTCACAAATTATAATAATCTAAAATTAAATATAGTTTTAAGTAAATTGATATAATAACCGAAAATAGTGAATTTATAGCATAAAATTAAAAGAAGAGTAATAACATTTTTTTTAATTTTCAATTTTTAGTAAAATTTAAAAGTTTACTGAAATAAAGTGATATACCTATTCAGATTTTTTTGAATTTGATTTTTGCTAATGTAGCTTTCAATTTTATCTTATAGTTCTATAATATAATTGTGTCTTATCAACTATATGATTTAATAATGGTGTTTTAAAATTGTTTTAATCAAAAAGTTTAACGTAGCATCTTTATATATTGGAAATTGAGTATAGATGGTATTTTGATGAGGTCGTTTCGTTTCCATGTATAGGTAAGGTCACCGTCAAATATTTTTTCAAAAATGTCATCATACACGGTTGTAACTTGAAAATCGATTTTTGAATGCAGTAATTTATCATTGTTTTCGAATTTAGTACGAAATTTCACCACAATCCCTCGCCAATTGGACCTAGTCAGACAACACAAGTGCCTAACACCGGGTCTTAAATTTATATTCAAATTTTTAATTTATGTTTTTAATATTTGTATTGTAAATGTATGTATGGTTTGCAGTGCAGCATTCCCCGTGCACTACGTAATACAATACATTAATATGTATCATAGTTACTAATAGCTACTTGACAGATGGCAGGTGATAGATTTTCGTTTAACCTAATTTAAAATACGACATACGAATAAGCACTTATATTACGCTATATTATAGCACTCATAGTGGGAAATTAATATAAGTACAACGTAGAACTAAACTCGTACTTATATCAATATAATTAAAAATTAAATTAATTTTATTTAATTCCAAAATAATCCACTGCATATAATATTATATGTATCCCTTTAATCCATTAATATTATAATGTTATGTTGTATATATACTAGTACAGTATGTTTACTGTTAAGCTTTCTACATCATAATAATAACACGTATGGATACACATGGTAGTAGTTTTTTTTGTATACATTTTATTATTAAAATGTACAACTACGTTAAATGTCAAATTTAATTATAAATCAGATGACCCTATATTTTCACTTTTCCGTGTCAGCGTTTGAATCCAGTTATACATTTATAATATCTAGAGGATTTCCCACACACATATAAAAAACACTACAATTATATTCCTGACTTAACGGTAAAGCTGTTTTATTTTTTTATAGGTATATCAGTTTACACAGACATACACTCAAAATTAATTTTCTTTTTATCTATTATGTAGATTTCAAGATACATGATATTATCGAATTAATTAGGATGTCACTTGATAATAAAGATTAGATATCTATTGCAGAAAGAACTTACTTTTTATAGTATAGAATATAACCTTTTATAGTTTTTTTTATTTATATTCATTATTTACGAAATTTATCAGATAAAAACATATATTATAACTATTAATATAATTGGCGTATTATATATCGGTTAATTGCGATTAAAAAGATTTTGTTATGTATTCAATTCTGTATGAAATCATAGTAAATATAATTTTATAAACACAGAACTAGTTAGGAATAACTATAAATACTAAGAGTAGGCGTTCCTATAATAAGTGTATTTATAAGGATAAAAGTTATTTACTGATAGTTTTTTTTGTGTGAAATGAGTATTCGAGAAGTGTTAGGCTTGAATTCGATTCACTGTCAGTCGTTAAATTATTGGTTTCTTTATCCGTTTTATAGTATCTTTATTTTTTATAACCAGAGTATTTTCAAAAATAATTTCAACAGACAACAAGAAGTTTTTGAATTGGGAAAAATTTGATACTTTTATTTTGTTTTTTACCAAATTTATTACTTCGTGAATAAAGTTTAGCTAGAAGTTAAACATTATAACGGATCTAAAGGAAATAGTTATTTAATTATTGCAAATTAAAAAAATTGTCATAGTAATAAGAGATTTACACGAACTTTGTAGAAAGTATTGTACATGTTGATATTCTCCAACTTATAATTATTATCAAAACTAACCGTAAAATTATAAAAAGGACGTGATAGTTGCAGTTTTACTTCAGTCAAATTTTAGGATTTTTAAATATGTTTAAAAAACATTTTAACATTTCAATAGTTAAATATTTTACATTAATATTATTCTCTCTCTATTCTCTATTTATTTTTTTTTTTAAATATTTTTGTATTACTTAGTTTTCATACATATATTGCTTATTGTGTGTCAATTTTTTTTATTTTATAAATAAAAAAATAACTGAATTTTTTACAATAATAAAAATTTAGTTTTTAATTTGTATTATATTTATTTAAAAAGTTTAAATATTTCAATCTCTTAGTCATCTGTACGAACTCTCACCCTCAAAAATATGCATTAAAACAATTATATTATTTATTACTTCAGTAACATGAATAACGTATATTTATACGTATTTCATAATGGTAAATAAATTATTTTACAATATTATGTTTTGTACTAAGTACGTTTAAAGTAATCTAATTTAAGAATTTTGTAGACGTGTTTTAGTGTCCACAAAACTAACTTAAACATAACCAACAACTATATTAAATTAAACATAATATACCTATTTTTAATACGGTCCTAAATAATAATATAGATGTAATGAAGTATTTAGCTTCAAATGTATTCATTAATAGCGATGACAAGATGTTGAAAAAAACCAGTCATCTCTTCTAACGGTGTAAACAATTCAATATTATGAACTATACTATAAATACTTTTAGTAAATCTCTCACAATTATTTTACCACAACTGTAATAGTTGTTCATTTATCATTCATATAATAGTAGAATATTGATAATTACATAGATCAGATTTTTCATCAATTCCAATTATTTGTTATTAATCTTATCGTAAACATTTTTTTATTTTTATTTTTTCAAAATATTAAATTATAATCAATTTATGTAACTTACGTGCATTAACATAACTTATAAGTATATGAAATATACCAAGCATAGGACAGATCGTTAAGTATCTACGTGTATACCTAGTAAACATTTGAAAATACAATCAACTGCAGTATACAATCATTAGTAAAATAGAGTATGAGGTACTACTAAGGCTTATCTATTTGGTTTGATGGACTTAATGGTCTACGAATTTGAGTGAGATATAGTTATAGTCGTGTTATATTGGTTATTAGATTATTACATCTGAAATATAATATTGTATGTATATCCGTGTGCTAAAGATGATCCTGATATAAGCTTTGTATGGTATAGTGTTATATTAATTTATGTATTTTTATAAGTATTTTGAAGAGACTGTTAATTTATTTTAAAAATACCAAATACATTATTGTAACTAAAATAAAATTCTAACTTTAAATTAGATTTTAAGAAATCATAGAGAAATTAAAAAAAAAATACATACTGTGACTAAGTATTGATTACTCAACTCATTTAATTCAACCCGGAGCATGCTTGTGGTATTCCCTGCAAAATAATATAATTAAAACAATAGTTGTTAGAAGTTTTCGCTTTCGCATACAGAAATTATACATTGAAAATTGAAACTGACCTCTTTAAATTACTATTACTAATTAGATTTGGTGAGGATATCCTGAATATCCAAAAGAGCATTCAAAGAAAAATGTAATACAGTTTTTTTAAACGAAAATTTTTAAGCTAATTGTATTTAAAAATACGAATAAGTTCATTGTAATGGATTTTTAGTGGTTAGATTTTCATGGATATTATTGTAGGTACTCGTGATGGTAGATATAATAGTGTACCGTATAGATACACGTTACATGATATAATAAGTAAGTATACAAAAGACAAAACAAATATTTTAATCACAATAATTATTCAATAAAATTTAAATTTAAATTTTTTGGTTTAAATCGTAACATTTATCCAGTTTTATTTTTGTAGCTGAGAAAGTGAGAAT
Source organism: Rhopalosiphum maidis (assembly GCF_003676215.2). Classification (NCBI taxonomy): domain Eukaryota; kingdom Metazoa; phylum Arthropoda; class Insecta; order Hemiptera; family Aphididae; genus Rhopalosiphum; species Rhopalosiphum maidis. Next base: position 6,943,324 of record NC_040879.1, read on the forward strand.
CAACCAGATACCAAATAAACCGATTCGCCGATAAAATAGCTCTCTAGATTAAACAATATCGAATATAATACTAATATAATACTTATCTAGACGTTTCACAAGCTTTCGACCACGCATATCACCAAGTTATTATTTTTTTAAATAAAATCAATTCTGCCTTTTTCGTATTATTTAATAATTAAATCATATCTTACTGATCGTATTTTTATAGTTCGTGATGAATCAGATCTTGCCCACGTAGCTCCAATACTAGTTCTTCAAGGAGCAATCATGGCTCAATTTCTCTATATAATCTACTCTTCTGATCAACCAAGTTTTAATTAAACACCTTTGTCGGAGAAAACACTGAAGATAAAGCAATTTTATTCTCCTGCGTGAAGATCCAATAATTTTCACTGTAAATCTACAGACAAATTTAAATTAACTGACTAAAAGGTCACTTCACCCTTGTACTACGAAATTGTATTTAAAATTTGTGTTATGAACTAGTCAGAAATTAGTAATACATATTTTTATAATCATGAGTTTGAAATTTATAACTTCATAATTCATACTAATACATTTTTTTTATTCCCGGGTGTCAGACGTCAGTCGATAGAGTAAGCACTCTGTGCAAAAAAATAAACTTACACAGACTTCAAATGGTTATGAACTCCGAAAGTATCTCTAATGTAATTTATTTTTAATGTTAAATAATCTTAGAAAAATATTGGTTTTATAAAACATGGAAATTGTATTAGTGGTTTAAAATATATAAATTATTATACGTATAGTTGAGCTCTTATACTCAGAATGATATTTTAATACAATTATTTATTTATTTAAAATTTCACATTTTTTTCAATTATGTTTTTTCTTTAAAGACCTATCTGTTTTAATCAAGATTTTTTTTCAATATTGTAAAACAATATTGATACAATGAAACAAAAACACATAATATTAGATGATATTACGGGAAATAAATACTTTTGTTGGAAAATCAGCAGTATCGTGATGTAAATAAAAAACGAGTATTTTTTTTGTCTTGTTTTCAAACATGAAAACACCAACAATTATTGAACACACTTCTTTTAATAACAATAATCTACGATTGTTTAATGGTACCTAATATGGAGCCGTGTGTTATTTCCGTGCGTTTATTTGAAAAAAAAAAAAATAGTGAGCCTGCCATTACCCACCAACGGGTCCCTTAGGATTAAAGTAATTACTCTTATCTATGTCAGTAATAATATGAGAAAATAAAAACGCACTCCTTATAAATACATGTTGTATAATATAATATATAGGTCTGAACAATAATACAGCCTAGTGGCTACTATATTATCATCGCACGCCGATCTTCTTTGATGCATATAAACAACCGTGCCGGTACGAAATTACACACTAATTATACATTTCACCTCAGTCGTATTACAATATATACCGATGATTTTGATGTCAACGATAACGCGGTTTTTATTGAGTTAATTTATAAATAGGTTTATATTACAGTGGTAGGTAGGCAGGTACGTATAATACGTATACATATTATACCTATTATACCGATTGGTGATCGTGTCTAGACGTATATATATATATATATATACATAACTACTGCGGCATGTTGTTTTATTCAAAGATTAGACATCGACACGAGAACCTAATGGCGTAATAAAATATGGTTGAAATATTAGAATTAAAAAAAAAAATCATAAAAGCCTTCTTTCTCACAATATTGGTATGCACTTTTTAACAACTCAATTATCAACGCCCGCGTGCCCTACAATGGTATAATATATGAATCATATAAATAATAATATCTTATCACTCAAAACGATCTTAAATCGGAGCAGGAGTCTCTAAAATACGATATTAGTTTATACGATTTTAGTTATATTGTATAATATATATATAGGCGTAAGTTTGGTAGGTGGGTACTTCACATGTACGCCTTGTCGCCTTGGTTACAAGATACATTTTGATTAAAAATATACATAATATATATATATTGCTGGTACTATCTATAGTAGGTGGTTACATAGATCATGATCATATTGCAGTCAACGTAAAAAAGTTTAAAACAAAACTACGTAAATTATTTTAGTATTAAAATTTGTTAAAAGTTTTTCGAGCAATGATTTATAGAACCAAACCGTAAACACTAGATAGGTATGCTTTTAGGACCATTATTTACGTATACCGATACTCTTTTACTTACCCGGCTTTATGTGGTGGCGGTAAGATTTTTTTTTATGTTTTATGTACATCAATACTTCGAAATGAATAATCGATAAGACATAATACCTATAAATGCAATATAAATGGCCATTCAAAGTAAACGCGCTACCGACAAAATATTATAACGCACTTATAACGACGGCCAACGGGTTGTTGACATCGCTGTTTTATGCACTCTTATAAATAGATTATTATGAAATGCCCTGTATCATTGTGTTATCTCTTTTGTCGAAAATGTGTTTGAAATGTCTAATGACAAACAATGAAAAATATTTTTGCTGAAATAATGTTGTAGATAACGCAGACTATGAATATTATATTAAAAACGATAACTGCTTTATACCTTAAAAAAAGTACGAATGAACACGACACGATAACGTGATAATGGAAGTAGCAGTTTTGTTATAATTTGCGGCCGCCTTACTATAATAACGTGCACATACAAATAATATTTATACTTTAAAACATTATGTAGGTTATACATTTATAATATAGGTGTAACTATAGCATAATAAATATATGTAAATACCACATTTAGATTTATTGCGAGTTTGAAATGTTTTATTTTTTCATAGTATACAATACTAATGTCAGTGAGGTAAATACTTAATAATAATACGATACTGCTATTGTAAGTACCCATTATGGAGTGTAAATATTTAATATAGTTATACAGATGTATTATTAGATTATGATTTTTAAAGAACATATTATTAAATAGAGCCAACAGCAAGTCAATACGTACCAATTTATGCAGCTTATTATAATGTACTTACAACTATTTTAAAACTGCTTTAAATTGGTTATTGGAATATACAAATTAACAAGTATGGTTTTAATAAGTAAGTAGATACTTAATTTTTAATTGATGAGCTGGTGGGTATCAACAATAGTATTTAAGATTTATAGCACCACTATGTTAAACCTAACAATTTAGCATAAATATGTTTTCTAAGAAATTATATTCAGAAAAAAAAATATTAAGCTTTTATTTATTAAAAATTCTAAATCTTAAATTTTAAAGTTAATAAAGTAAAATTATGTTTGAAATAGTAATCTTATACATTTCCGTACAAAAAGTTCGGATACCAAGACGGAGAAAAAACATCTAGGTAATACTAATATTATATTATATGATAAATCAATAGTTGTAAAATATTATTAGGCCAATTAATTGATCGGAAACTTTACAGTTTACACGCTTTATAACAGTACCCATTAAATATTTTTAATAAATAATTAGTTTGGTTATTTGTTTCATGTCTCTATTTATCATGCCTACAAAATAACTTTGAATTTCGACGTAATTGGCTACCTTTTTAAACAAAAATTAAAGTTTTAGTTAATTTTTTGCCATTCAAAAAAAAAAAAAAAAAATATTAAACACATGGGTTTAGAACTTTTCACTATTACGAATATTATGATTTACTATAAACAATAAAATATTTAGACTAATTTTATGCTATCAATACCACGTGCCTATTAACACCATACAACGGTTCTTATAAGTTAATTACAGCTAATTATATTAAATGAAATAATGTATTTAAGTATTTGATAAGTTCAACTTACCGTATTAAAAATAATAGAATAAATTACTTATAGCTATATAAATAATATTTATATTATATAATAAAAACTTAGAAATATAGACGACACGCTGTTACCGTTCGGAATCGTTTTTCGTATACAATGATTTGAAACATCTTTAATAGTCAATAAATTCACCTATAAGATCTAAACAATAACAATAATAACATTCGAAATCTAATAAACAGCAGAACGACTTTATCGTGTTTTTATAAATTTTACAGTTATATATATATATACATAAATGGATGTATAATTAATATGAAATAGTATATAAAACGAAAGGGTTTTTATAGGAACATTTAAAGATTTTAAATTTTAAATTTAAAGAATAAAATTTGATATTTTAACAACATTTTGAATAGATTAATTTTACAGTAACAACTGAAACAAAATTATTGTAATAATTATGTACCAATTATCAATTTCAGAATTGATGGCGATAGATGAAATTAAAATCAAACAATAATTATTTATAAAATACCACAAATCGATGATTTTTTTTAATATTTTAATATCAGTATTTAACGTTTAATCAAGGATAATTATTGTTATTTATTAAAAAAAAATATATTTTATCGAAATTATATTATTCCGTTCAAACAGTTTTAATAAATAATTATTTTTCTTGTAATATATTTTATATCTATGTTATATTATGTATTGACTGATATAAGCTATTGAAAAATAAACATTATTTACGTACTTTTATAGTGTATAATGAAAAAACTTAATCAATTACGACTCCTTGATTATTCTTTGATATAGTTGAATACTCATTACACCTCTTAGAGTAAATAGATGTGGTAAATATTAAATTTAACTTTCTATCAGAATGTTAACAAATGGTATTCAACGAATCAAGAGCAACTTTAATGTTGTCGAATTCTCAGGTCACAGTCAGTTTTTGTAAATATTTACCAGGTATAAGTGTACGTTATATATAGCTGAAGAAAATACATTTTTGGTTACATCAATGCAAATCTGGTTTGACAAAATGGATATAATGTTATAGGATTTTCAATAATCATTTCTTACATTTTGAAAGTTATATTGATCACGTAACTTAAGATTTTTATACCTCATGAAGTACAATTTAAATGAATCTATTTGAACTGACTTTATTTTGTGAAATTTAGTATGACTGGGTTAAGATAAATATGTATTATAAATAAATAATTATTCCAATATGAAGTATTAAAAACTTCATTTCTACTAAATGTGCAAAGAACTATTGACTGAGAGAATTTAACATAAATTAATTCAATGTTTATTTTATATACTTAAATATTTAATTTTTGTTTATTCGTGTAATTATTCTCGTATAAAATAACTGTTTTAAACTAAATTCTTATTATAGGTAGATGATAGTTGTATCCATAAAAATAGTTAAAGAAAATAAAGATTTAGTTTTTTTATAAAAGAATGTTTATTTAAAATGTTGGAATATGTTTAAACCATGGGGTATAAATAATAAATACGAAAATAGGCATAGGCCATATTGGATTATCAACGAAAATACAATATTAAAACCTATACAGTATAGGTACCTATAACATATTTTCTCAAAGCACCTGTCACGTTAAAAAATGTAAGCAAACTTCCTAAATTTCTTATAATTTAGGACCACGGAAGTTCCGTGACGGAACTATAACGAATTCAGTTTGAAATACCCTATCCATGGTTAAAACCCTAAAAAAACTCCTAACATCGATTGATATTGAAAATAAATAAAATACTTACCAAGTATTTGTCAGTTTAAGAAAATCCTTTACTGTGGATTAAATAAAATTGCTAAAAACGAAACATATCTTATTTCAGTAGCGGATATTTAAAGCTGAAGTGGGTTTTGTTGTCTATGTAAATGTATTTTTCAATCTGACAAAGATAATATTATATTGATAAGATATTATTCGTTAGACGGCATTTAATATGTAATTTTGTGTATAGAATCAGAACATAACTGAATGTATTATTATTTTTTTTCAAATAAATTTCAATTACAATTTGTTGTGATGTACATACATAATAATAAATATTAATAAAGATGACACATTAGCTGATGACATAAAATAAAGTACAGTATGTTTAAAAAAAAAAACATAAGCAATACTGTACCTACATTACATAAAAAAAACTTCAGATTTATTTTGTAATTTGTATAGCTTACGCGAGTATAATACAAAATACCAAATGTTCAAAAATTAAATAGGCTAGTACTTGAATGGATAGGGTTTTTTAGTGTTTTATTCCCAATTTTAATATTTATTTTTAAAATATTAATTGATTTTGTATACATTTTTAATTTTTTTAACTTTAAGCATTGTTGTGTTCTATATGTCTGTGATAATAAGACGGAAATAATTAGGATTCAATACATTATATAAACTATAATTTTAGCATCTCCAGAATAACTTCAGTAGTATGTGAACACAGTTTCTCATTTACAATGACGCGCCAAAGCACGGTAGAGAACTTAAGATTTCAAATAGATTATGTAACTAAGAATATATGCTTGAAGGGTTCAAGGGATGAAAGTTCAACCTTCTCCTTGCTGGTTATCATAAACTATACTATATATGTTGAAAACAATATCATATAATATTACTTTCTCTAAATAGTAAATTTAGTAAATATTGTGCTACACTATCCACGAGCAATGACATGTTTTATTGTGTTAGTATTATAATTTCCAATACCGGAACAATGAGCAGATATATAGTAAGTTTATCATTCTTGTATAACCTATATAACTATATATTACATAATACCATAGGCGTCCTTTAGGTTAAGGGGAGCTATGGAGTTCTAAAAATGTTTTATAGCAAAATAAGGTATCTATGGGAACATAATTGCCCTCACACATATAAGTTTTAATTTATTTAAATTATCTAGAAAAATGGTGAGTAAAATTTAGATTAATTAATAATTAATAATGCATAAAAATTTTAGTTTTACCTGAATTCCATAAAAATATATAATGTATATCATATAAAATATAATAATTAATATCATTCAACATCAAAAACCGTACGTATGCGGCGAATACTATATGCAGTACTCGGTATACTTCTTTAATTTGAAAATTTTAAACATAAATCGTAACTTTTTATTTTCATAAGGAGATTCTAGGGGGGGCTGAAGCCTGCCTAAGCTCCCCTAGTTACGCCTATGTGGCCTTATATATAATATTAATACATTTATCAATTACTACGGGTTTATTCACAATATTTTGATAAGCTCGTAGTTATTAAAATATGGTGTATTGGTATATTTTGTACAAGTTAAAAATGTTATATTATGTTTTTAATTTAATAATAAATGTTTGCTGATACCATTTATTTTTAAATAATAATTATTAAAAAAAAAAAAAAAAAAAAAAGCCAATCAATAATATTTACATAATCACAATACATTTTAATTCGAATTTCAGATCTGTAACTTTTGCGTGATCATTATAGGACCAAATAAATGAAAAACTACTAAAAAAATATTCTTAGAAATATTAATATGAAATAATAAGAACATAACGTGGCCACTCATATTGAAACTATTGAATAAAATACGCGAAGAAAGTTTAACAAGTTGTTTTTTCAAAGAAATAAGTGGCCATAAAATAAAATGTAAATACCAATGCTGATTTTCGGGGAATATTTTGAATATACATATTAATTTATTAGAATTTAATCTCTTACATAATGTAAATTCAATCAATTGTTATGATTAACTAACTTTGAATTTAAATCTAAATAATTCATACATAATTACAAGTTTGATGAAATCTGGTTTTAAAATAATGTTTAGTATATCATTGTAAAATTAATGAATTAATTTATTGCCAAAAAAGAACTAGCTGCTAACAAAAAGTCTGTGGCAATGCAAACAAGTGGTACGGTTTACTCTAAGTTTTTCCGGGAAAACCTACTAATTATCTTCTTAGAAAATCGACCTTTCTAAAGCTATAACAATATGTGCATCACTGCAATAAAAGTGATATAAAGTACAATATTATGTAAACTATTGAAATATTTTACCACTTAAAGAGAGATTACCGTTAGAAAAACTAAGAATGTAATTCGCAATGATTTAATTCGCGGGTTATATTCGCTTAAAAATTATCCTTATGTTTCAGGCCGGTACCTATTCAAATTATAAAATGAATGTTTACAAACGAATTATTTTAAATATTCGTGTTTGTATTTTATCAAATTCAAATGTATCGATGATCCTCTTGTGACTCATATATACCTACTACATAGAACACATAATATCTGTGTTGTATACATTTTTCGGCTTTATCTGTAGTCTTTGTAAATCCATCTGGTGTATGGTTTTCAAGACGGCTTAGTGTTTATTAAATACTCGTGTTTATGATATGCAATATAGTGTGCCATAAAACTAATCAAATTGCCCCTTCGTTATTGTTTACAACGTCAATGTCGATCACGTAAATAAACAAGAACGAACAAATGTATGCGCCAGACCACTATATAGAATTTCTATTTTCATGGCTTTCTTGAATACACAAACCGTATATTCTGAGTAAAAACAAATATCACGATATTTTTGAAAAATATACTTTGACCAGAGGGTATTACCAAATAATAAATCAAGTTTATTTTTATTTAACACTCATCCTTTGGATGGATTCTAGGAAGCTTTTACAGTGAATTTTTTTTTATGTATTGTAAACTACTTGTATTGTGGTAGTAAAAGTGTTATAAACCTTTCACGTTATTACCTCTATTTTAATTGGAAACGTGGAAAATAGACTCAGATAGTGTTTCGAGTGGACGTGGACTGCAGAACGGGGATATCGTGTTTTTATACGAAAAATGTTGTAAATTATTCTGAAATAAAAAAAAAAAAAATACATTTAGATATTCCTGCATATAAATCGAAACGATTGCGTCAGTACAATATAATAAGACCCGTAAAATCATTAAGATATTTAGCATACTTAAAAACAAAAAAAAAAAAACCCTCAAAATTGGTCGCGGTCTAAACGTTGTTTTTTGAATAAAAGTCCCGTGTATAAAGTGTACGACTATACGTGACGTGTATAATTCGATAAATAATAGAGATTTGACGTGTTTTATTTCCCACGAGATCGCTATCGGGAACCCCGCCGAAATATTCGTACCGCGCGCAACCCCCCCCCCCACCCCCCGATCACAAAAACTACTCGTGCACTGATCATGCAAAACTTTTGTAAGTTCGTAACGGGACGTAAGATTACATTATTATTACTGTGACGGGTGCTATGACTCTATCCGGCGCAGGCCGTCCGCCCGGGGCATTTCTCCTCGCCACCTCCCCCCCCCAAAAAACACTCCCCACAACTCGTCCGTGCACGTCATTATAATAATAATAATAATATTCGTTCAAGCAAAATTATTGTTTGTGTACGACGACGGACGGACGAGTGTAGCAAGCGTGCGGACGGCTCGGTCGTTTTTCTGTCGGATAATAGCCCGCCGCCGCTCGTTTTCATATTATTATTTTACGATTTACGGCCGATTCTCGAATTCCGACGACTACGCGCGCGGCGGCGGCGACGTCGCACTCCCGAGATCGCTGCAGCGGGTACATCGTCAGCGGCGGGCGCGTTGTATTTTTCTGTTTTTACGCGCACAACGCGACAGAACAACATCGCCGCGGATTAACAATATTAATAATAACTGCGTGTTCTGACGACGCCGTCTCGCCGCGCGTCCGCGCCCGCCGCACTCGTGGCCGTCGTTCGTAACATTATTATTATTATTATTATTAACGTTATCGTTGCGTTCGACGCGGTCGCGCACCAGATGAGATCGCGATACGCACCTACTACGTGCCATCCACTCGTACATATCGCGTTATTAATATCGCGTACGTTATTATTGTTGTTGTTACGCGTATATATACGAATATCGTGTTCGCCGAGCGTACCCCGTCCGCCGCGTACGTGTATACGATATATATCATTACGATAGGTACCCACGGACAGCGTGCCGGCGGTGAGGGGGAGGGGGGCGGTGAGAGGGTGTTGCCGATACCGCGCGGACGTTTCGCCCGTCCGTCCGTCGTATTATAATATACTGCCGCCGTCGACGGGCGGGCGGTACGTGCCCGCAACAATAAAACACGAAAATACTCGCCGCGTAAGTGTGTTATTCGCGGTCCGTGGCATTACGACTATATAGTACACCGTACTCGTGATGGTATACCGTCACCACCGTATTATTATAATATACCTCTTGGGCTAACCGCCATTGTGATATGCCGGCGTACCGTGCCGTATCGTCGCGCCGTATCGCCCGCGCTCATTGTTCGCGCCGACGCTCCTCTCGTCCGATTCCTATCGTCTCTTACGATGATATTATTCTCTGCGACTGCTGCGGCGGCCGCCGCGTCGTCGGACTCGCACCGCTCACCACCGCCTCTGCCGTGACGATGCGTACCAGCAGTGGCCGGCGAGCCCCTTCTCGCTGGCCACCAAATATGCTAATAAATATGGAAGAGGCAAAATTTAAAAAAAAAAAAAAGGGACATACATAAATATAATAAATATACATAAAATCATGTTAAAAATTTTTTTTTGTAAAAATGTTACGATAAGATGCGAGCCGCAAAAGTCTATGACGCGAACCGCGGTCATATAATCCACCTGATATAGTCCTGCCCGTACACATATGCCATGTGGACCGGAACAATTCGTACGCGAAGACTATTCCGTTTCCCGTGGTTCCGCGCTTACTTTATTGTCGTGATAACGGTGTACAGTAGTCGTCGCGACGTACGTATACCGAAGGAGACCCGGAAGATTAGGGGTTGGGCGTCATTTTGAGTTTTAGCACGGACATGGGCGAGGACGAAATTCACATGATTGAAAAAAAAAAACACGATTTCATCATACAGGGGCGACTCCGGAAATTTTGGTTGGGGGAGTAGGCTAAGTCATGATATTCGTAATGATATCATACCGTAGTAATGTATAATATTTTATATTTTTACGGTTTATTTATACTTCATAGTATAGATAATAGATACACACCCCTCATACTACACGTGTCCATACAACAGTCGACGGTACAACGTGTTTATTTGTATAATTTTATTTTTAACGATATATCATTTTTAGAAATAGGCCTCTTAAACCCACCCCTCGGAGCCGCTCCTAGGGCCAATTCCCCGAGCTTGCTCTGCTCTGTTTTTTAATATTTATTTATTAGTCTTTAAAGACCTTATATTTTTTAATTCTGGAGATTTTTTTTTAATAGTGTTTGTAAGGATTGTACTATGAAGGTGATACAGACTTTTTTTTTTCAAATGAGACCTCCTCTTCCCTTTTTACTGGAAACTTTTTTGTAGGAACTAATTTTGAAAATGTCGATGTATCTAATTCGAAATTCAAACGAGTAGTTTTTCAGTTAATTAAACTATTTTTACCAATGAAAGTAATCTTTTAATATGGTTTTACAAAAGTATAAAATATATTTAATATCGCAGGATGATCTATAGTATCTGTTATACTTCGACCATTTGAAAAAATTATAAATTTTACAATAAAGTTACAATATTTCCCTTATTAATCTATTATAATAGAATTGAACTTATGTCTAATGTACACAAAATTAAACAATTCAAAACTTACACTTTTTTATTTTGATAGATTGAAGTTTTTAAAAAATATCTGCTAAATAATTAAGAGTAGAAAATTGAACAAATATAAGTTTATATATCCACAGCCACTCTTTAAACAAAAATATCAAGAATTTGAAAATATGATCTTAGAGTATATTAAAAAAGTCATAAATTAGATTTTAAATAAACGTATTATTGAAGAAAAAAAGGGTCGACCATACTTGGTGAATCACATTGTATATTAGTAGCTTAAGGTATAATTTTCTGCTGGATAATAAACGAATAAAAATCATTAAATCGTTATCTTTTATAACTCAATTATATATATAAAATAAATAACCAGTTAAGGTCAGGCTTTTTTCTGAAAAGAAAATATTTACTTCTTGTAAATTATGTTTTATTCGAAAATAATATTTGTCTCCTACTGATGATACTTAATTTTTATAAATAAAATCAGGATACATAAAGATAGATAGCAAAGCCATGTCTACGAGCGCAAAGTTGCTTACCCAGCAAAATCTGCGACCGACAGGCTATAAAATCTCGAGTGGACTATAAACACCAAATATTATGAATAGTTTACTATAGCAAAGGTGCCATTTAGGTGGACAAGGAGAGATGACAACAACATCGTTTCTGATTTTATGAATTTTCAACTACTAATAAAAAAATTTGCAAATATCCATTATTTTGATAAATTTTGTGAACATTTGAAAAGTATCTACTCAAGTAATTTTAATAATAATTCCGAAAAAGAAAAACAACTTACGAAAATTTTTGTTTTAATTTTCAAGTATTTTGATTATAAAAAAATGTTTTTGTTAAAATGTACAGAAAAAACTTAAATAAATTCATTGATTACAAAAATAATAATTTTGATGAATTGTTTCAAGTTTTAACGAATGTTTTTTGAATAACTATAAATTTAAAAATTGTTTGAGGATAAGTTGTTTTTTTTTATTTTTACATTTCTTGCAAATTCACCAAAATATTAACTTCAAACACTTGTAAAATATTTATAATTATTATGTATCGTTGATTATTTTGAATTTTTTACGAATTGTTTATGAATTGTTTTGAATATTTACGAAAAAAAGTTATGCGATATAAAATATAAGCTATTCTATTCGATTTTCAAGCTTTTTGACTTCGAAACAAATATTTTATCAACATACATAAGTCGAATAATAAGTAAATATCTAGACCATTTAATGTGTTTATAAATACATTTAATTTATTAATATTAAAAGCACTTTGAATTTTTAACTTTCAACTTTAAATACCATCTTTAACAAATCTTTTTACCGTACATCCTTAAAGTTGAAAATTGAAGCACTTTTTCTGTTATAAAACTTCATGACAAACACATAAATACCACATCATAGTGAAACCAATAAATCCATCAAAATTTAACATTTTTTTCTCATCACCTTAATAAATATTATTATTGTATTCTTTTATTTTAATGTTAAAAAACCCTAAGGATTTATGTAACAATCATATTCTTAATGAAATTTCAAGTACAATTAATATTAATAATAATTATGCCATGAAGAATAGAAGGATTTATATGATTATATAAAATGTATAACTTTTGGTTAACTGCTATGAAAGTTCTAGATAAATTTATATTCTTCGTCAATTTTCAGAAATTCCGACATTTCCTAAATTTCTCAAGATGGTACATTTCACATTTCCCCTATTCTACCCCTTCCCCTGACTCACAGCGTTCCCCGTGTCGGTCAAACAGGAAAGCACGTATTTATTACTGCACATTTCCGTGCACTGCGTGTAGTGTATTCTATATTGTTATTTGTATTTTTCCGACCGTCATAGAACACGACAGTTTTAATGGTTTGAATTATTAAGATGCTACAATTTTGCCAACTAATTTAAATTTAAATATTAGTGCAGTTATAAAGTTGTTTTGAAAATACATGTTTTGGTACCTTTACGTAAAAATATTATTTTATAACCTCCCACATAGGTCATGGGTATATGTTGTATTTAATCATATTGTGTTATACTTTGCCATTACTACTTATACTCACGTCATTTTAAAGTGTTTGGTTTTTATTTAAATATACCTAAATAGATTTTATTATTATTATATTTTATAATTATATGTTATACTCAGAGCTATTTTAATTATTAAAATAATATAACATTTTTATGTGGTATATGATTCTATTGATTAGGGTATAAATTATAGATGAATGATGAATATGCATAAAGAACGTTGGATATTAAATGCAGTTTTATTTTTTTTTATCTATTATAAAATGTTAATACAATTTTTAGTATATTAATTTGAAAAAAGTGGTTATAACTCTGCTATACAGTAAGTGTCGAGAATGAAACACTGTTATGTATGTGTTAAATTTGTACTCGATAATATATAATGATTGTATATGAAAAACGATTCTGAACGGAGATGTTCTGTCAGCCTATATCTGCCTATATCATTAAGTATATAATTCATATTTATGATATTTCTATTAGATAAAGTCATTTATTTACTATTAGTAATTTGTAATAAATACTTAAATAATTTTGTCGAAAACATTGCATTTGAAAATATCATTCTGTGCAGAAAATATAATAATATACATGAAAATTATATGTCCACATGAATTATGTTATTAAATTATTCGATTAAAGTTTAAAATTTTAAACATGAAATTTCGTCTAAATTTGAGCTTGGAATGTCTTATATATACTTATTATATATATTTATATATATTTTAGATTTTTTAGTTTCCAATTACTATTATGAAGAACTTAGTATTACATTTTCAGACGTTTTTATTAAACAAATATTTATTTATCGACAAAAAAAAAACTAAAAATAATGGAAAATTTCTTAAATGTATATAAATAACTTAAAGAGAAACGTAATATTTTGAAAGTTTTATGTAGTGTAAATGATTATATAAAAATAGTCGGTAAAAATTTCAAGTAACTAGAAAAATTTGTTTTCGTGCTACATCTAAAAAATGAAAACAATTTTTCAAAAACTGGTTTTGCTTAAAAATTCTTGGCTTTCCTTAATTTTTTTTTGTTTTTCCTGATTATTTTTTATCTATCTAAAGAGTAAACTAGATCCAATTTGATATTTAAAAACACTCTCTAAGTTAAATTTTGAACTATTTTTTCGACTACGACTTATATAAAAAAAAAAAACCACGCGCATCATTGTAAAATCAATACATTCATCGTTCCGCTCAGAATTTAAAATATATTAACTTTTAACTTCATTTTCGTTCTTACATCATAAAGTTGAAACCAATGAACAAGCTTAAATAATATTCCCACTTAATAAAATTAACAAGTTTATATAATATAAACTTGTCGATTCCGAGGTTTGACTTTTCGATGGTTGTCAGTAGTTTTTTCTGAAATAGAAACTGTTGAAAAATTCAAAATAATTGTTTATGTAAGTACTACTTATACTCTTGACTTCTGATTTTAAAAGGTAGCATATTCGCATTTTAATTATTAAATCCCAATATGGAATACTATTTGCTTACTAAGAATCTAAAAGAAGTTCACGCATTAGTTATATTAATGATTATGCATCACTATAGACGATTAAAATATAAGCGCCTTTACAATGCATTTTTATTACATTTGTATTTAACTATATACATACCTATAATTTTTGATTTAATATGTATTATTCTGATTAGTATCAATATTATATATACTCTATATTCGTCAATCAATTAATTAATTGCATGTGAATATCATACGATTAATACTTTTTAATATTTTCAATCAAGTAACAATGATGGAATGATATATTAGAGAATAATCGTATTCAACTGATGCCTTTTTTTTTGGAATAATGGTTGTAAATTTGTAATTACATTATTTTAATTGAATTTATAGCTCAATAATTTGCATAACATATTCATCCACAGCCAACTTACTTGAATAAGAGATTCATAATAAGCATCCATCCACTATCCTAGAAATAATTAAAGTGTCTAAACTTAATTATAAAAGTATAAAACCAATTGTGCCATTTATGTATTGTATTGTAAATGTAAATAATTTCAAATGCGACTAGAAGATGACTATAGTGCATACATACGAGTACCGTGTGTGCTGCCGCGTGGCATAGTTCATTCACCACTACGACGAACAACGAGACATTTTCAAAAAACTCGTGCATGGAATGCTATCTTATTACTTATCAATTTTTTACTACACTATAAATTAATGGCCACTTTTTTTTTTTCAATAAACACAAAAAACTACTGCCCTCGTGTAACTTATTATTTAGATTTTGATCTTATTTATTAATATTTGTTTTTATGGCTTATTGATGTGCCTATCATATGTATAATTTAGCTTGATAATTATATGGTGTAGAGGTTATTTTTTTCAATTACGTATAACTACTATAGCCATAAGCGCGTAGGTGAAAGGTAATATACTACACTATACATAATATATGATTATTTACATAGATACACCATATTAAACAATCTATATAATTAATTTATCCGCCACCAATGAATCATTATTACAAATATTACAACCACAACCATGTATGAGTGTGTATAAATATTTGATCATTGAACAGAAACGGTCGGTAGATGCATGCTGCATGGTTTATTTAATATTCAAATATTTGATATAGGTACGAATACCTATAGACACTCATATAAATAATTTGATAATGACAAAATTGCATTGATATAATTAAAATTTTTTTTCTTATTTTTAATTAAAATTATGTTATGAAAAGTAAAATTTAATGCAATAATACTCAAATTATGTTAGAGTGGGTGTCTAGACTGTTTTAAGAGATAGTAATCCTCGTTATCACTTATATCCGGCACAGATGAGAACTTTTCTATGAAAAGTGTAGAAGACCATTTATTGTTTATCCAAATTAGTAAAATAATTCCTTGATTCCTTCTCATGTATAACTTTAATTTAGACATAAGCATATAATTGGCAAATCTAAAATAAGGATACCTAAGTACTTAAAGCTTGTAAAAAACTTTAGATAACCATTATTAAATTTTATATTTTAATTATAAAAACATACAATTTTAATTAAAAATTACGTAAAACACTATCTAATTAATTTTAATAGATTTTGAAAATATTGATATGACATTATTGTTAAACTCGTGAAATTTTGAAATAATTTATTTTTATATCTAGGGGAAATAAGAAATGAGAATAATAACAATTCATCAGTACCTGCTGTGAACCGCATATTTTTGTAAGCAACTAAAAAAATAATCAATTTTTATTAAATTAACATTCAGCTGAGCCATCTAGCTCAGGAATAACAATAATGCCATAATTATATTATTTATTCCATAATATAAGGAAATTCTCCATTATCGATATTTTTAAACTATTTTTTTTTTTTTTTTTGTAAAGACTTTGTGTTCAACATAAATAATGTGCAAATTGAAAATTAAAAGTTATAAATCAGGGAAAAATTCTATTTATAGAAGAAAAACAAACTACATTAATTACTAGTTACTAGTTTTTATACTTTAAAATAGGTTTATAATTTTATTATGTTTTTACTGTGTACTAATATCAGTACCTAGCCAAAGATAATTAATTTTTCACAATTTAGTATAGTGATTTGTAAATTTGTTGTTGGGGGCAACAACAATTATATTGTCACTCATAACAATTTTACTTTACATTCAAAGCAATTTTACTATTTTTTTTTTAATAATAACTAAAAATGTAAAACAATGACATTATTAAAATATATTTTTTTTTTTTATATGGGGGTTCATGAGAAAAAAGTATCATGTATAAGGTTAACCTAAATTATAACTAATATATAGGTACTCCTATTTAAAACTATTAACATTCAAATTTATTGAAACGTTATAATACTCTTTAACAATATATTTTTAACTTGATATAATAATATGGTATACATATACATTATTTTAATAATTAAATATTTAAATTCCTATAGTAAATTCAATATTTGCAGAAATACATTTTATCATCCAACTATAATACTTAAAGTAAAATAAATGACTTAAGTAGCTATATCAAAAAAACATTTCACTTGGTGATAAAGGCTAATATATTTTTTCAAAATCGTTGTTCGTATACAATGATAATCTCATTGAATTCAAATTTAAAACATTAAGACACCTATATAATATTGACCTACTCAATACTTAATGTACGACAGAATGGTACCCACTTACCCACCTTTTTTTTCAAATGCAATCTATATTTATTATTATTATTTTAAATAAATACATTGATACTTCCTGATATACACCAAAATCGAATAATAATAATCGTTCACCTATAAGTCTATAATAAGGAACAAATTTAATACTTGTACATTTTATATTATATGATTATAGTGTCAAATTTTACAATATTAAATTACCTAAGCAGCACGAGATATACTCACTTATGAGAGCCTCTATTTAAAATTAAACCGATATTACGATACGATAATAATAAAAATGAAATGATTTTTATTAAGTGTTATGAAAGTTTATATTCAGTTCTAGCACATTAATAATTCGATTTTATTTTTGTTTTAAATTGGTACTTTAATACCAAATTCATAAATTCCAGTACTAAAACGAGATTAATGTTAATTTTTTTATTCTATACACCTTCAATGCAATCAATATAACCAAGAACCAATATGAATACATAATTTTGATCTAGAATTGTTGAGCTTCAATATTATGGTCATGACCTATAGAAATAACTTAGTCACATTATACTCATGAGAATAGAGACAAATTAATTGTACTGATCAACTTTATAAATAACATGCAAAATATAGTATAATAATATACTAATTATATAATATAATATTATACTTACTAACTGCAATTTTTAATATAGATACCGAAATTATAAGCTACCGAAAACCGGTTTAGATTACTTTGCTCTAGATAATATTTTTAATATTTTAGATTTTGAATGGATTTTGTTTTCATTAATACATCGAAGTCCAAAAATGTCAATCATAATAATTCAAAGAGCTTCCTATAAAACTCAAAACGTTCAATTTTAAAATGTCTGTATAGTAAGTAACGCAATAAACAAAACTGAAAAATGCCATCGTCAATATTTTTTCTCTCTAAATTAAATTTGACAATTTGTAAGAACCTTAGATAAAAGAAGGGTCTTGAATTTTTAGTCACTATTCAGGCGTCGGTCAATATCGGAGGAATCACTTTTTTCCGACGTTTATATTATGGCGGTTAAACGGTTTTATATAAACCTAGTCGCTTTCTTATTAAGGCAGTAGGAATAATAGTTACACAAGTTATTTTATTTGTCAGTAAAAATCATGGATATCAGATACCCAGTAGTCGCCGCTTATTGGGCTCATTTTAGGCATAGAGATAGAGTATTTAAGTTAACGAATTAAACGAGTCAAAAAGGTATAGATTACCAAGTGTTAAAATGCAACAATTAAAATTGGCCGTAAATAAAAAAATATTTATTATTAGGTATAGATTTATATTTAATTATGTATTTTGAGAATTTTTTTTTAAAAAAACAACCTTAAAAATGTGTCGTTTTGTAATGACTTAAAATTAGGTATGTAAAAATAATATTTCTTACTACAATATAGAATTTTAACGTCATCACTGATCATATGATCAGGTAGAAATAGTGATTCAGCTAATATTGATTAGTATGAACTTAGTTTAAGTTTTACCGAAGCTTAAAACGTAAATAATAAATGGAAGGCTCATCTACTGTTACTGTCTAGTGTAAAGTAAATCCTATGGTTCATACGAGTTATACCGCTTTTGTTATCGTCACATCGGTGGACTTAAAATACATTTACTTTATTTCTAAGAAAATACTTCCGTGGCCCAGGACGTAACGTAACCAATCGCGCTCAGTTGTTGTAAGGTAATATTATATTATCGGTTTGATTTAATTTTCAGTATAAGCAGAAAGTTTACAAATATTTTTTTCTTCTCTGATTTAGACAGCAAACAGGCAAGCGATAATAATTCATAATACCCTAACATAGAAATACTTAATATAATATATATACTTTTAGTCTTTAATGCGAATAACTTTAAATGCAATTACATAGGTACCTACTAAATTACAACTATACTGATCTTGGAAAAAGTAAGTTCTTAAGTGTGATACAGAGCGACGTATAAAAATGGATTAAATACGTCATATTAAATAATAATATGTAGGTATTTACAAAATTTACAAATTTTACAAATTTTACTGCTCCCCAACAAGTACCGCTTGCGGCAATTTCCTTAAGTATAGGCTTGTACAACACTTATATTACCGGTTATATTACTATTACATACTATTACTATTAACAATACATTTTAACATAATATAATAAATCTATCTAATTTATGCAGTTATAGTAGGTACGGCACATAATATTATATTATTAAAATTAAATATTAATATTATGACGTTTATTAAAAATAAAAGTATTTATTTATAAGATATATTAATTAATTAAATACAAATTTATATCGGTTTCATCATCTCGTACAATCCATGATATTGCTGTGCAATTTTCTTTGATGTCTACCGACAACTATAGATGAGAATCGGTGGCTTTGGACAGTCACTATAAAGTTTTAAAGCTAATCGGCAAGACTAAACACGAGAAAGATACATTAAAGAACAGAGTAGGAGTTCATGATATATTATTAACTTTTGTAAATCAATATATTACACGAGGTGTCCACTTTGTAAATAGATATTGAGACTCTTGATAGTTTAAGGTCAAAATTGTGTAATACACTAAACTTAAATAAATATAATACTCACATACTAACTTTAGGTACCTTATATGCATAGTATATATATACATATATACATATATATATATATATATAGCCTATGATTATTTAAAACTTATCTCTATTGAAATTTTAAAATTCTAAAAATAATTTAATTTAATTTTAAATATTATGTTTCTTCAATGATATCAAATTTTAGTTTTATAATAGTTAAATGTCCTCCATTATTATTATCAATAAAAAAATTAGTTAATGGACTAACAATGTAAAAGTATTGTCTAAAATGTATGATTTAGTAGAAGCATAACACCTATCTAAGACTAGTTATAATTAAGATCAAGAAGGATGAACAAGAAGATATATTATTATTTTGACACACGTGTCATGGATAATCTCATCTCAGCGTGCATATAATTTGTTCTATCAATTTAAATTATTAACAGTTGTCATCTACGTATTTCAATTGCCGATTATCTACTTAATTGGAATTTGTAAAAAATTTGTAAAAAAGCAACCATTGAAATATATTTTAAAGAATTAAATATTTTTATTCTGCTAATTATTATATTTTTATTAAAAAATAAACATTCAGGTTTAATAATAAAATAAAAGATAAAATACAACGAAAATTTAAAAATAATGTTTATAATATTTCTATACGCAATTTATGTTTATGTAAAAATCATGAAATAAAATATGTGTTACAGACTCTTACAGTACCTATTAAGGTGTGCATAACAAAGTTAAATGTATAAATAATAAAGAAATAGTCAAGGTATTTACAAGTCGGTAAATATTTAAGAATATGAAAAAAAAACTATTTAAAAATATTATAATTATGTACAGGTACCATACTTACTAGATATTAAATAAGTATTTAAATTAATAATTATTATATTATTTTACTTTGTGTTTACAACAAATATGCTTAAATCCTTAATATTGACGGTGATGGTTTCTAGTAGAAAATTGAATCTATTTTGTGTATTTTTGTTTTGTTGTTGTAGAAAGTAATAATTTCCAGTACTTCAAAACAATCTGGAAAATCAAAATTACGGAAAAATAAAAATATTTACGCTACTCGCGTTTTTGAAAAAAATAATTTTGTTTTTTGTTATAGGTAATTCTAAAAACAATAGTCGTTAAGATTTAAAATTTTTACCAAATAATTAAACAATCATTTTATAGTTATGGTGTAATTTTCAAAATAGTTTGGCTCTTTTTAAGCTATTTATAAAATCTTATAAAACGTTCGATTTTTTATTTTCAATTTGTCATAATATTTTTTTTTCGAAATTTGAAAGTTATATTATTTTATAAATATAAAATAATAATAAACCCCCTCAGATACAAAAAAGCACATACATTCACTTTATTGTTAAATCAATACATTCATTGCTCCGCTTAGGATCTAAAGAACAAAATTTCAAGTAATCCAAATAATTAATGGATATAGTTATTAAAATAAAATTCTTCTGATAAATTTATGAAATTATGTAGTAATCAATACATATATTTATCTCATATTATTGCCCGACTTGGATTATATAAGTTTTACTAGGCATTATAATATAATATATCTACAATTAATTTAAAGGCTAAAGTACTATTAGGTACCTGTACTGCTGGAAGGGACGAAAGCTAAGATTAAATTTGTGGTAATGCATAATGATAATGCTATGATATGTTTTGTTTTCTTGCATAATTTTAAACGATAATATTTATAATTACTTTGAAAACATTTTAATTGTTAAGATTTAGATAAAACTAGATATTTTAATTTTAAACACAATGTTTAATGTTCATACTTTATATTTTATAATATTTTATTTTGTAAATCAAAAAAACCTTTATTTGCTATAAATACATGTTTTAACACTTGAAAGGTTCTAAAAATTAAAAAAAAGCATTAAGTCAACCTAAGCTCCCATGTAATCACAGCCATTTTTTTTTTATATTTAACATGATAATGGGGACCCACGCCTATAGCGCACTAATAACACTATAACAGTGACCTAGGTAACCTATGTACTACCTAGGTACCCAACATGCAAAGGATGTCCGCTTTTTATAATTATTTTAATATACCTACTAATTATATAAAAAAAAATCTTGTAACCGTAAATTTAAATTTTACACGTAATTATATATTTGCGTAATTGCGTAACATTTAATGAATAGAACCGGGCGAGCTGGCGAACAAAACAAATTTCTTTATTTCACAAACGTATAGTATTACGTGGAACAAAAAAATGTTTTTATTTATTTGTTGTAGTGTTAAATAACCGCTATGGTGTAATGTAAACGATGAATTTTATATGTTTTAATATGAAAAGTTTTTCTGCATCATCACCGCCGTGGTATTATAGGTCATAGTAGGTAAAGTAGATTTATACAAAGTACGAGTTATTACACAAACGTACGTACGGCGATGGAACTGTTAGAAAAGCTAAACAAAAAAAATGCGTGCATCTTGGATGAAAAAAATTAAATCATAAATGTCTACCAAATTGTTATTGTTGATGTGCTATTAAATTGTTTTGTTATAATAAGCTTTAAATATGATCAAACACTGAACTATCTAAAATAAAACTTGTAAATTACGATACAGGATTATAAAAAAATATGCCAAAAGTTCATCTCCTTTATTTTTTGTTTTTTTTTTTTTTTTTTAGTTGACCTACCAAAGTTAATTTTATTTTGAAAGTTTTCATGATTGCCACATAATTGTATTTATGAATGCTGTTTTTATTTCCTATAGAACAATTGTATTCAAAGACAAATTAAAAAAGAAAACTTTTGTTTAACGTTATTATATATTTAAATGTAAATTTATGTAACTCTCATAAACAATTTAATTACCTATTCAAATAATATCGAATTATAATAAATAAAATTATGTCTTGACTAGGATATTAATTAGGTAGGTAGGTATATGTGTTGCACATTTTTATAAGTTCAAAAAATCTATTCTAGTTTATCATTTTATTTTGCATTATACCTACCCACGGGCTACAAATTGACTTTTATGTTAATATTTTATTGTGTTGGATATAAACCGAAATCTAAATAATAAATTGCAGGTATTTAAAAGTGCTGTGTATGTAGGTAAATATATTTATAGATTTTAATAACTCGTAATTAATGTGTATAGATTAAATATACTGATTGAAATAATTCATAGACAGATTCTCAGAAATACGTATTATATTTTAAATCGTGTACCTGTACCCATTCAAATATAATATTCGTTTAGTTTATGTTTATGCGTTATCTTTGGGTAGGCATTTATATATATGAAACTTTTTGTCGATCTTTGAATAATTTTAAACAATACACCACATTGTAATAACTATCTCGATTCCAGGTATTTACAAATCTGAAAAAAAGTCATTTTCAACACAATGTATTATTATACTTGTAAAGAGATTATTCGATTTTATTTTACTTTGTTAATCACCAAAATCTATAATAAAACTAAAAATGGTTCATTTGTACAATTATATAATATTTATTGCTGTGTCTTCTGCCACATCGTATACCTTATACTACGTTACTACCGTACACCTACCCTAATCGTTTAAATATAGAAATCATTTTTCTCGTAGGTCCCAAGGCTTCTTGGGAAAACGTGAGCAATTCAACAAAAGTATGTATATTAATTTAAAAACTTCAACATTTCGTGAAATTTGAATACTCTGTGGATAGTTTAAACAGAACGAACACTCCTCGGCCACAGAACTCGTTTTGCCGATCACCAATATTGACCAAGACGTAATGTCTAGTTTACATGGGTTAGCGTCTACACGCATTATGTTCACTGCCGGGCCGAGTATAGGTATCCCTCTTCCCCCAATAGGATGTATCTGCTATAAGTACTTGTTCGAGCACTCGGCAGTTATACCCCTTGTTTATTTTCTTGGGATCAATATTGGGCATTATGAACATTAATTTATTATTGTTATTGACGTCACTCGCTGTAAAAACATTTGTACGCCTACGAGTCAGTACAGTATCTTTTTTTATGTAAGTACCTATCTATTATAAAAATACTGATCTATAAACATACATTTTATTTGGGATGCAAAATGATAAAAAAATATCCTTTCTCCCATACGCCCTTACCCCCATAGATATCTAAGTCACTGCTCGACACCCGGCAGGTGATTTAGACATACTAATGGTACAGTATACATTTTATCGGGGTTAACTTGCACTCAGCCCAGCGAATAGAAACAGCTTTTATTCACTGATTAACTTGCTCGTTCATTTCACTCGTCCGAGAACTAAGCCGAGTGCTGTACTTTGTGTTAAGATTTTATTGGTTGAGTACCTACTCGACCGAATGCTCGTTCCGTGTAAACTAGGCTTGTATAAATTAAAAGACATGGATCAAACAATAAAATTGATGTATATTACGCAATCAAAGTGAAATTATTTCATAGATTAGTAGATTTTATAACTTAATTCAGTACCTACATACGTGATCCACATTTAGATTTTTAAGACTGTGTCCACCATCTATTATATGCTATACTTTTTGTATTTGTATTACTGTACGTACTTGCCTATAAACTTAAATACACTTATAATTGATAAGCAATTTTCAAATAATAAAGGGTACTTGGTCAATATGTAATTTGAATAAGTTCTGGAAATGTCTAATTATCGTAGCGTGTGCTATACTGCTATACATCATACGATTATTGAGTGCCAATTTGTAAAAGTATATATAAATCTATCGTTATGTTTCATAAATAAAACTCTCTTCTAGATTTGAATCAGTTAAGTAGTAGTCAGCTATGCGTCTATGTATGAGCAACATATAAGTACATAAGAGTATATTATAAAAAAAATTGATAAATTATAAAATTATTATTATTTCTTAGGTATTTCTAATAAAACTCTGAAAAATCTTGTACTAACCTACAATTTATACGGCGGTACTCTAAACTTCGGTTCCTTTATAGAAATTGTGAACATTTCCAAAATTCATAAAAAATTAAAGGTAATACCTGCATCATATGATGTGCTATAATTGGGTTAGGTTCCCTACCTTTAATAATTTCTTCCCTCATCAAATGTATTTATTGCACGCATTGTATATTTTATACAGATTGTAAATGTTCATATTTTAATTAAATAAAAAAGACATTACGTGTGTATATTAATACATGTATATATGTACATTTACTTACCAATTTAGTTATACAGATATAAAAATAATCATATCTATAGATTTAACAAATATATTTTTATCAAAACTTTAAAAAATGTATCGTTTGTGCTTCATTTAAGAATAAGTCACGAGGTTATAAATATTTTAAATATATATTTAAAAACTTTTTATTTTATTTTTACGATTGAATGACTGATATTAGAGTTGTATGGACCATTGGAGCGGATGTATTCTATTTGTGTAGTGATATTCAATTTAAAAGCAAAGATTAATCCTATATAGTATTTGAAAAACAATTCTGAGCGAAGCTTAATTAAAACCAGGCTTGCTTAAATGTCTTCATTTGTTCAATACAAATCGTAGTAGGTTTTCTTTGCGCTTAGAGCAACCGTTAAGAAAATTATTGAAAATCTAAAATAAAATGTTCAATAAAAATTAGACTCGATTTAAAAACAATTGTTACAAGGATCTTGAAACTTTTAAATACTATTTTTATTCAAAAGAAGTATTTAACAGAAAATAATAGTAAAAACCAGAAAATTCATAATAAAACCAATAAACCTATTCACCTTGTTTTTCTCAGAATCTGATATAATGAAAGAAAAACATTTTAAATTACACTTTTGAGCAGTGATATTGGCGGTCGTTTAAAATCCAAACATATACATTTTCATCTAAGAGCTATACTGTGTATACCTGCGGTGTACCACTAATGTAGAATAATATAGAATTTTAAAAAATATGAGGATTTCTCGTGTTTTCTTGTTCTTAAACTAGGTAAATGTTTTTTTTTTAAAAAAAATAAATAAAATAAAAACGAGAAGGAATTTCACGTGTATATCTTCGGTATAAGTGTTCTGAGTAGACATCGAATGTTATGGTAATGAGTGAGTATAATAAAATAGCCTCTAGTTCTATGCCCCGACACCTAACCCATCAGAAAAAAACAATATTACTCGGGATCCATTAAATGACGTCGCAGTTCCGCCACCGCGACCGTCATAACTCATAAAATAACAACACCGTACCCCTCATTTTAGTTCTTCATCATATTATTAGTTGTATAACAATCTATATTATTATTATTATTATTATAGTTATTATACATGTATTCAGTATTAAATATGTTATAATAAAAAAAAAAAATATGTATATCAGCAAGTTTTAATAACATAGTTACTACTAATCATTTTATATATAAGTATACATACACAGGCGTTGAAACGTATCGTAAAAAAAGAAATTATATTAATGAATATCCTACGTGGTTAGAGATAAAACGATGTCTATTTATACGGATAATTATAGGGTTACACAACAGTTCCTGTTGCACCGCCAATATGTCGTATATCCAGTTATCGTCAACAAAATATAATAATATTCACTAACGATTATGAAACACGGCACTATATACACAGGAGCGTTTACAGAATTCGTTGGATTTAGCGAAGAGCGTGTAATCGCAAAATATTGTTTACAGCACACGACAGTAAAAATAAACGATGCAAACGTGGTCAACCGAACACAAACGGTATAGTTAACTAGTACTTACAATATGATATCAGCTATTAAATCTTTATTGTCAGGCAACGTGGCAATTTTTAAGCCACAATAATATATTTTTCGCTATAAATAATCCCGAATTTTAAAACGGATTATAAATTTAATATCTATAAATATAGCTAGGTACCAATAATAATAAAAAAAGAACATCACCTCCCGATTAAAAATGTACCTATACCAAACCAGATATTAAAAAACAATTTAAATGCAAAAAAATAAAAATAAATAAATGTATGAAGTATTGTATTTTTCAAGACAAAATATGAAAAATAAGAATAACTGTATCTATCTAGTCAGTACCTACTAAATTTCAACTTTTACACCGAAAACAATATATTATAATATTGCCACAAAATAATCCCTTTTAGTCTTGAATTTACTATGTAAAATAATATATTATTATACACGATTACAGTAAACCGTTAAATATTAATAATTTAACTTTTAATCTAGTAAAGGAATCAGATTCGTCTGTAAGTTCATAATAATAATAATAATACAGTTAACTTAACTAATATTTAGTTTTCAACTGATGCTGGAATTAAATATTTTATCCAGTCTTTAATTTGCACATGATAAATAGAGTTTATTTGAATTCACTCTGAATTGAAAATAAAACACTGGCAGTGTATAAAATATAGTACTTGGCATTCATTTAAAAAAAAATCCTGTTTAAAAGATTTCACCACAGTTAGTATTTTTAAAGCTTGTTATTTTTAAAGCCGTGATAACCGATTGACATAAACATAATATTTTAAAAATATTACGTAGTAATGTAGTATAGATCATTAAAATGTAATTATTTATTTTATTGTAACTGCGCTTATAAATACGATGTATTTTTGTTTGAAAAATTGAGATCGTTTTATAAAAGAAATACAAGCAAATGAAAAAAAAAATAAGTTGAAATAAAAGTGGTTGGAGGGGGCAATTATGGTAAACGCTGACAGTTACCAATGCCCGTAAACATTCACTAACTATAAATTGTTAAATGTTGGAAATTCACATGAATATAATAATAATAATAATAATAATAATAACTTTAACTAATATAAACTTCAAGCCTTCAAACAAAATTAAATGTAATTTTAAAAGTAAAAAATAAAAAAAAAAAATGTAATGATTCGATGAACCTTTTATTTTATGTTGTAATACAATTTAATATGCTAATGCCTATATATTAATACCGACTAATATTTGAACACAAAACCTGTAAATAAAATACAGTTATAAATGTATAAAAAATTAACCGCCATAGGTACACTTTATAATACTTAAATGTAACCCAAAAAAACTAATTGGTGGTTAATTTCCAATATCCGATATTAGTGTTTCAAATTATAGTAGGCTATTTCTGATTCAACTATATGCACATGACCGATATATATTTCGGACTCAAGAAATAAATCGATTCTACTGAACATTTAATTTTACGTTGGTTTTAACTAAAAAGTTAATTGATGGTTACAATAATTAGTAAAACCCACTGAAATTTATGAATTTGCATAAAAAATAATAATTTTGATTATAATAAGTATCAAGTATGGTTATAATTTATAATATATTCTATAATGTTTTAAGCAATTTTTTTTTTCCCGTAATGAAAGATTTATTTTAAAAATATTAACTCAACGACAAATATGCAATTCTAAAACAGTATTCTAATTTTGTCTCTGCAATTTAATTTTCTTAAACTTTAAAATCAGAATTCTTATAAGCAACTATAAGTAATAGAAACTTAGGAGAATTTTATTCAACAAATAATTTCTCGATTTTTTTTTAATTTTCTAATTTATTAATTAATATTATATACATTATAAATGGCTCATCGGCTGAGAAATGTGAGTTAAATAAAAAAAAAAAAACGAATCATTTTTAAACATTAATATATAATAATATACTTAATTTTAATATTTTACCATATTTGAAAAATTATTTATGCTCACCTATAATTGTATATATTCTATAATAATTGTTTAAATGTTTTTTTTTACTCTACCTTTTGATCTTATTAGGTTTTAGACAAACAATGAAACAACGCTTTACTTCAGGTGATCAGTACAAATAAAAATATTAATAACTGAGGGAACAAAAATTATGATAAAAACAATTATTATCACTGTCAATGGTACTTAACAACAACATTTCACCGAAAGTAAATAACTGTAATGCCTCAATATGTACAATATATAATAATATTACATCGATATTTATTATACATTTAACGTACTTAATATTCTAATAATAATAGTTTCAAAAACAATATTCTTTTTTTTTTATATCCGTCTCATCACTTATCAGGTTTATAAGCCACCGCTGGACAGTTTATATTCTCATTCCCTAAACACATTAATTGCAATAATATACGCTAGAGTGCTGAACTTTATAAGATATACAATAAAACTTTGTTAGAGTGCGTTTCCTGCTATAGCGTGGATTTAAATCATTCCCTCGGTGAATCCACCCGCTTTTCAAAATTTTCAGAAACAGCGATTTTGTTTGCAGCTTCCCAGATTTAAAACTATTGTTAAATACATAATATAATAGACTAAGAGCTAAAAAATAAAAAACATATTTTAATTAAGACTGATGATAAATATATTATAAATGTATTATACGTATATATGTATTCACACACACACAAATATATCATATGTATTTTATGTATATTTTCCATAAAGAGTGCCTATGAAAAGTAAATTATTCCATTGAATTGATTAAATTATAAATTACGATCAAATATTATTTTACTTTATTTAATACAGTTAGGAAATATTAAATTTACAGCTATCATGGCTTGCAATATAATTAAAAATATTGAATGTTCCTACCAAAATTAATCTAAAAATAAAATAAATATCAATATATTTACAGTGAAATCAATAAAGTAGGTACATTCAGTAACTGCAATTCAAGCTTTCATTGTTTTATTCAATTTCTAATCAAGTTAAAATTTTCATTTAATGTTTAAAACTTTGTTCCTAAAATGTGTATTTATAGACACTATAGGTAGATATTTTAACGGTTTTATAATATAATATATCAAATTTAATGCCTTTTATAATATTCACTATTTATTTTTAACATTTTAAAGATTTTCTACTTACATGATAACCGATGCTCGTGTACCTGTAACCATTTTATTGATGAAAAAAAAAATTTCCAATAAAAAAGATACATTTTTAATTATTATTATGTAGATATAAAATCAATATAATATATATACTCACGTATAACTCCATTAATATAATAATATGTTATAAGGCTTACAATGTAAGCTATTTATAAAAATATATTAATTTTAATTATACATACGGGTTTGTATATTTAAAAGAATGCAAAACTTCAGTCTATTTCATCTGAAAATGTCTTCCTGTATGCATTTTAACCAAGTAATAAAAAAATGCAGGTATTTCAATAAGTACAATATAATTACATTTATTTTAAAATAATGCGATTTTTAGAAAATTTAAATTTTTATATATGGCTATATTCAATGTTCATTTACATAATATTTAATATTCAACAGTTTTTTTTAAAAATTTAAAGCCTATTTATATCTATAGTCAGTTAACACAATTTAGATTAGCAAGTAACCTTACCACTATTATACCTGCATACCGTTTCAAATACTAAGAACATTGAGATTTATACATTTATTCCTGTAAAATTGTAAGATTTAAGTAAGTTAGATGGACTTGAATTCTTTAGTTCGTTTACTATGCTTTAATCAAAGCGATTTTTAGTATTTAGTTTTATTAATACTGAAATATCTATCATTAAACAAAAACGATAAGTTTTTATTATATAATTTATTTGAAATATTATAAAATCTCTTTAGCTAAAACATTGTAGGTAATTCTCGTATAAATGGGTCAAAATCCGTGTTCAAAATAAAATCCGGTTAACCTGTCCTGCACTGTTTTGATGCGATATCATCTTTTGTGTCGAAAGAAAATTTGCAAAAAGTCAATTATATACGGTGGTGGGAGGCCGGGGAAACGTTTCCTCAGCCCCCCCACTCGGAAAACCGATTTTCCGAGGTGAACCGACATCAAAAAAATTCTGAATATAGTCAAACAAATACAAACAAATGACGTACTAAATATTTGCAAAAAAAAATTTTCATAAATTTATATGTGAGGGGCTAGGGAAACGTACGTTGTTGAGTGGCTTGAAAATAGTGACCATATAATATTGATTGTCATTTGCCTGCGCGTACGGTTGGTACACCGATTAAAAATAAACCATTTATTCGCACGGGTGATAAAATGTGCAGATTAGACTCACTTTCACTACAGTCACTAATACAGTAATACATATACCTATATTAATTTACTTGTCACACATTCACTCGTCACCGAAATTCTATCACATTGATTTGCCTATGTTATTCTCCTTATAAGTAGATTACGGCCGACTACAGTCATGTATTTTTATTTAAATTATATTATTTAATTATTTTAGTGTCGATGAATACTACAATGTCTTTATATCTATAACAATGATGTGCACGTACATGCTTTTTTTTTCAATTTTTAATTACATAAAACTTATAAATATAACGGTCGTCATTCCGTGCCCGGGGACGTAGTGATAAACATTTCTAATCGATTTCAAGCCGAACAATTAGTTAATCAAATTTGCCAATATATCATTACTGTACAGATGAAGTTATATAGAATACCTATATCTATTGTATTTGTTATTAATTACATAAAACAATTTAATACTATTATTAACTACGATCGTGAATAATATTTTGAATTTTAATGAATTCATTCCTACCTGTATACCTATATTGAAAATGTCAAAAGTGTTCAAAAATATAACATATTAATTATGTTCACACACTGCTGCAAAGAAAGTCTTAAATATTGTGTAATGTTATAACATTGTTTGAAGATAAAGATAATAAAGATATTTAGAATAACCTGGTAATCATAAAATTAATATGATCAAACGTTTTTTTTACATCTTAAGAAACATTTAAGTTTGTATAATTTAAAGTTAAATTATTACATTTTTTAGCTGAATATCATCAAAATTAATAGTCTTGAATATTCTTAAAAACTGATGGATACGTAATACTATACTTATCTGTAGCCTGTAAGTATAATAAATTGATATTCAAATTGAAGTCTCATCAATATTTACCTACTAAACATTTTGAATTTTTATTTTACACCTCTTAAAATGTCAAAATAAAAGTTAATTATAAATATAAGTTTTTATATTTTAATTATTAAAAAAATTCCGATTTTCATATTTATTTGTTTTAAGTTAATCGTTCAAAATCGCACCAACTACAAATATTTATCTTAAGAATGACGACGATATTGAGTGAGATTTAGATTAAAACATGATATTGGTAATAATTTATACTTAACGACGATGTGTATTTTATCCACGGTTAATAATTTTTCGTATAAAAAAAAAATTATAAAACATCACGTCACAACATTAGAGATTGTTGTTGTTGATACAAATTACATAGTGCAGTTAGACTGTATAACATAGATTTAGCGCATTAGTCTAAATAAAATGGGTGGTCTGTTTTGTTTGGTTATTACTATCAGATTTTAAATTAGAAAAATGTTGTTTTTAATTTTAATTTTATGTCTATAAGAAATTGGGATTTCGATCGATATCAATTAATACATACTATATACCTACGTATCAGTATTCTTCTGTACAGAAATACAACAAAATTATCTTATACAGGTAGGAATAACTTAAAAAATAACGGTGCTGAATGTATAGATAAACAAACACGTTACGATATTAATATTGCAAGAAAAAGTACAAATTAGCCATTAAGTTTTAATTAAAAAAAATTAATTTAATTTAAATATTTAACACTTAAACGATGAATACCTATCAAATAAAGGCAACGAGGTTTATTAATATAATATTATAAGCCGTAAAAAAAAAATAGGTAGAGAAACGCTTTATTAATATCATTTATAGGCAAGGAAAGGGTATCAGAACCTATAATTATTTTCATACTACCTATATATATTTATTTTATTTCAACGGATGAGAAAAAAAATTTATTATTTATTATTAACACCGATAAAAATAAAAAGTTAATTTTAGAACTATTCTTCTCGGTGAAAATTATAGAAGGTTGGGTTAGGTTAAAAGGTTCTACACATTTGTTAAATCTAGTTTTTGCGAAAATCGTTAAGTATAATATTTGTTATTAATAATATATTTTTTATTATAGAAATATGAAGTATTTTTAGAAAAACTATTTTTCTATAAAAGTTTCTTACCTATTAAACAATGATTTTTTTAAATGTTTAATTTTCAGTAATTAGCAGTAAAAACTACTTACCAAACAAATATTTAAATAAAGAAAAAAAATTAAAATGTATATAATTTACTCAAATAGAAAAAAATGAACCAAAGGAGATCTTAAGATTAGTAATATGTTTTAAATTGTTTATCATAGTCTTTATAAATATTTTCCAGTTGTCTAATTGTTGCTAGTAAATATTTTAGCTAAACACTTATGCTTACGTGTGATAATCATTATTACATACTAAACTTTTTTTTTATTTGGTTTTTCTGTATTCAAGTGTTTTTAGTGCTTCAGTAAACTCCACACATTATAATTATTTATCTGCATGGGAAGAAATGGTACACTTGACGTGATGTAACAGAATACAGAAATATAAACTTTTCCCAGCTTGGTGTCAAGTATTTCATTCAACGTTTACTTCTTTTATATTAATTTTTAAAACCTTGACCCGTAGAAGGAGATGATGTTTAATAATAGTATTCCGAATAAGTGTCTACCCCATATTGCCCTGTGGTTAAAAATTCCTGACAGCGTGTAATACCTGTTAAATTACAGAGTAGTGCACTGCGCAATGAGCACGTGACAGAGCGTACTTTATTGTTTTATAAATACAGGTTTGATTTATATTCGTATTCGTCTCATGATTTCAAAACTTTTATATTTTACAGTGCCCATCGACCAAGTAGCAATTCCGGTTGGCGGAAAAGCTTATCTGCCCTGCGACACACGAAACGAAAATCTGGGAAACTCTGCAGACTCTTCCGGATTTTTCATGGTTATGTGGTTTAAAGAACAGAAAGAAAACAACCCAGTAGATCAAAGCTACGAACAAGCCGTACCATCATCTTCCTCAATTTCATCCACTTCCGGCGAACCCATATTCACGTAAGTGTCTTTGTTTTTTGTACGCCCGGTGATAAGAATAAAAGAAACTATTAACATTTTTAAATAATACTATATTATAGCATCTAGTTAGCAAACAAATAAAATTAAGGATGTAATATTTTTGACCTTAAAATACTGAACTTTAGACAAGTCTAATGTTAATAGATACATAACTATGTTGTTATGTATATAAGGTGTGTATATGCTGAGAGTGTAGAGTCGGTTAATACTTTAGGTATACCGTTTCATTAAATAACACATGTTAGAGGCGTGTTGTCTATTTAAATTTGAAAGCAATGATTAATGACCGTATTCAAAAACGATTATAAGCGTAGATTATTTACTGTTGAACAAACTACATAACATGGTAAAAATGTTTTAAGTATAAATCAAATTGATTCACGATTTTTAAGATTTTTTTAAAAAAAAAACTTTTTACAATATTAAATGTAGCGCTAAGGTTTTAAAATTAAGTTTTAAATTATTTAGTTTTTGTTTGAATTATTGTTGAAACTTAATGTACAGCAAAGTGAGATACAGAGACCAGGTGTTAAGTAACATATATAAATACATAACGCAAAAATAATAAGCCAATCTTAAGAAGTTGAGTATAAGGATGTCTGAACTCTTAATATTTTTAATGTATACTACTCAGGTTTTGATTGTATTAAGTTCAGTTTTTAGTTCAGAAAAGTTTTCATAAAAGTATTTTATAAATTTAATAAGGAATTATTTTGGCTAATATCATTTGTTGAGACATAAATAGGTATAAAATTATGCTATTATATCAAATTTAAAAATCTATAACATCATCACATTAAAATAATTAACAATGGTTACTATAGGGTAATTTTATATTCTTATTCATTATGTTTTTTTACATTTATCTAATTTTATATTATGCAGTCATTACGTTTTATTCAATTAATTAGTGTATAATATTTGCAGGTATTTATACTAAAAAGACATTTTTTTAAATTTAAATAGGTACCCATATTATATAGGTTTATTGAAATTAAAATAATAATCATATAATAGAAAATATAATATTGTACATTATATTAAATATTCGTGATAAATTCGTATTTATAGTTTCGATGTTTTTTTTTTTAGTTGTATACGACCAATAAGTTATAATTTAAAAGTTATATTTATCTATTTCAGTACAAAACACGGAGTTAACAATATATTTTTCTTTAATAAAAAAAAAAAACCAACGTACAAAATGTTGCGTCATATCATTATCTAATACTCTTACACCTACAGTAAAAATATCTAATTGTAAATCCTATTCTATTTATAGAGTAAACTGAGTAAAGACATTACATTAAATGTGTGTGTGTGTGTGTATTTCTCTATTGCTTACCGACTTAACGCATTTATGTATTTGATCCACAATAATCATAATATTTAAATCTTTTATAAGCAATGGGTCGCGATATCTATAGTGAATATTATAAAATAATATGTACATAGTTACTAGTTAGGTAATGATTTATCTATTTTTAATTTATATTATTTACATTGCTATTTAAATTTTTGGACGGATAAACCTAACTATTCACGGACATGATATTGAAGGAGCGTCTAAACACCTATTATATCGGATGACAACTTACTGTCAGTGCTCGTTTTTCCATAGAATATGTCTTAAATACGTCTTAATTTTTAACATATTAATTGTTCATACAATTTTTAATTAACGGTGTGTAGGGCTGTGTAAAATATATCAGAATATTTTTAAAACTCATTAACTATTATCTATATCTGATCTATCGCAATTGTCCAAACTATCATGGGAATGGAATTGTTCTGATAACAACGTTTCATAAAGACGGTCATATTTTAAAGATAATATTATTGAAAACGCAAGATAAGTTAACACGCCCTAGAATTATATTCAGTTAGAACCGTTGACGATTTAGTCACCAATAGAAATATAGAATTATGAAGATAAAACATTGACATTATAATTAATTTTACTCGCTATATAGACCTTAAATTGTTCTTTTTGAAGTTAAGTTATCATAATTGAAACTAAATTTTAAATTAATATTTATTTTCGCACATAATTAAGTTAATCAATTAGTGTTTGGACTAATATTAATTGCATTAGAAAATCTTGATAATAAATCATTAATTTGCCGTTCATGCTCCATTTTATTATACAATGTAAATCGCTGCCTAATTTAATATTAGTGGAAATATGTTGGTTCTTTTGCATATTCAATAAATAAAGATTATTTATATTTTTTTTATAGTACATCAATATTTAATTTATATTGTTAAATAAATTATTTCAAAAAAAAATGTATAATCTTTACATGTTGGAAGACCAACAAATATTTAAATATTTGGTATTTATCATTTAAGTAGCGTTTATTATACCATCTTGTCAATCCCTGATTTGATTCGATATATTCCAGCCAAGAAATTTTCCGTTACTTAACTGAAAAAATAATTATACTGTAAATGACAAAATAAAACGTTTTAGATGTATCATTATACTTTTATACTACAAGCAATACGTATATATAAGACTTTAACACTTTTCTACACAATATTAGGTTATAAATAATTGTTGATTAAAGTAACTAAACCCCACTAACCACGAAACAGCTCGTGTAATGACCGACTTTAATCCCACAACTTATTATAGGTCAGGTTATAAATATGTTGATATATATTGTTAACTTCATTAAAAACCGCGTGTTGATACTTGCTATACAATAAAAAACATACTCTAAATGATGTTGTCCAACATTTTTTTTTTTTGCAAATAAACCAAATTGATTTAAGATTTAATTCGTAGTTAACAATATTGTTTTTATATTAATATTTATTTAACGATTTTTAAAAGTAAACAATCATACTACAGTAATTAATTATTTTCTAACTTTTT
The DNA here is from genome assembly GCF_003676215.2 of Rhopalosiphum maidis. Lineage (NCBI taxonomy): Eukaryota > Metazoa > Arthropoda > Insecta > Hemiptera > Aphididae > Rhopalosiphum > Rhopalosiphum maidis. The sequence continues at coordinate 6,980,367 of NC_040879.1, forward strand.
AAAAACATTTGGATGATCTATTTATTAATGTTATAACTTATAAGGACGATTATAATAGTATAATGTTTAAAATATATGTGAGACACTGTAAATTTAAAGCACTACAAAACCTTGAAAAATACATTTAAAATTTTAAAAAAGCAGATTAAAATGTACTTACTATGCCAATAAAATAAATTAACTAAAATATCAATTTAATATCCTTTTTTTAATTGACTAAAAATAACAATTTGAATTTTAGAATAATTTACATAGTTGAACTTTAAATGGTTAAAAAAAATTGAATAAGTATACTCAGTATTTTTTAATTTCTTTAAAAAAAACTTATGAGGAACATTGTACATAATTTTCAAGCTTTTTACATATAAAAATGCGTTATCATAAACTGAAAAATAATAAAATAAATTCAAAGATTTAATTGTCATAAATAGTAAAAAAAAAAAACACTTTCTTCATCTTGACTATAAATTGCTTATAAAAATTTTTAGTGAAAATATTAAGTACTTATAGGTTATTCGTATTTAATTTACCACAAAAATAACAAAATCTGCAGGTATTGTGTAAATAGTCCCGTTTTTCAATCATTTTTGTTTAGTTTTTTCCGGATACTGTGCATTATTTTTCCCCTCAAAGTACTAACTTGATCTGATTTTCTACCAAAAATCGCCCTCAAAGTTGAAAAGCTAAACATTTTACTGTTCGAGTAAGGTTAGGTCAGACATAAAATAAAAAGCACATATATTCGCTCAGAATATAAAATAATTCATAAAATATTAAAATGTAGGAAAAATGTTACTTGCTGCATATTATTAAAAAAAAGATTAAAAATATAATCAAAAAGAAAATAATGTGTAGAACGTCAAAAATGTCAAAATATGCAATTTCTTTATAAAACACTAGAGTATAATATCGAGAATACTAGATTTTTAAATTATCATTAAATTGTTTCATAGAATAGGTACTACACAAATACAATTATACACACATAAATTTATACCTCTGGCTATGAATAGTCATTGAAATCGCTATACATTTTCACCTATGGATAATGTGTATAAGTACTACTAAAATGAATATTTCATTTAAATTTAACGTTCATAGTATTATTTTTTTTTCCATTGTTCTAAAATTAAACAAACTAATCAAAATACGGTTTGTAAAATAATTTCATCATAATATTAAATAATAATATTTACTGCTATTGAACAATTTCTACAGTGGCCGAGTACGCACAATTTATAAAAAAAATTAAAAATTACGATCTATATCCAATTTTCAGTAAATACCCTTAAGCCACATGATCATACTACCATAATACATTTTAACTACATATGAGTACGTGGCTCATTAAAGCTATCTATTAGAGAATAGATAATAATTATATATGTAATATAATATGGTGCACAGTGTACTAGTTGCAGTATAAATAAAAATAATGTTGCTGTTCTAAATTGAAATGTTGTATTTTATTCTTAAACAACATTAATCTAAAGGTAAATAGAAATATCAATGTGCTGTTAAAATGTACACAATTATATTTTAACAAACTAATGAAAATCAATACTTAATAAACCTATTTATAAAATTACTAGAAAAATGTCCTTTTCTCGATATCTTCTTCGTGTGTGTAAAAACATGATTATCCAAATGTTTTATCTTTCTAGATTTCGTATTTGATATCTTCTTCCCTTTAGGTATTTTTTTCTTATACGAACTTACCTTATAATTATATATTTTTTGTACTTTCCACTAATTAGTTGTAAAATATTATATTCCATCTCTCCTATATTTACGTATTTGCTATATTTTTTCATTATTACATTTTCGCTGTTTTCCCATATAATGTAAATTCCCAACGATGTATAATTAATAATCAATTTAAATTGTTACTTTTCTAATTAATGCGAAAACGTAATTTTTCATATTACTTTTATTATTATAGTATAGACACTACCTATACTTATAGTATTCACAAATTTGTTTTTGTAACACAGACTGTCCGTCTTACATTACGTTTTTTCCAATACCAATCTAATATTATAACTCGCATATATGGAAACGATTTTAGTTATTTACAATCGGCTGCTACGACTTTACGAGTAGTTAATATTATAATGTGCAGGAATGAATCTTTGTATACTTTGTTCCGCCCACACTTGGATTGTTCGTTCTACTTTAAAATCATCTTTTGAGCTTCGTATAATCACTAAATAATGTTATAAACGCGTACGCTACACGTAAAATATAATTCTGTGTGAATATATTGTGTGTATTTATGGTTTCGATTAAAATAACCACCGGCGGTACCTACGAGAAAGAGTTGTTTAGCGTGAGATCGCGTGCCGCTGCGGGGTGTTCACACAGCCGTTAAATTTTCCCCGTGGTCGCTACGGCCACGCAATATAATTACTGTCGGCGTGCACACCGAGGAGTATCACAGTTGGTGGCGTAATGCCACTACTGCCTTTGTTGCTACGGTGGTATGATGATAATCGCCGAACAGAGTTTACATGTACTACGGCCACTGTTTCCCGTTCGACTACTTGGGGTGGTACTATACGCAGGAAGAGGTTAACTTACAAAAAACAACAAAAACAAATGGGTTTAAAAAGCTGTGCCGGTGAATAATAATAAAAATAGCCGCAGTATTGCAGATAGATTACAAACAGCGCCACTGTGGACTATTCGTTTTCGCGAGCAATAGCTAGGTTTTATAATTAAAATGGCCGTTGGCTAATTTGAATTCTTAAGAAAACACCGCAGCTGTGCATTTTGCAAAAACTTACGAGACAATTCAAAGAAAAAATATTTTGTAATGCCATGTGTTCAAACATTTTTTTTTCTGAATAACATCATCTAGGAACAAACTAATAAAAATACTAATATAATTTCATTTACTTAACTACTATACTCTTGCATAACGTTAAAGCGGGTATAATGAAATTTATGTACACGGTTTGAAATTAATTTAAATGTCATTCAATACGTTTCTAATTTTAGTTAACTTCTAGAGAAACGATATTGTATACTATATAGGTGCATTGGGGCGTGGAAGGGGGGTTACTATGTTATACCATCAGTTAAAACTGATTTTAAAAAATCAGCCCGCCTTCATCATAAGCGATGACATTTATTGTTACTTAGTTATTTTTTTCACATTAATAAATTTACATGTACCTAAACTACAAAACCGTTATCATACATAATTATTTGGATGAGGGAGAAGGCTAGAAATTTCTTGTTATTTTTGATCTATGACTAAAAGACGACTTAACTAAAAAAATAGAGCGCTCAACACTCACGGTTTTTCATTGAAATTACTCCCCCGTGTATAAGTACGCGACTTAAAAAGTTAGTTGACTTTAATCTAGTTTCTTTATTATAACTTAAATTTAAAAGTCCAATTATCCAAAAATAATTGTTTTATAAAACCGACCAAACATAATTGCTAATTACATTGTTCAAACTTAACTTTATTTAAATATAATAAATAAACCAAACATTAAAAAAAATTTATTCTTTTTATCGCTATTGTCATAATATTTTATCACACAAATAATTTATTACATTTCAAAAATATATTTAATTCTCCGACTTTTACAAAGAATTTTGTCTTATATTTAAAACACGAAACTTTTATTTTTGTGCTCATATAATGTGTCTTAATTACGATAACATATTCTGATTAATTTTTAGAATCACGGTAGATTTTAGCCTATATTATAGTAATATAGTTAGAACAAATACATTTTATCTTGCTAAATTAAGTGTACGATAATAATAATAATAATAATAAAAAAATAATAACGTTGCCATAGCACGTTTTCAAATCACTTGATTGAATTGGTTATAGATTGTACTGTAACTCAGTTTTAAAAATTGAAAATGTTTCTTTATTTTGCGAAAACGCCACATTATTGTATCACATGCTATATAGTACATATCATTATTATGAATGTATTATCTACCGTATATATAATATAGTTTTACCATATTATTCCAACTAAAATAATTTTACAACTTGAAAATTCAATCTAATATTTATATTTCAAACTTTGTAAACTTATCTAATAGTATTCAAGAAAAAATAAATAAACGTGCGGTTATATACTGTACATATAAAAGTATTTTTTCATGAAATTGAAAACCTATTAAAATAAATTAACTTTAAATTGTTTATATAAGGTCATTTAAATCACTTTATAATAATTAATTTATATTTAACATTTTAAACAGATATGCATAAATTATAATAATCTATATAAATAGAAAACAAATTATTATTTATTAATGCTAACACTTAATATAGATAATATGAGTATACCAAGGTGCTAATGACTAATATGCATTATTATTTACACATTGTATCAAGGTTTAAAGCATATTTTACATTTCTCCTCAAAAAATATATAGAACTATTATAGGTAATTTAAACTAGGTATCTTGAAACTTTATAGTAAAATATTTAAATAAATTTATTAAAAAAAAAAAGTGTATACCATAAATCGAATGAGATTAATAATAAATAGATATACTCGTATATTATATTTTTTTAACGGTTTATCAAGAAAGCTTAATATAATGAATAGTTTTATAGAACCTGTGTTTTTGACTTGGGTAAATATCTATGTATAACACAGATATGAGATACATAGTATAAGCACTATACTCCGAGGCGAGAGAACATGTTAATATAAGAAAAATTGACTTGAGTTAATTAAAGTAAATATTAAATTTAATTATTAATTAATAGTTTACAAATAATACATTTAACTCTAAAAGTTTCAAGTTAATATGGAGAAAAGTATTAACAAAAGTTCGTTATAAATAACTAATTATTTTTAATTATCATCCTAGTCACACAGTAGTGATTTTTAATTTTTTAAATAACAGTTAAGCATTTTGTTACTATTTCTTTTTTATCACTGCAGTGGTTTACGTAGTTAACGTCTGTGTCAACTAAATTATTAAATCGAGAAGTATTTATTTAAAATTATTGAATACGACGTGTTAAAACAAAATTAATTATTATTAATTACCTATCTAATTAGTTTTAACTACGGTTATAGATTTGTGTTTGATTTAAAACTAAAGTTATTTTCTTCAAATTAACAGAAAAAAGCTAAGTATTATTACAATGATTACTTTAAATGGGACGCACCCCCAGACCCTGAATAATAGTTATTACTTTCTCAACCGTTTTACTACAAGCCAACAACATTTAATTACTTATAACATTTACTTTAATCCATAAGTGTGCGAAGGTGGCAGGCATTTGCAGGTAATACTAGTACTTATTTTTAATGGATTATTTTTTTATCACTTATCAGCACTGTTGTTAGAACTGTTAATTATTATCGATTATTAGGATTTATAAATCACCAACTAATTTGCTATTGTCAATTACTAAAAGTTATAATGTTAAAGGTCATTTTTTTTCTGTTTAAAATAAAAATGTTAATTTTATAATATTGTAAAAATTAGAACTAACAAACTTACTATCCTATACACGTCAATCCTCCCCCCCCTAAAAAAAAAAATAGAGGCTAAAATATGCTCCCTCTGCACACTTAGTTCTTCTATATGATAAGCACTGAAACGATAACTTAACATTTGAGTCAACATTACGTTTATCTAATAGTTTTTAATTTTTTTATCAGAGAAATTATTATATTTTTATTAAAGTTCGATTATGTATGGAACATAAGAATTGAAAATGTATAATATATAAGTGTTATATGAAATTGAAATAAAGGACGATCCCGTGAGTTACTGGAATTTTTATTGGTTCGTCATGTCTTTAGTATAGCTATAAAAGTCTTGTTGCTAACAATATTACACTATTATATTATTGAATGTAATATGAACAGACCTCTTTAGACCTTTTTCAAAAAAAAAAAAAAGAAAAAAATTCTCACTCACAATAAACTGGCAAATATAGATTTAAGTTTAAAATATTATCCGGTAGCTCAGCAGTTAGGTTCTAGGAATTATATTGTAATTTTTAATGTTCTAACAATTTTATTGTACTTAAATAAAAAAATGTTGACAATCTAAACGAAATAGTCTTATGGTTGCAACAAGAATCAAAAATGTGTGGGAAGTGATTGAAAAATATTGTTCTATTCATATCGTCTATCTAAATTCTAAAGAAAAATGTATATCTTATACAACGTCTATCTCTTTGACGAGCGTTTCAAACAAATTAAGTAATTCTAATGAAATTTTCTATGATTATGTATCGCACGGCGGTAGTGTTTGTGGCGTATTTGATGTATTTTGTATACGTACGAGTAAACGCAAAAACACTCGAGAAATCTATTTCTATAGACAAACTTACGTACGAGAAAAAAGCTCGCAGAACGCTCTACGGAGCATTAAATAAAAATAAAAGCCCGGCGCAAACCAACGAGTTCGCTCGCCTCAACCACCTCGACGACGACTTCCGTCAATCCCTTCAGATATATATATATATATATATAAATAATATGATATATTATCGACTGCTATGGCTGTACAATTATTACACACTCGACGCGCCTTTTTTACGATATGCCACGCGCACTTCATCTGCAGCTATATTCGGTTAGTCGCGGCACGGCATTTGGCACGAGAGTATAATAATAATAATAATAATAATAATAATAATGCGATAAATGTACATCACATCACATCGTGTTTACGATTCGGCTTGATTACTACACGACAAAAATTAGCCGCAACTAGTGGTGGGTGTAGGTGTATAAAATCATACAACCCTTACGGTGTTTGAATAAAATGCCCGCGTCGCGGTCAGACGGCCAAGTCGCCAGTTCCGCTGCAGGCATTACCTACGCGAAAGCAACAGACGAACCGCGCCGAGCGCATAATATGCACGAGTAGTTACGCGTATTATTTATATAGACGGTGGTGGCGGGTCCGACACGAGTGAAAGAACTATTACACACGTATTAGGTACACAGGTACCGCCGCTGCTCTATAGTTTTATTATATAAATATATATACATACGATTATTATAATCGCGTTTCGGGGTTATTATCGTAATAACAATAATAATAATATCGCCTTCACCACCAGTCGTGGCGGCACCCGCCACTGTATTACCTACTATTATAAAGTGTTGTTCAAGAATTTAATGAGTGCGTGAAAACACGACACGGGTTACAACTATACACACTGGGTACGTATAATATACACTGGTATAATAATAATACCAAAAAACAGAATTAGCAGCTATATACCTAGTTAATATATATATAATAGTAATAGTAATAATAATGTCCTCTCCCCCCCCACCAGCACAGCGTCGTCAGCGGGGTCGGCGTACGCAGAGATACTATGTACACACACGCCTTGTCCGTCGTGACGGTGGTTCTCTGCTTTTTTTTTAAACCGTTCTTTTTTTTTTTCTGTTTTTTCTGTTTTTTTTGCCGTGCGCGCGCGCCAACAGAGTTGTATTATATTATATTATTATTACAGTAACCGGGTGACAGCGAGAGTACAAAATAGGGGCACGCACGCACGCACGCACGCACGCACGCACGCACGCAAAACTCGTCACGCCAACACCCGCCGGCGGCAATCACCACCACTCGCCCGGCGGCGGCGATGAAGCCTTTTAATAGTAATTAATGTTACTACGTAAACTATTTTATTGTTTTAAACGTTGACGCTGGTTTTGTTCGGCACCCCGAGACACACAATAGACACTGACGGCGTTGACTTAATTTTTTTCTCCCGCAATCGAATTAATAATGAAACGAACCAGAGTGTATAATACATATATATACTGTACGCCGCGCGTACATGTCTGACGCGCGGGCGACCACGCTGCGAGTGTGATGTCACACGTACCGCTAAATTATTATTATTATTATTATTATTATTGTATCGTTCGCGGAATGCAGATTGGCGCTTGTTTTGGTTTCGTTCGGATGCCGTTTGGCGATTTTGAGTTATGTACCTAATCAAGAATTTTCGAATTTTAACGTATTGTCAAGAGACGAATCGCATTGCTCGTTTATTGTTTTTTACGAGTATGCAAAAGAAAAACCGCTTATACCTAATTTTCCAACATTTTTAACTTTATAAGCATTTGAAACTAACCACGAGAAAACAGATAATATAGATTGAGAATTTAAAAAATAAAAAACAATCGTACACGAAAAATATTTTTAGTACAGCCCTGTTTACCATACATAGGTATCTAACTAAATTGTTTATAAGACGTTCTTAAAACTTTAAGTACTCTTAAAATAATTTACGAAAGTAGTAAGTACCTATAAGTTATAATTATATATATAATATTAAGATAAAAATAGTGAAACGAATAATATATATAAGTAGGCCGTCTGCTGTCGACGTCTTATTTTAACGTCTAAATCTTTAAAACTTAAAGGAATAAATAGTTTAATTTAAAAAAATATAAAGTATAAAATGTCAGATCAGTTCTGGTGCTGGACACTCGTCTATAGTTATGTACAATAATTGTATAGACTCGGCGCAGTGTATTATAGTGGTGCGTTGCAATACATTAGAAAGCAATAATACAATAATATTAATTTAAACAATGTTGCAAAACAAAGAACAATGATTCAGAACTTGTAATAAACAAATTTTAAATTTATCTCTATTAAACACCGATATTAAACTTCAATTATAACCCACGAAGCCTGCGTGAAACTTTTAAGAAAAACACTATTTTAAAATTATTACATATTCATTTATACTGAATATATTGTTATTAGTAATAACAACGCCGTAATAAATTCATGAATATAAAACATAAACCGTTTAAAAAAAAATGAACCGTTACGGTTAAAGTTTCAGATTTATCACAAAATAGTTGGAATGATATTATTATGAAAACATTAAACCAACCTAGAAAAAAATTTGTAGGCACCTCTTTAAAATATCTATATCTTACTTTGGAACACAATGTGCTAACGAAGTAAAATAAACACAACATTGTAAAACAAAGAGCTTCCTGAAGCTTTCGACAACCATCCGGCTTCAATACAGTGCGTAATTAAATTCATGTACAAAGCGAAAAAGCTGTACAATATATGAAATTCCTTGTATTTATTATTTTTATTCTACTTTCTCTGTTTCCTGTAATTATTAAATTATACAATTATTATAACTCTAATGATTAATAATGAAATCCAATTATAACATAATAATTTAATACCCAATGGCTCATGTCGTCAAGTGGAGTTATTTTTTAAAATACGAATAAAAAAAAAAAAAAAAAAAAATAAATTCAACACAAAATAATCATTATACACTTTTAATCTCATTCATCGTATTCATCTTTTAAATGTGAAAAAAAGTTAATTTGAAAATCGAAATATTAATGTAGTAATTTACCATACACGTACTATATAACAAACCTAAAACGGTTGCATGCCATGCATAATATTATAATGCAACTTCTGGAAAATTCACCCTTTCTACTTTTTTTGTTTTTGATTTTAAATTGCTTATAAAAAATAATTAAGCTCTTCATAGCAAATTGTTAGATTGGTTGAACGTGAACATGAATATTTTTTATTAACCTATTTAATTTAGGATTTATAAAAACTATGGTATTGAGGTTCTTCTTATTCAATTTTTTCTTTATAGTTCATTTTTTTTCGTTAAAATATAAGTTATTACATCCTCAGTTTTCAGTAGGTAATCACTAACACATTCAAGACGTATTAGTGACTACAACTACTATATATTTAATTCTACATTTAATATCAACCTTCAGAAAGTGTCTGATAGACGAAAAAATAAAAAAAGACAGAAAATAGAGACGGACTATGTCGGCACACTCATCTCGCTTTGATCACCTTGAAACAAAAACAGTGTTATATTATTATTATTATAATTTGATAGCAATAGAAAATCATCACATTCGAAATACGACTTCTGAGTGAAGCTCAAACTACTTTAGTATTTATGTATATATTTAAATTATAATTCTAGTTGATAGTTAAATTACAGTACCTAGTGTAACATACAATTTATATTAAAATTATAAACAATTAGGTACAGTTATAAATAATAATATTATCGTAAATAAATGTATGTACTATGTACTTGTAATAGGCTTTAATATAAGTCCTATACTGTGTGAAATTCATGAACTATGTATATTTATAAATCTTATTACGATGAGGCTTTTTGTTAAATTCTTATATTTACCAAACTAAAATTTTTAATTTTGTAAAACACAATATATTTATGTAATAAATAACAATTTAAGGCGTAAAGTTTAAAAATTACCGATCAACTGTAAAAAATCCATTATAACGATTGAACATATATATATATATTTATAAATTGATTAAATTGGAATGGTTAATTTATTGAATTTGGCACAATAACATGTCTAAAATACCATCACTATACTGTACTTACAATAATTATAGGGCTATAAATTATAAATGCATAACACATTTTTGTTGATTTAAAATTATGTAATTTAAGTATATTGTCAAAAATAAATAGGTATACCAAACTTAATCATACAATTTATGAATTCCTAGTTGAATCATAATATAAGTTCAAAACAAAAAAATAATCTATTTAATAATTTTACGTGGTCACAATAAGAACTTACTGTTGTTTATAGAATGAGTATTCTTAGCAAATCAAAAAGATTATATTATATTTGTATTCTACTGAACTACTAACGAGAAAAAACCTAGTGCATCGCTATGTTTAGATATATATTTTCACCATACAATTTTTACAACAAAGAGGAAAAAAAAACGAAAAAAATAGACGTCTATGAGATAGGTAAGGTACATTTGAAAGAATGATATATACTTACCGCAACTCATGGGAGTTGGGGATCAACCCGCCATCACCGCCACTACACTGCACCGCCGCCACTGGCACCACTCGTTCGCAAAAACCGTCTAATACTTTGTCTACCTCTTCCACCCCCCCTGTCCCATTCCGGTTCCACCCTAAACTAATATAACAACAAATCTATACATTTAATACAGTGGTACTACACTCGTGTATATTTGTCTACACGTATTTTACGCGGCCTCCGACACCGACAGGCGTACACCAAGTTTGCACATTTAATATTTTCTCTCACCATAGACATATACCTACACGAGTCTTTTCCGCTTTATTTATTACCTCGGTTTCTTTTACCCATAACTTTACTCCGACAACCCCTCAGGTTTTCACATATCCCCTTATTCCATCGCCGCGCACAACTGTCTTCCGTGCACACAAAATATAATACAAATGTAAAATGCACGTTTATACCTACACAGTACACACTCGAGAGATGTTGTTATTACTGTTATCATAATGGCTTGTATGCGATGGTGATGGTTTTCTTTTCCCAAGGCGACATCTGAATGATAATACAATCCACCTGTAGTAACCTGACATGGCAGTTGGCGTGGGCGTCGAGAGTATAATGCCTATACCACACTATATTATACGCACAATACACACCACTATAACATAGGTAATATGTGTGTAATCGCAGCGGGAAAAGCCTCTTGATACGGCGGCCACTGCCTAGGACAACGCAACAAATGTCTACCCTTGATTTTTGTAAGGGATGTCTTTAAAACGACAACTCGCCTAATCGACACCGATATACCTACATATTTTATAAGACGAACGATTTTATATTTGTTATAATTAGGCTGCTTACAGGGAAAAGATAACCAATACACTTGTATCTTTTTTCTTGGATTTCCTAACATGGTGCTTTCCAAGTTACAAACCTTAAATACATACTATTCTAACAACGAATTTTGTTTTAGGATATTTGTTCGTGGTATTATAAGTCATTACTATGACCTATTTCTAGGAATATGTCAAATGAAAAAAAAAACACCTTACATTTCCGTGTAAAAAAAAATATGTCTTTTTCATGTTTGTGCTAAGACATGTCGTAATCTGGTTTTATAATAACACACAATATTATTGTCTTGATAATTATCTTGATGACCAAATAGTCACACGATCGTGGGTTTATTACATACGAATATAAATTTAATTAATTCAACACGGATAAACTCTTTTTATTTTACAGTATATTAATTAAATATAAATCCATAAGACAAGTGTTATCAAAAATAAAAATGAAATTATTTTAAGTGCTTTATTTTTTAGGTTATAAATGCGTTTTTTTAAAGTTATTTTAAAATTTTAAATGACATTAAAATCTGATCCCTTATTATAACGTTGTACCAATGAGTGAGCAAAACACTGGTGCTTTTCAATTTATCATGTTACTATTTCAATGTTGATTCCATAGACAGTCCTTGTAACCCGATGAATACATCTCTGTAGACAGCCTTTATTGTTTTTGATGACTTTGTGCGCCTTAACATTAGAAAAAATTGTACCGAGATGAAAAAAAATAATCAAACAAAAGCCAGTATACAAAATAAGATAACAAAGCACAACTTTAAACACTTCATCATACTTAATCATTAACATTAAGTCATTCCGTTTTATTTGTTCTACAAAAAACAATTCGTTGTATGTTTAATTATTTTAAGTTACTTTTAAAGATTAACTAATAGGATGGAAAACCAATATTTAATTATTTTATGATTACATAGAAAAACATTGATTTAATTGTTATTTTATTGAATGTCGTTAAATCGAGACATTGTTATTTATTTAAATTAAATCTATACAATATGATAATTTAGTACCTAATCAAAAATTCAATAATAAATTAATGATAATACTCAGTAGTGTATAAATGGTGCGGGGTAAATCATTCCCCCCACCCACAAAAAAAATTGCTTACGGTTTTTTTAAAAGTAATATACTTACTAATATATTAAAGTTAGAGCCGTTAGAAGGCAACTGAAGTTTCAAATTTATCGAAAACCTGTAATATTTCATTTCCAATCTTAACGAAAATCAATATAACATTATTTTGACTTGATAATTAACCACTTATTTTATTATTTCAGTTCAAGCTTTTACGTGTATTGGTAAATTCGAATAAAGTATAAATCGATTACACAACTATTTTGTCAACGTATTGTAAAATACAAATATTATTAGTCTACAAAAAGCTAATGAGTTAGCAAATAATGAGTGGAGAATGGATTGTATTTTGTAAAATTTACGAAAAACCAATCATAACTTTATATTTTCTACTATTGCAACTCGTGTAATAAACAGTAGTATGTATCAAGCTTTAAAATTAATAATAATATTATCAATTTATTTTAAATTTAAATGTTTATTTCAAATTGGATATAAGTTACAAATAAATTAAGTATAAAATAATAACTGCTTCCGAATAAAAACCATAATATGTATGGCATTGATTGCCGAATGGAATAACTGGCATACCAAATTTTAGAACTTTTACAAGCCCAAAACTCGTAAAAGTGGTAAGAATAATTAAAACTTGTTCTGAGAAATACTTATAGTCTAACCCACTGAGTTAATCTCATAAGTAACTAGTATAATAAGTACAAAAAAATGACTGGTCATTGATGATATTTATTTAAATCAGCTATTAAAAAGACTTAAAGTTAAAATAATGTACGTTTTTAATAGATAATCTGCTGAAGTACATAACCTTTTTGTGGTATTAACTTTTTAAATATTTAAAAACTTTTAAAAACTATTTAAATATATATGATTTTTATTAAAATATTATATACCTAAACAAAGAATAACAATTACTTATTATGCATTTTATTATATCTGAACATAATTTTTATATACATAAAAAAAAGGTTCAGCGCACAATTTTTATTATTTTAAAAATTTATTAACTCTATTTAAAAAAAAAAAAAATTACAAAATTATTAAATTTATTTATTGATCAAGATATAAAAATTGAAGAAATATAATTTAAATCATCAACTAAATAATTTGATTTCACACAATAGTTATTTGTGTTTAAATAAGATAAGTCGTATTTATAAATTATATGTATAATTGTTTTCAATAGTAAATTATTTTATTTTCACGATATGTGTATTATGAACTGTGTTTATTTATTTGATTTGTATCCAATCTCAAGTTTTGAATACTTTACTAATTAAGTAATAAACAAAAATAATTACATACAATAACTATATTATTATTTTTAGATTCTGAACGGAGTGATGAATGTATTGATTCTACAAAGATGTGTGTTTTTTTTTATTTTTGTGTCTGTCACCACGTTTTGGAATAGTAATAATGCTTTGATTTTTGACTTCAGTCTCTCTTTGAAAAGGGAAATTCATTTAGTTGGTACTTTGGGAGGTAAAAAGTAAAAAATTTCCAGTAGTTTTCAAAAGCGTCAGGAAAGACCCTGAAAAAATAATGGAAAAACGGGAATTTTTACGCATAACCATTTTTCGACAAAATCGATTTTTTGATTTTACTGAAACTCAAAAACGAATCATTGCAAATACTTAACATTTTAACCAAATTTTTACATTAGAGTTAACTATTTACGATTAAATTTTCAAAAGATTAAGAATTTTTTTAAACTATTTATAAACCATTGACATTTTCGATTTTTCTACATTTTTTTTCTTGAAATTCCGATAAAAAAAAATTTGGCCTACCAAAAAATCTTTAATATTTAATACAATGTTTATTATAAGTTGTACTTATCATAGTAAAAAAAAAAAAATCAAAAATCGTTAGTCACAATTTTTGTTTATAAGCATTTAAAGTTCAAATGTTTACGAAATATATCAAAATCGCGAAAATTTGCAAGGAATTTTGAAGTTGAAAATTCATAAAATGTTTGTGATTTATACCTAAGGTTAAACAACCCAATACAAGGTTATCCATAAGTTTTCTTTCAATTAACTATAAAAAAAAAATTCCAGCGTCAACATAGAAAACATTTTATGAGCGTATGAAATTTAATTTTTTACGAAATCGCGTAAAATAACGATGTATTACAAATTAAGTATAGGTAATAATATAATATATCCTACTAATTATCATTGACTGACAAATAATCTCCGTTCAGAAATGTTTTTCGTATACAATGATACCTGTCATTGCATTCAAATTTAACACATCCATTATAGTGACCAGTTACCTACCTACTGTCCATCTCTACTATTTTTTTGTTATTTATTTTTTTTTTTTTTTGTATCTCCGATTTAAAAAAAAATCCACGTTTAACATAAGCATGGCATCGAATAGACAACAATGAATAAAGATAGAGATATAGAATCAGCAGATGATCTAAATTATCCGTTTTAATATACCAAAAAATAATAATGAGAATGATGTAAATCATCGTTTCTCAATCTTTTTAGCGTCGCGACTTCCAAAATAAATATAAAATATGGCGAATCACTTCGTGAACCTCCTATTTATATTAGGTATAACCAATTAATCAAAAGAAATAAACCATTTCAAATATTTATTAATAAATACCGTGTGTATTAATTTACTTTTAAATGTAAAACTAATTCAATATGTATAGGTAATAGAGGTATATCCTTATTTAATCGTTATTATTATTTTAAGTATTTTTTTTTTCAATAAAAAATTTAATATAAAAAGGTTCATTTTGTAAATCAGCGTTTTATTATTTTTGATCTATGCGACCCCTAGTCAAAGTGATCGCGTCCGCCAGGTTGAGAAACGCTATAATGTATATCATAAGGTGCTGTATACCTAGTTAATGAACTGCATGTATACATTTAAATTAAAATAATTTAATCAGCTAAAATATATAATAGTATAAACAGTTCAAACATATTATAATTTTAAATTGATATTGCGATTTTGTTTTCTGTTAGTTTGCGGTAATATTCATTATTTTTGATTAGCCAATAAAATAAATAAAAAATTGGTGTTTAATTTATATTAAACAGACTGACGTTAATGAATAGATAACCATAATTTGGTCACAATAGTTGTAGAAATGAAACGTTGTACTTAAAACTGCACTTCGTTGATTATAGTGATGTATTAGCAGCTATTTTTTTTTTCTTGGAGAACCTTTATACTATAGTTGTTTGATAAATACACACAATAGACGAGTAATAACTTACAGGCTGCAGCAACTTAGACCGTTATGCTATTATGCGAGCTATTGTCAATAAAAATCAACAATATACCCGGAGTGTTTGTTTTAATGAAATTTTAATTAAAACGTCGTTGACAATTGTATATTTTTATTCTTATTATATGTCAGTGTGAGGGGTAGTTAAAACACATTTTTTTTTTTTAATAGTATAATAAAATAATATTTTTATAATAATTTACCTTGAAGTTGGGTCAGTGCACGTACCTATTCTTCTGCATTAAAATTCGTATATATTTTTATTTTTTTCCCTTTTCGCTAGTCCCCGCCGTGCTATAATAATCTCACCTTCCTGACCCGTCGATGGTTATAATGTTTTCCACTATAGTATTCCACTTAGTATCATTTATATGGCGATCTCTCGGCAGCTACTACAGTTTCAGAGTTTATATTTCTTTTTCTTTTTTATCGTTTTAGTTGTTATTGTTTTGTATATCATTAAATTATCGTCTGCTACATTAACAAGTTTTTTTCTAACCGAGGCAATAATAATAAACTTTTATCGGTAGGTATACTGCACCGTCAAAACTACTGTCCACCATCATTTTGCTGGTCGCTTTAATGACATTCAGTTGATTTAATAGTACTAGGTCTGTGTATCCACGTTCAGTCAAATATTAGCACAGTGCTCTGCGACTCGTAATATTAATCATCATCGTCTCTCGATGACGTATTACTTCTCACAGCCACTATAAAATAAGATGTTTGCGAGCTTTAATAAGAAAACGTACTATTAAGACGGGACTAGTATTTATCTAAAGACTACCTATGTGTATGATAATATGTAAAATAAATATATCACAATAAATTTCAATTATAAGTGATGGGTTAGGATGGTCAAATTATAGTTTTTAGTTATTAATTAATATATTATCATAGTAAATGTTTGATTGATATTTTTAGACACAAAATAATAATTATTGAATAATATTTCCAAAATTTAATAGTATAATCGCTTTCAAGTAATAAAATATCACACTTGTATGTCCTCGTAAATCATCTAAAAATGTTACTATTAGCAACGCGTAAGGAAAGATTCTATAGAGTTTTACTAGCATAATTTATAATTTATATTTACGATGCGATCTACTTAAAAATATTCAAAATATCGAAATATTATATAGTGTGAAACATAATATTAATAAAGTAATATTTTCTATACTTTGTAAATAAAGTCACTAAAAATATTATTATACCGACATTGCCTAACGGAATCGCTATTATGTTTCTACAGATTTATGAATTTTTACGATTTATAACAGAGCTGATATGGCTTGTATAAAGGTATATAATAATATACATATAATATATTGTAACTATGAGTTAGTAATGTAACGTTGAGTGTTGACTATAAATTATTATAGTTCAGAATCTTAAGCTTTAGAGTTAGTAGTTATGTATGTATATATATAAGCGTTGATACATAACTTTTCCTTGCAATCACGATTTTCCTCTCAGGGAAAATGGATAAACTATACAGACAATTTAATTTTGAACTGCAGAATACAGGTTATTATAGTAAGTTATTTCTGCAGGTACAGTAATTAGAAGTTTTTTCCGGTAATTATAATCAGCATATTATTCATATTACCAAAATCAAAAATGTTTTCACCATATTATGGTTAAAAATATTGCAGTATGGTTCATTAATTAATAATAATCAATAATTTTTAACGTGGTTCGGGGAACAATAAAATAAATAATATAAGACATTAATGGAGAGTTGCAGGACACTGTATAGGTATAATTACCACTGTAGCCGGGGACAGATACTAATAAAGGATCTAAAATATAATTGAATACCCAGGACCCAATGGCAGTTATAATTATTATATTGCCAACTAAACAATTGTGACGATTAATTCTTACAAAATATATAACTTAAAGTCTTACAATGGTCGGTGACTGTATCATATTATATAGTCTCACGGAGTTCGGTGGTAGGTAGTGTGGTGATGTCTATAATGTGTACAACGAACTGTCGTTCCTGCATGGTGTGTATTGGCAAAAAGCCTTACAGTTAGTTGTGTGTGAATAATACACGTTAATGTATATTGGTCAGCAAGTCGTGTCGTGTCATGTTACATAATTGTTACAAAGTAATTATTCTTATATTTACCTATACATCCATTGCTGTATATTTTAACACTTACACGTTTTTAATTTAATTTATTCAAATACACTTCACTACATTTTACTGTTACACAATACACATGTATTTTTATTTATTAATAATTAATATCTTCAAAAGAAATTAAAATTGCTGGGTCTTATTTTGAGCGATTGAATGAGCGGTTGAATTTACTCTACTTTTAAATTTCAATATGTTTCTCTTAAACTTGATAAAAAATAATATCAAGTGCGTAACCTAAATTGTTTTTTTTTTTTTATTATTCTTTATTCACTTTACCTACAAAGTCATTAGTTGTATGTACGTAAATATTTTTTAAACGTAGGAAATAGTATTCTGAATTTAAGTTGGTATAGTTTTTTTTTATTATTTTATAAATTATACGTTTAAATAGGTTAGGTTTTATTGTGCTGCAGTTAAATATTTTTTTTAGATATTAAAAAAGTTTTTTTAATGTAAAAGTTAGAAAATGATGTAAGATATCATTCTTTAACAAATATGTAAATTCTCAATTATCATTGGTGAGCGTGAAAAAAATTATAATATTATGTTGTTATATATTTGATCATTTATCTAGATTGGTCAATTTACATTTCGTTTTACCTTAATCACTAGCAAATTTGAAAATATTATTGAATAATGGACATTCAATACACTAAAAAATGAATTGTGCTAATCATCATTCGACGGTGACTGTTCATAATCTGTTTTCAGTCTTTCTGAGTAATATTATGCAAATATAATATTATTGATTGACAAAAAAAAAAAAAAAATTACATAGCTTATAATTTAATTGTACGTAATTTAGTGTATAGATACTCATTTTATATTTTATCATTTATTTTATGCGCATGAAAATGTTTTTATCGCCTATTTTCATATTTTTATAATTTTTACACTATTTTTTTTTTTTTGTTAAATGGTTAATTTATGAATAACATTAAATAGTTAAGACTTGTGAGCACAAAGTTACTTGCATCAGATCGTTTTTCACTATCATTTTATTATTTAGTTACGATCAATGATTGCTATCTGTTGACACGCTTTCAATACATTCATATCAGTTTATTTATGTACCTACTAATGATAAATACGTAAAATGAAAAGTTTAAATCTAAAGCTAATAATACTTAGTCACGAAACTATGAGATATCTATGAGTTATAAATTAAAATATTTGCATGGTTTTTTATTTAATATAATCATGAAATTTCTACCACTGATTTTTACTGGAATATTTTTGCATCAACTTTGTTAATAAACTTCGTGATTTTATCTTTGGTGGTAATATTATTATGTTTAGATTTCAAGATATCTACTGTAATACGAATTTAATTATAACCAACAGGAATAACCACTACCGGACCAATTCGTTATAAACATTTGTTATTTATGAGTTATGACAAAACATAATTACAATAACTATATTAATTCGAATAGCTCAGTTTTTGTATTTATTCATATTTGAAGAATTGGTTTTGTTTTGTTTTGTTTTTTTTTTTTTGTCAATGATAATATGGTATAACGTTATAATGGTTAAGTTCATTTATTGAATTTTAGCCAGGAATACAATATTTTTATTCTCTGGACATAATCGAGTAAAAAACATACAAAACAATAACGTGATAGGGGACAAACAATAATCGTATATGTACAAGGGTTTTTTTTTTATTGTTATTCTTTTGACCGATCGCCTTGCACCATTTTCCTGTCCCCTGCAAGATTTTCGACCGCTTGTAAAAATTCGAATTTTTCATTACTATTATTATTTAAAAAGTAGTGTATTGTGAGAAATAAAATAAAAACCCTATGCATTTATTTATATATATATATACATAAATATAAAAGGGTTGAGTAATGGTGGCGATAGTTAATGAATAAAATACAATAGTGTCCAGTCGTTTATTTTTCATCTAAAATGCGGTTATAAAACCATATGTTTAACACCATAGCTAACATTAAGTAAAAATAAAACCACGACTATACTAATTGCTATACTTTTTTCTTTCATCTTTTATTGTTTATAACATAATTTTTTGATTTCAAACAAAAATCTTATTACTTACATTTGAAAATGTACGTGTTTAGTATAAATTTGCTATATATGTTTGTCGTCATCTTTTTTCTCAAACATTAAGATAGACAAGTGTTAAATAATTTTCACTCAATGTTTTTTTTTTATAGTAAATATATAAAAGGGACTTTACATATCAACTATACTAATCATAAAACCATAAGCAAATCTACACTTTATTGAAAAATACTATTTTTAGAATCAGCTAAGTGTATCCACTAAAAAAAATCCAAACTATCAAAATGTTTGAATTACATCATCAAAATGTAAGGTTTGACTGTTTTTAGCTATTGTTTGAGTACATGTGTTATACATATATAGCCAGAGCTAATACATGTATAAGTAAACAATATAAAAATAATATATGAATATATTAAATTTTAAGTCATCGAAATAATATTTGTTTAGGTAAT
The DNA here is from genome assembly GCF_003676215.2 of Rhopalosiphum maidis. Lineage (NCBI taxonomy): Eukaryota > Metazoa > Arthropoda > Insecta > Hemiptera > Aphididae > Rhopalosiphum > Rhopalosiphum maidis. Next base: position 7,001,033 of record NC_040879.1, read on the forward strand.
CTGATTATAATTTTATTTTCACTTATAGTGAAATGGTGAGTTTAAAAAATTACTATAATGTTTTTCAATTCAGACAAGTAGGTCTTAATATTTCGGAAATGTCAATGTTAAAAAGTATTCAAAGGGAATTCCAATCTGTTTTTTAAATATATATCACATCACTAGATCAATATTAATACCTACATTGTATAAATAGGAAGTATGTTTACCTACATGTGATAAAGAAAAATCACTGTAAGGTCAGTGATCTTAAGATCATGATGAAATGTCTAATGTAAAAAAACTAATATACGTTATTAAGATTTAACGAGAATGGATAATTTTGAAATTGTTTTATTTGTTGAAGTTGTTTAAAGAAATGGTTATTACAAATTTTAATAAAAATAAAAATCGAAATGTATATAGTATACAAATTCAATTTATTTGTATAATGCAAATAGCTTAGTATAATATTAATCTATAGTTACCTAGACATTAGACACCAAGATAAATAAAATATAATATACATTTTTACAAATATAAAACATAAACAAATAAGAAATTCTGGACATTTTGTTATTATATTCATAAAAAGGTAAACATATATTGTATGTATAATAATATATATCCTGTACATTTTCTTAAGTCTATATATATTGTATAGTGTATAGTACTAATCTACTGAATATTAAACTAAACCTTGAAAAAACAAAGATTTATACATTTTTATATGAATAAATGTATAATTCTTAAAATATTCCTGAGTATTAAGATACAAGTACATAATGCTTAATCCAATATTATTATACAGTTCACAAATTACGGGCTTAAATTTAAACTATAAATATTTTTAAATTATAATTGTCAAACCATGATATCAGTACAATTAAATGTACTTTTGTTGTTGGAATTCTTCGTAAAGAATAGTGAAAAAAAATACAACATCATATGTCTCATGATTTAAATTCCTAAACATTTTCATTTTGGATACTTAATAAGCAAACTTATTACCTTATATTTACAATCAAAACTAGAAGTAATAAAGTTAGTTATTGAAGTTCTCCCAGTAAATATTTAAACCACATCTATATAGAGGTGTTGTGTAAAATGTTTATTTTTTTCTAATTCAAACTTAAAAACATTAAATGATAAAAACACAGGTTTTATAATATTTAAAACCCAAATAATTAAATTTAAATCCTTAAGGGGATGCGTATTGCGTATAGTCTTACAAGAGTATATAATATTAATAGATATATTTACAATTTCCGTTAAGCAAAACGAATTTTGTATTATTTATTTCATTATTTTTATAAAAGATTAAATTTTAAGAAAGTAAGAAAATCTATGTTTGTACATTGGTTTTTAGTAATATTTCAAAATTTTAGCTAGTTAAGAAAAAAATTTTATATGATAATATTTACATACTTATAATATAATTTGTCATAACTTGCTAAAAAATTGAAATATAGTAAAAACTCAACGTATACAGATAATAATTTTACCTTTAATTTTAATAATAGGTCAATAATTCACTCTATTATTAATGGTAGGCTTACGGCTTGGCTTGGCTTGGTTCTGCTAAACGCTAAAATTGCTAGTTATGTTATACGTTTGTAAGACAAAGACAACATATGCGGGTGTGGCATCCTCTTAATAGGCGTAAATACCTAAACCAAACGTTTTATTATGCAAATGAAATTATAAATTGTGTAAAATGCAGGAGCCATTGACTAAATTGTTTTTCTAATGTACTCATTAATTTAAGCGTGATATCGTTAATATTTCGTAATTTGAAGCGATAATGTTATAACTACTATAACACATAACAGTATAATGACATAATAACATCTCAGCATATATACCTTGTTGAAGTATAGATTAAAATTGATAGGCATCCAAGTAGGTATAGTAAAAATCTGATTTTTAATATTCAATTATCTGTTTTTTGCTTATTAACTATTTTATTATCTATTAGCATAGTGATTTGATATAACAAAATAACTGAGTAAAATATTTACTCATTTAATTGTGATAGGAAAAATAATTGAACTGCTTTATTCGTGTTTTGACAGGACACAGTATTATTAAATTTGCATAATGCCAACATTAATAACTTATAATGTTTTAAAATAAATATCATTTTATATTTTTTCATACAGGTATGATACAAGACAGACATCTACAAAAATACCAAATCCACCAAGATGGTGGTCTTCACCTATGGGTTTTGGCGATCGTGCGTACTTTCATACAATCGACAATGAACAACTACAGCTCAACCGAGATATAGTCGATCATCTGACAGTGGATAGAGCTATGGCCACCGATACTGGGATATATAGATGTAGAATCGACTTCCTAAAAGCTCCCACCAGGAACAGACTAGTTAACTTAACGGTCATAGGTAATTTTAAAAGGATAACACACAATATATATTTGTATTTATTTTAATTAATAATTCAGCTGTGGCTGTCCTTTAACGTTTTGAAATTAAATAAAAAATATTCCAATAAGCTTTTACATATTATAATTGAAAAAAAAAAAAAATCAAAGTACGATTTGGATGTAATTTCTAAAATCCGCCAGAATGCCCAGGGAAAAATATAACAAGTAACACGGTGTGTTTGTGTGTGTACATGTAAATATTGCTGTTTACATAGTATGTAATATATTATACTGTTTGTTTATTATTATGCTTATAGTTTTGGTTTTTTTTTTTTTTTTTTTTTTTTTTTTTTTTTTTTTTTTTTAATTTAAATTTAAACTTATAAAAGGCTGATTTCTAGTTTTATGAAGTTAAATAAAATTTTAAAATTCATTATAAAATTATCTCTATTTTATCCTAAAATGTATAAACGATTATGTAAAAGGTTTATTATTACTTGAATTATTATAAAATAACAACAAAAAGGTATAAATATACTTAAGATACTATGTAAATTCTTATTTTTATTTTTTAGTTTCTTGATTGTTATTTAATAATTTTCTCTTAAAAATATTCAAAGAAGCCCCGAAATACCTTTTAAAGTAAAATCTGTGACCAATTTTCAATCGATAGAGTCATAAATGAGTTTCAATCGATAGAGTCATAAATGAGTTTCAAAAAAGAGTTCAAAAATGAAACATTTAAAATAAGACTTCTTTCCGATAAACTGTTTACATACAAAAAAAAATCACCGTTATAAAATCGATAAGTATCTGTATAGTTTCTTATCTAAACATAGACTATAGAGTATAATAATAAATTCTCAAAATATTAAGTCAAATTATAAAAATAACTATAAATATTTTTCTTGCAAGTACACATAACTTATTGTAATATTCTTTAAATTTAAAAATTGAGTTGGATATGAAAAAGTAATATTCAGTTTTATGTAAACTTATTTCTGATTAAAATAATTACTTTTAAGGTCTCAACACTCTTCATGTTGTATCGTTTGTTGCTAAAGTTTTAAGGAAACATCTGTCATTGGCATATTTGGGTTTGGTGAGGGGAGGATCGAAGTCTCGGCCAGATACTTTACAAGCTTACAAGTCATTAAACGCGCTAATTACTGCATTTTTAAATACAAATCATTCATAAATCATAGTTTTAAACAAAATATGAAAGTTAGTCCTTCAAACAATACCTATAGATAATAATATCAAGTTTGTACTTAACAAAACGTTTATTACTATACTAGGTATCTGGTTTGTTCACTAATAAATTATAATTAATCAAAATCAAACAGGTATTGACAGACTTTGGTTGATTACATGTGAGTAGGAAAAGCTCATTTGTTAATACTTTAGTCCAATGAATTTCTATTGAACGATTGTGTTATTTAATGCCTATTATTACGACTAATGGTTTTTAAGCTAAAGGTAGATTATGTCTGATTATCTAAAAGTAATTATTAATAATAATAAATTAATTTCACAAGAGTTATTTATAAAACAAATTATAAAAAATAACATCAGAATCTTATTTCAAATACTACGCAGATGGACATCTACCTCTTTTCCAAAAAAATGTCTATTGAGCATTTCATTTCAACTAAAAATGCAATTAAATTATTTCATTTGTGTTTATTTTAAATTCCAAGTAGATACAGTGAGAAACTTTAACTAAGTATTTTAATTATGAGTATTTTCTGTTAAGGACATTAAAACCCATAGAGCTTTTAAAATTTGGCAATTAATGTATCCTTATTAAAATAGTTTATAAAATTACATTTGTGTATGGTTTTCCTTAAAAAAAAAAATAGTTGTTAAATAAATCTTGTACATATTTAATTATGCATTATGTATTATAGTCGCTCCCGAAAGACCAACTATTTATTTCGAGTATGGAAATGGAAATTCTATTGGAGGAGATCGCCCAGAAAATTACCAACAAAATCCCGGAAATGTGATTGTTGTCGACGAAGCAAGTCCAACTGTTACATTGGTGTGCCGCGTTGTTGGAGGTAAATAGTTTTTATTTTGTTGATATTTATTTAAATTAAATTTATATAGTGTTTAAAAATCTATCAATAATTATTCAATTTTTTTCGTGACTCCAACGGTTTCTACTGAAAAGATTATTTGGACTATAATTATGTTAAATTAATACACATAAGTAGGGTGGGGTTTTCCAAATTTTAAATGTGATAGCCGGTATGGTGTATTTAAATTATAAAAAATAAATATTAATGTGAAAACATTGTGTAATAATATTCAAAACGTATAATCTAAAGAATTTTATATTAATTATTCATTCGTAATAATGAACTGACATCGAGATTAAATATAGGTAGGTACATATTATAATAATATTATAAAATACCACAATATAGATACATGTGATTCAAAACACTTGACTTGACAATAATATTTTAATCACAACAATTACTACTATCAGCATAGGCGCGAATAGGGGTGCGCTTAGGGGGTATAGCACACCCAATTTTAAAAGTAGCACCCTAAAATATTTTTTTATACTATTACAATCAGTAACTATATTCAACGCTATGCCCGGAAAATGAAGAGATTAAGCACCCTCAGTTTTTTTTTATTGAAATTGCGCCTATGAATCTATCAGTACTATCGAGTGTCGACCGAACCTATTATAGACTTAATGCTATAAATAGTAAATACTATACATACTTCATTCTTGTCGCAATCGCGAGCACGACTGACAACGTCTTGACACTTTACGACATGTCCGGGAAAAATGACGGCACCTCGTCTACAGGTCGTCGTCGTCGTGGTCGTCAGATTGCTGCTATGAGCGAACGTCTATAATAAAACGTCACGCGGGCACAACTTTCTGACGTAGGTACTATCCTCGCCCACGCGCGTCTTTCAGCCACCGCCGAGACTGGTCATTTTAGTTCCATTGATCCCATCGCAGACGTCATCACACACCTTTCTCGGGTTTCGCTAAATAATCCACCAATCGAAGGTCACCCGTGTTCTGTACGGTTTTTTTTTTTTTTTTCGTATTCGTACAGCGCGACGCGGTTACTGGATAATTTATTACCTATGGTTTTGCACTCTTGTGCGCGGTAGATTGGAATTTATATTGACATTGCTGCAGGTTTTCCATTCCAATATTTGTCGTATCCCCGTTTAAAGTAATTACAAATTCAAAAGGAAATCAAGAATCAGACGAGTTAATAAGATTTATATTATGCCTGTAACTGAGGTGTTGTCGAGTGTTGACTGTAGCGGTAACGTCGCACGGGCAATTTTGTGGCTGTTGGATATTTATAAATTTAATATAATATATATGTATATACAATGAATTATATACAAAGAGGGTAACGGGATTGGTTTGAGGTAAGGTCCAATTTATTTATGTATTGTATGTATAGCATATTGATTATTCATAAATAGCATACAATAATCAATCATTTCAATAGTTACAGCAATCGTGAATTATAATTATTCAATTAATTATTATTATTGTTATTGATAAAATATTAAAGATGAGAATACAATAAATAAACATGTATGCAAGGATTAAAATTAATAAATTATCGAGTGCTGCAGAGTATACTGTGCATATTGATGCAAGGTTAAAAAATAATAATAATAACATTAGAAAATGCGATATTGTTTCGAATATAAATTGTATTATTGTCCGTGAATAAATAAAATTCAATAGACATTTTGTGTTAAAATGTAAAACTCACTATCACCATACAATATATAGTATGAATTTCAATTTCAATATTATACTTTAAAAAATATGGCTTCAACCATGATCTATTTGAATTTTAATACAATATATTATCCTACCATACTTATATTCGCGTTCGAAACCGCGGATAATGGTTCAGTGTTCTATTCTTTTTAGTATTTTAAGTACTAAATACATAATATGTTTATAAATTTAAATAATTGTATATACTAATATACATGTTACATATAATCATTATGCCTACGTATAGTTTAAACTGAATTTTTTTCGTTTAATAAAAAGTTATTTAACTTGTCGTACCTATTCATTATTCATGATGACATGTTCAAAATTATTTTTTTATTAAATCTTTTGGAACAAAAGTAAATACATTTATATTTATATTTATGTAGCTACAGTAGCTACACACACAATAACTATACCGACTTACTCTGCCGGTTCGTTTTAAAATATCACATATTATGAAAAATGAAAATGTTTTGTGGCAAGTTATAGTAATAGTTCTATATACTTTGAAGTGTAGTTAATTAAAATAATCGCCAACGACCTAACTAATATTCATAATATCAGGTATATTAAACAATGAAAAATTATATTTATTTTGTAATGAGATATAAAAATTATAATTTTCAATAGTTCATGTGTTTCATTTATTGTACCTATATAACACAATATGTAATATTATTATAATTAAATGTTCTATACCTAATGATATAGAAGGTTAGTAGGTCTAATGGATGAAATATACCAGGGCTGAGATTAGACAACTAATTATTTTATCCAAGTAAATATATATATTTTAAATACAATATTCAAATTACATTTTCTGCGTGTTAAGACTTCTTAATTAGGTATATTTTGGCACGAATTAGTTATCTCGGTCTTGTTAATAGAAAAATAGAAGCACGCGTTTTACTAAATATCAATTAAATAAAATAATTAAATATATATCTACAATAGTTACTTCTAACAATAATTATTATGAACTATTATTAACTACAGACAATTGAAATGGTTTTTAAATACCAAAAACAATTTATTTTGTTAATTATATTACAAGTTGAATAAAAAAATAAAATGCTTACATTCATTGATACTTTTGACAGAAAAGCAAAAATTTAATAAAAAAAAAAAAAAATTATTTTGGTTTGAAAGTATAGTAATGTTGCTAGAACAATAAAAATATAAAATCTTTTTTAAAATTAAAATCCTTCCAACCTAGTACGCTTTTCTGTTTTACTGAGAAATATTATTATTTTTTATATTCTCTCACAAAAATTAAATTTCATTCATTGGTATGTGGCAAAAAACTGCACGAACGGATCCGAATGTGCCATTATTAAAAATAAACTACGCATACGGTTGATAATATTTTCAGATTAGTCTCACACAAATTATCATTATTGTTTATTTTAAACACAACATTTACATTAGACTAATACTTATTTATCGGGTAATACATACAACAGTTCATTAAATATCAATAAGTTTGTTATTTTCTTGAAATACGTCACCCCACCTTGGTTAATTCAGACCAACGTAATTTAAATATTTAGAAAATCAATTCGAAAAAATTTTAAATTATTTTCTAGAATTTATAAACTATATCAAAATCTAAAAATTAATTTTTTTCATTTGGGAGAGGAGGCACTATGAAAATACATCTCTCCACTATGTGCAGGTCTATTCTAAATGAACCTAAATCGCCATTTATAAAATCAATTTCAAATAATTTAAATTACTTTTTGTAATTAGCAAATCAAAACCGTTATTTTGGTAAATTTCTTAACCAATTTGAGTTCCCTTCATTCGATTATATTTTTAGTGCTTATTAATAGCTGAATAAATAAATATAATGATTTGCTAATGTCACAGTAATAATTGAATTTTCAGGTCACGCGGAATAATTCACAATAATTACGCATAAATTAAATATTTAGCAAAATAAAAATTTCGAAAAGTTGAGTTTTAACAGGGTTTGGGTTAAGTTGGGGTTAATGGGCTGAAAATAGTTTACAAAAAGTATCAAAAAAATGCAACTTAGCAAATAATGCGATTGATATAAGCTGCTTAAAGCGGAGACGTCACGAATAGTGGTCCTACCAAACGTAAAAATTAATAATATGATGCTTTGTGTATATATATTTTTTTAATTCTATAAAGTAATAAACAATTAATTTTGTAAACACTTGCACTAATTTGGTTTGATTTAATTAACCAACTTCATAGCCACTGACTGCAGACCCGTTTAAACTCGATATAACTTTAACATAAAAGCAAACTATGGCTGTTTGCTAATGTCCATGACATATTATTACGGAGTAGGTATGCGATAAGCGATCTGATAACGAATTTACAGTATATAAAATTTTTTGTGCTCAACGACGAGATGATTATTTTAAATTAGAAATATTAATAATGGACGGTCAACGTTGTGTTCGCTACAATACACAATATCATATTCATATGCACATTACACGCGTGTGTCGACTGCGGTTATACTTACCATTTACCAACTATATTATATAATATTCGATTTTGTCAACAGCAACGATGTTTGACAATGCGTAGTGTTCATGATAAATTTTATTATCCCGTCCATGTGGTCATGTTGGGGGGGGGGGAGAAGTTTGGTTTATAAAATCTGTTATTTTTTTAATATGCCGCTATTTTCTGTTTTTAATGTATTATTTAAAGAGATTTATGTATAATTTTTACTCAGAAATGTTTATCTACTTGTGTAATTTATGATCACGGAAAACAGTTGGAAATCAATTATTACACTGTGACGACGGTGTTACGTGAAAAATCATCACGCTATGTAAAATAAATAAATAAAAGCAAACGTGATTTTTTTTAATATAAATAATTCACGCTAACGTTTATTTAATTTTCGTACATTGTAAGGCACATAATATGAGTCTCTTATAAACACTCTTTAGTAAATAACCGGATGAAAGCACTAATACTGATACTACAGGACTACGAATTTGTATTAAAGTGCATTTTGTTTTTAGATTACTGTCAAACGTAGAAAGTTTGCATTCAGTTTTGAAACTTTTACCCATATTAAATATTTTAACATTTTTATTATCCAAATAGTTGTTACATTTCACGGTAGGCGCATTACTTTTTTTTTAGGGCACATACCTAGTGCGCTTAATTCTCAACTATTTTCTATTGATAAATTCTCAAACAACTAAAAAAGAAAAAGAAAGAAACGTCATAGAAAAATTACTGGTTTCATCTGTCTCTTATACGTGTTTAAAATGTATATAATAATGTATTTACTGATAAGTGGTTGTCAAATAATATAATATATGATCAGTAATCCTAAAAGCAGTAAAGTAATAAACATATTATCATAATTATACAATATAGAATAAAGACGATAATAATATAGAGTATTTCAGTGAGTGGCTTTCAATCATTCATTGCCTAATTCGATAATAATAATATATGCTATATTGCGCCATAATAATACGTTTCTATATATTATAATATATTATAGATTTATTTGATATTATTGGATCAGTATTAATTAATGCTATTGATAGCTTAATCCGTCGAAAGACTTGACATTCGTGTGAAAACCATCACAGTAACTTTTTCTCAATTTTCTATCGATGGCTGTTATAATAATATATTCTATCTAGATTCTTTTATGGTATTAATCTTCTATACTCTGTCCGACTATCGTCCCTACCTTTTTTCGTTGCACTCGGGTCGCGGAGTAATATAGGTATCACTATATTATAATAGGCATATTAATATACGTAATATTATGAGTACTCGGTGCGCCAACGTTCCTCGAGGCCCCACCTTACCTATGAGAACTACTAGTGGCTAATGGCTATATAGTCGATAATTATATTGGGAATTTATTCTTAATTAATATCAAACGAGTTTCATATTATCGGAATAGCAGATGGTTGGGCGGGTATTGAAAATACTTCTTGCGAAGCTTACACGGTGCCCTTTTTTCGTGAACGTAAAAGGTTCATGGCTCTAGTTACATCTATTGACCAGAAATAACACTGTAGATAACTCTTCGTATGGAATTTAATCTGTTTGTTTGGCGTAGTTTACACGTATGCTCGTATTTATCCCATTATACACGAAACGGCGGTGTCCAAACAATGTTGCATTCGGCTGTCATTACTGCAAAAATAATGTTAAGCAGTTAATAATATGATTTGTGATACATAGCACATAAATGACAATACTTTGGTACGTTGAAATATTTAAAAAACATTAAACTATCGTAAATTTAAATGATTATGTGTTATATTATTGACAAATTATTTAGATTTACTATATCCATAAAAACAGCGTACATACATAATTAATATTATTTTGAGGGAATGAGGGCTTGCTTTTACCTAATATTATTTCATTTTTGGTTTTTGATGAAAAAATAAATAAATTTTGCACGTCAACAGTGGCTTTTACCACTGCAATTGAAATGTGTTATAACTTATAATGTACGTATATAACCACGCATTATGTTAGCAGTGAAATAATAAATATGTGTCGTAAAATGACGCGGTAAGATTAAAGTATCATAACGTTAATATAATATTGAAACTACATTTAGTTCAAATTGAGTTAACATTTACATAATATGTAATATCTGCTATTTCTGTATTATGCGGTTAAACTTTTGCGAGACTTAATTTCAAAGACAAGAAAATAAATATAAATTTACCTGGTAGTTATTTAAATATTAATCTTTAAAATTACTCTTTACACTATACGTATGTTGCTTAATTAAATATTATAATCTAAAATAAACCCATGTTATTTATTATTTACTATACTTTATTATAAATTATACTGGGTGATTCATTAATCAAACAACACACATTATTTCTAAATATAAATGTTAATATTAATGTTTTTGAAATGAAAAATTTCTTACTTTCCAGTCGAAATAAAACATTTTTAATATTTTTTTTATCGTTATAATTTTTTAAATGTTTTACTTTTTGAATGATTACATTGACTACGTACGTCATTAATTTCATATAAATTTTAATATTTTTTCGAGCAATTTTTTTTCGATACATAAAAATCAAAATTTGAACGAGTTTATGATTTCTAAGTATTTAAACTTAAAGTATATGTGAGCAGAGTGAATCCTCTCGAGAGATACAGCGATACTCTGAAAAATGTTTGTTATCCATTACCTAAATCTTAAATACTTATAACTCATAAACTACTTATCCGAATTTCAATTTGTATGTATAGAAATACCCAGAAAAAAATTCAACTTCAGAATATGAGATAAAAATGTATGTCGTTGTTCAAAAAGTAAAAAAAATTAAAAAATTAAATAAATATTTGAATAAAAAATATTATTGATGTTGTTTTATTTCAACTGAAAATCACGTAAAAAATAGTTGTACTTACATTAATATATTTAGAAATAATGAGTGTTATTCGATAAAAAAATCACCTTATGAATAATTAAATGATTTACTAACTAATAAAATAAACCATTGATTAAAATTGTATACTTCCTCATTTCATGGCACATGTATTTAACTTATAAAATTAACATAATAAGTGAGTATACGGTACATATTATATTGTTTTTTTGAATACTTACTCAAAAAATGTTAAACGAATAGTTATAATATAATAAATTGTGCAATTATTTGTACTGTTTTATGTTGAATTGTAAAATATTTTTTAAATTTACCCGAATTATCTAGTAAGTTTTATCGCTTTGTATCCTAAAATTATAACTAAGTTTATTTTATTAATAATGTAATTACTTTATTTATAATTTATATAGATACAATCGTACAGTGTATATAATAAAAAGTAGCCTATTACTAATTGTGACACTACTTAGTAAAATCAAATTCAAACGTTTACTTTAAGATATTATTAAGTATCATATAAAAAATGTATTAGATCATATTATATTAAGATTAAAAACATCTACTATAATTGATTATATGTTCAATAAAAACTATTACTTAGATACTTAGTTATTATAATATCTAAAAATACATTAAAATAATTAAATTAATTTGTAATGACTAATGAGGTATTTTTAAGGTAAGCTAAACTAAATTATATGTTATTAAATTCAAAAAGAAAGAACCTAAATTAGTACAGTTAATTTATTTTTTACAATTATTTCCTACATCCTACATAATTTCTTTGTATTGTAGTTATTTCTAAAATAAAAAATATGTTCGGAGTATATTTTTATAAAATAATCTATAACATTGTTTGCCATTATGTAAGCTTCATTTTTTTTTTTTTAAAACCATGGCATTTTTTTTTTTTTAATGCAAGCTATAATTGGCACTTTAAGTCTAGTTGCACCGATGAGCATCATTGAAATTAATTACAATAAGATAGTCTTGTTACTTATTAGTTACCTATAAACTAGATTGTATACTATATAGGCAGGATATCGACCACAATGTAACCTCTTTATAAATAAATTTAAATATTTAATAAAAAAATATAAATTAAATACAATTATTTCCTTTTTTTGAAAGTTTTTCTGTTATTTTTTAACACGATTTACTAAAGTTTTACATTTTAATAGAATTTATTTGTTCTTGGGAACATTCTAAATATATTATGTAATCTGAAAGTCATTAGTTTTTTTTAATATTTTATAATTTTAGGTAGGCACCTATTCAGATTTTGAAACGTAGAATAAAGTTTTATAACTTTTTAAAATATACACGTTTGATGATATTTATGGTTATTATAAATTATCATATTATTATGTCTGATATTATTTGAGAGTATAATACAGTATGAAGGAATTACATAGTTTTTATTTAGTTTTTTTTACAACCATGGACAATAATTATTATCATAGCCAAATATAGTAGTAAAAAAAAATCTTAAATTACGCTAATTTTTTCCATTTTTTTTTTGCAGGATGGCCGCGACCCCGACTGACATGGTACCACGAAAATGCAGTGTTGCACTCCCCGTATCAACTGGTTAATGATGATGACCATGGTCGCGGGTACCGCAGAAAGCCGAACAACAGTGCCACCACTACCGGTGTTACCGTTAACCGTTTGGTATTAACTAACTTAACCAGATGGCATCCGATAATGAGCCAGCGACAACAAACATTGGGCACGGCGCGTTTGACGTGTCAGGCGAGCAACAGCATTCTACATTCCGTGTCCAGTGGGATTTCCCGTCCGTCGGCAATCGTTATAAATGGAAATTTGCCACCGCCAGCTACCACCGAACACACGTTTATCCGTCTGAACCGTAAGTATAACTCAAAAACGATAACAATATTGTTGTGTTTACATCGCATTTCTATTGGCGCAACTAGGGGGAGACTTAGGGGGCTAAGCCTTCTCCAAATATATTTTAGTCCCTCCAATTTTTTTTGATTATTTAAGATTAAATAATAATTTAAGCATAAAATAGTGAGAATGTAATATGACGTAGACAATTATTATAATAGAATTATTTAAAAGTAAATTGTATAAATATAAAATATTAAAGTTTATGTGAAAATGTGACATCGATCAGCGGTGAGTACCGTTCAATATTTTAGTTTTATTTTGATGATTAAAAATGGACAAAAAAACTTTTTAGTATTTTTAATATACCAAAAAAATTATCTGTCTTTGTACAGTTGATATGAAAATAATTCAGACCTCCTAGTTTTTTGGAAAGCAAAAACGTAAATTAATTAAATTAGGTATTTATTTGTGGGCCTACTGCCCCCCTAATATTTTAGACTTAGTTGCGCCAATGTGTATTTCCCCGGCTAGTTATGACTCGTGCGTTTGGTAGGTAACGGCGGCGTCAGATTGTAGGTATGCGATAGAACGTGTCGTAGTAGCCGTATACGGTCAACCCATCGGCTTATCGCACATTATATAGTTCTGAAAACTGTTTGCAAAAATCGTAGGAATATTGAACTGCACTTTACCAGTATCTACACCTGTATACGGTACAAGTTTAGTGTTTACCCGTCGAAAACATTGAAAGTCCACTATACTTCCACGGTTTTTATTAGTTGTGATTTCAATAGCCACTGAAAAATTATCTACGCCGTAACTGTTGTGTTTGAAATCATAATTATTGTACGTTATATTTTCGGGCACGAATTTATTTTTATACTGTAGACAAAGACGTAGAATTTATCGACTAAACGTGTACACTTGACAAGCATAGTCTAATGCGATGAAAAATAATTAGTTAAATATAAATGAACACAATATAACAATATCAGACAACAATCTCATAAAATATGATTCCGAATACTGACATTATCGTTACACGGTTGAACAATAGTGAAGAGTAAAGACAATAATATCCGCAACACTTATGTATATATAATATACATAACTGAACGTTATACATTATATGATTATAAATAAATATCATTTAACAATTGAACAGAAACTATGGCTATAGAGTTGCGATTGATAGGTAATAGTTTCAGGGGATAGTAATCTAAACTAACATATACTCGTATAGAACTAGTAGTTTTTGGACTTTCAATCGTTGTCATAAAACAAAAAAGTTATTTGTTTCATCGAAGAAAACAATCTTGTATGGCGGCTCGACGTCAGTAGACACTTTTCGCCACTGTCTCATTTTCGACTCTTCGCTGTTCGTGGGTCCGTCCAGTTGCATAACAATAGAGTTAGGTAAAGTGAACAAAAAGCCACGAGCCCGTGAATAAAAGGGAACCTATTGGTAATTTGAATAATATTGAAAAATAATTACGATTTCATTGTAATACGGTTATTTTCTTTTTATAATTGAATTTTACTATCCGAATTTATGTACGGCGTTCAATTATTATCTATCATCCTATGATAAAATTAAGATCCACTGTTCATCAAGTCCATTCGTGGAATAGCAGATTGTAGACAAAAATTTGCTTCTTCATTGAAGGAGTGATGATTTGGTTGAACAATCTTTAAGCAGATATAACTGATCCGTATGCAGGGTTTTTGTGAATAGTTCCAATACCACAGACCAGAACATTGTCAAAATCTAAGATATACTTTGCGAATATTATTCATATTCTTGGTATAAATATCGTTAAGCGTTAAGTGTGACATGGTCGCATTAAATATATATATATATATATATATATATTAAGTTGTTTAGGGCCCTAAACATAACTGGGAAGTTAAGAGGACATTTCACCAAAGACGCATAATAATAAATCGCCTATAAAAACAGATTGTAAGGCTTGCAAACGATACTACTAACTTCTAAATACAGTAAAACATTTTTATTTAATTTTAATTAAATAATTGTATTTAAAATAGTATAGCTAAATAATTATATATACATAAAATATATATAATTTTCATTATGAAAAATTCAATTTTCGAGAATAAATAATCAAAAATATGATTTTGTCCTGTAAGTGAAGTAAAACTGAATATTTATTAAAAGTTGTAAAATATCAAACAGAAAGTTTGCGAGGTTGTAAGATAAAAAAATAAAAACAGTAATAATAATTCAATCAAATTAAACATATTATTATTTATTTTCTAATATTTATTTAGAATTAATGTAATAAAAATAAAATAATAACCATGTGACTTTTTTCTGTATTAACAACATAATATTTGTAAAACGAACCATTATAATATATCTTATTCATAATATCAAAATATAAAGATAACATAATATAAATAATTTATTAAATAATATACTTAATTATGTTATTCGTGGTATGTATGAAGTACAATTTGGCCCAAAAACGGGGACAATCATAAACTTTTTTCTAAAGTAAAGTATTAACAACATTTATTTGAATTGTAAAAGTAGTTAAATCCATATGCACTTCCTTTTTAATAAATTAAAACTGTTTGAATTCATATCAAATTAATTTATATATGTTTTAATATTTAACTTAAAAGTCTCAAATTAAATTAGAGGCCTTATGCATTTGTGACTAGGGATTTAAAACAAAATAAAAACGTCAATTATATTTATTTTTACCTTCACTTAACGCACACAAAACCTCATCATATAGTTCCACCTCTTACAGAATTACTCCTCCGATTCCCCCAACTTAATTTAATAGGTAGACAATCATTAAATTATCAGACTATCTACATAAACATACACGTGTTATATTATTATAATTGATTTGAATTGAAACGTACATTTTCTGAACAATGTATTATCAACTCCACGCCGTGGATAATCGTTATTCTTGCAAAATTATAATACTTAATATTAAATTATACCAGATGGCAATTAAAAACCATACATAGTTGAGTAAAATGTAGTTATGAGAAAAGTGAATTAGTTAATTTGGTTAACAAATATGTATAATGTGTCCAAAAATATTCTAAAACTAATACGGAAGAAAGTTTTAAAATTCGTTAAGTAAAAGAGAATCCTACATTAAGTTATCATATGATTAAAGAACAAATTAATTTGAATAAGTCTGCAAAACAATTGTTTGGTGATTAAAAAATGCTAATTTACAGGGCTGTATAGTACGCCAAGAAAAAGCCTCTCCATTATAACTTAGCAAAAAAGTTTTAGATTTTATAAAAACAAATATGTTGACATTCTTTGTATACTTTTAAGACAATATAATTTGGAATTATACAAGTGAATTTGAATATATTTTGTCACTAAGGAAAAACATAAATATAATATATTATATAAAAAAATAAAACTTATCTTTAACATGTATAATAGTTTTATCATTCTTGTACATTGTAAAATAATTACTAATTGAAGATAATATCATATAATGAATTACGACTAGTAGATCTAAAACATTTTAAAACATAAATTATTTTTTATTTATATTTTTAAAACATTTAAAAACTCCGATACAAAAGTGTTGCTTTTTTCTTAGAAGTTTGAACTCAAAATATTATTTATTTATTAATAAAATAAAGAAATAAAATTTAGAAAATAATAAATCTTTAATTTCAATAGTTGATTATTTTAAAATTGTAGACGATATTGCACCTAGCTAAAATATAAACTTCCAAATACCATAAAAAAAATATTTACACACAGTTTTAGAATACATCTAAAATATATATCAAAACCTCAAAAATTAATCCTGATAAAGAGTAATTGTCAAGAGTAATATAGCTACGTAGGTAGGCTATTATCGGGAGTGTTTTTAAGAGTTTGTCCTACTTTACAGTGTCATTAGCACTCATTTATAATTAATATATTTTGAGTTTTCAGAATTTAATTTTTACAGAATCACATAACTTAGTTTTGCATAATTAAAAAATTGTTTTTAATTCATTCACTGATTCAAATTAGTTTAACTGAAATAATTGCTATTAGTATAAATAACCTGTTTTGTCATTAAAACATAATATCATCAAATAATTCGCGAAAAAATTGGGTTTTTATATAATCTTTGTCTACGATCAACAAAGTTTATTTATATTTAAGTTACTTTAAATCTACTTTGCTTATTTTGTAAATAGCGAAAATGTCTATTATGTACTTGAAAAATAATACTATAGGTAAGTATTACTGTAATAACTAGAGTGAAGACTTTTTCGAGTCCTATACCACACTATTTAAATTTTAATATTTTTTTATTCATATGTTTTGTTGACGATGTATAATCTACATATAGTTTAAACGATTTTACCTTTTTTAGTTTACTTTTTTGGTTAATATATTGTGAAAAAATATGAATATGTATATCCGTCATACCTATTTGAAAAACACTACTTATTCGCCAACCCTACTAGGTTGCTAGTGCTAGAGGTATATCATTGTGATATATTTTATTGTTCATGATTTTATCTTCTAATTTTCATTCAATTAATTTTATATTCTAATACTATTTGATTTCATACATTAAGTAAGTTTCATATTGGACTCGGTATTTATTACATGTTATTCAAATGTGTTTACCGTTTTAGTAATATAAATTTGAATATTTTAGCACATTCAATTTGATTAGGCAATATATAACATTAATAATTATTGATTATATGACAATGTATACTCACCAATAAATCATATAAACAAGAAACATTATAGTAGAGTGTGCATTCCAATGACTGATAATTTTTATTATGTATTAAAATAATATAATATTGACGTTTAATTATTTGAAAATGATAACATTTTATTGTCAAGCACACCGAATCATTAGGTTTTTTTTTATATATCAATCAACAAACTTTTATTTTTTTGCTGTTAATGAAAGTTTATTTGTTTAAATGTCGATTTGTTATAATATTCTGTTCACAAATATAATAAAACACTGGTATTTTATGATTATAAATAAATGGTAAAATAATATATGCATAAAAAGAGGTCAACAAGGGATCAACCTCATCATCTCCTCTTATAATAAATACAACTATGCTGCTCAGAATCAAAAATTTGTGAATTATTTTATAATGTAAATTATCAAGTGCCAAAACAAATAAATTCGAATTTCGAATTGATAGAACCACGCATATTTAGTTTGATCATAGTACATAATACATAAAGTATTATATTTATTATATATTGTACTATTATATTGAATAATCATTGAGATGAATACAAAAATTCTAAATTATGCGTTTAATATTAAGGAATAAAATATCGAATCCATGTAGATGCACACATACACTTTTATATTTGCTGATGCACCTCACATTTTCACCAGCCCACATGTCTTTTTTTAATACAAACATCAATTTTTTCATATAAAATATAAATAAATACCATACGTTTTCATTTCTAACACGAAATACTGTTTTAAACATTTTTTACATAGGTACATTATGTATTTTTAAATTTTTATTATTTTGCGTATGTTAAATTCAACTTGTATTTTATTAATTATTAAGCAGTAGAAATTAAGTTACATTATATAAAACTGTAATGCTATTTTCATTCAGACTTGCACAATATTTTTTCCTTGAACCCAAAACTACCGACCAATGAAGTGAGTTAAAATTTATGTTGTCGGTTATATTATATTTTCTGTATCCCACAGAATGTTTAAATCAGTTTTTATGCAGAGATACGTTTAAAAATCAAATATTTTAATATACATTGATATATATTATATATATATATTGAACTAAAAATGTCAGTATGGTTTGAAGTGTTTGAACCCTTGGAATTCAGCTATGCTGTATAAAGTTTATATATGTATAATATTATTCAAAATGTAAACATAGATATACCAACAATTTTCTTTATCTCATCGTAAAAGATGAAAGTGTATTATAATATTATCCATTTAAGTTTTGAAAAACGTTGTATAATATTAACTTTTCCCTCAATGTAGTTTATACGACATGTAAAACACTTAATAATAAGTTACTAGTTTTATTAATCGTAATAGTTGAGTATTTAATAACGTCATATAATACTTTTTACTAAAAGTTTTTAAAAATATTTTAAATATTTTTATTTAACTAAATTGATACAAAAATAATAAATCTAATCTAAGTACAATACAACATTTTGAGTAAGAATTTTAAGAGTATAAAGCGTATAGTAAGTTATAATATGGACCATATAGCGATAAATGAGCTAATAACTATTAGTTATTATTTTGGAGTTCTGGATATTCTAAGATCTAAGGTTTATATAAATATAATTCAATAAATAATAAAAGTGCATTAGTTTATAGATGTGTATTTAAATACAAATAACAATTAGAAATATTGATTTATAACTTTATATTATTATACATTATTATAACTATAAGAAACAAAAATTAGACCAGAAATCTGTTAAAAGTACATTTTATTGATATTATATAAGTCAGTAAGCTATAATAATTCACAGTAACA
Source organism: Rhopalosiphum maidis (assembly GCF_003676215.2). Taxonomy (NCBI): domain Eukaryota; kingdom Metazoa; phylum Arthropoda; class Insecta; order Hemiptera; family Aphididae; genus Rhopalosiphum; species Rhopalosiphum maidis. Next base: position 7,020,959 of record NC_040879.1, read on the forward strand.
GTTAAAATACCCAATTTTTTTTTCGGGTATCATTGATTTGATAAAATTTACATATCTATATTATCATAATATTCGTACAATTTAATTTAATTACGTTTTGATTGAAGTATACTAATAAAATGTTAATTCTTTAAATTAATAATTATAGTAAAAAATACATATTTTTAGATAATAATATTTATATTGCATTATGAAAGTGTTGATAGAACCTCTTTCTCTCTCTTTTTTTTATAGAAAATAATATAGTATATACTTAATACTTAAGCCCTACGTAATATTGTACTACATAATGGCTGTTTAAAGATACACTAGCATGTTTTCCATTCCGATATTGACATATATATTCAAAAATATATGTTCTTAAATTTATAAAAAATAAAATATTATAAATATATAATATTATTAATATTATTAATTTTCATTTAGTTTCGTTGTTTAATGTGTTAAAAAAATTAAAATTTATAATACACATAAAATAGTTTCAGTATCAATTTTTTTTGACAGTATATTTTCGATTTATGTGGTAGACGTACCATCCAAACTAGCAGATGATTTTACTTGGGCGATGTTTGGTAAACTGTGATTCATAATCGTGGTAATCATTACGGCACACGTTGTGAAGCGTCGGAAAATGCTGATAACATTCATCGTATAGTATTATTCAGCTTATAAATCTATCCTTTTTGGACATACCTATAGGTATATCTATATATTTCAAAATAATGACATATTATCCTTCGAGGGATAAGCACCTATATATTTGATAATTATTTCATATATTTCACCATCAAATGTACAATATTACTTATATGTATGCAACACTTATGATAGTACTTTAATTGAAATAAATTTATCTATTGTAATTATATTGTAAATATTCGTTATTTTTTTTTTCGATTCCTTTGTTCCTTTTTGATTTATATTTTAATACATCAATGCAAAATAATAATATTGTCTCATATAAATTGAATACTTAGATACAGATTTGAAACAATTCTATTTATATTATACTATGGTTGACGTGGATAACTAATCTAATTTTTTTTTTTACAGTGATACCTACTGAAGTACAAATCATATCAATAAAAGAATACAAAAATCATTTGAAAAGTAATGAAAGCCACGGGATTGAAAAAAATGAAGTGTTTCCGTCAGAAGACACAGTTGGTTACAAGAAATATACAATAAGAGCCGACCGGGTGTATCAAGCCGAGTGTCGTTCCAAAGGATCACGACCATTGGCTAAAATCGAATGGTATCTATTAAAAAACAATCAACGCTTTAACGTTAGTCAATCGATAAATTCCACTCGTACGTTGGATGTGTCGTCCCTGATGGTCTTATTGGAAAAACAACGAGGTGGTACGTCGGCAATTTCAGAAAGTAAAATATCTGGCATAGTGAAAACACAACAAGTAAGAAAAAATATTTATTACTGTAGCGTTAATACAATTAAACGAATTATACACGAAGGGAATTAATCATTATTGGCTTATTAAATAAATACATGTATATACTTACCTATAATACCTACCTATATTGTATATTTATATATATATACATATTTTATAACAGTATGATAGGTATACTGAACTTAAATAAAGCCATCGCTAAAACATTTTTTTTTTACATGTATATATTTATAACTATGTCAGTGAGTAGGTATACCTACACCTAACCGTTTAAAATTGAAATGTGTCACTTGTGCGAATGAAATATTGTTATATAACGTATAAAATACGCTATACTGATAATTATACGTTATATTTATACAACAATGATCGAAACTAAGAAATACTTTATACACGTTCGATATTATATTTTGCACACAAAACACATAATTATCATAATCGTCCTAGTGAAAAAATACGTCACGTTAAATATAATATAATACTATATAATACAATGGTCAACGCCTAAATATCATAATATGTTTTTAAAACAAAATTAATTGTGCAATGGACAGTAATATTGTAATATTATTCAATAGTATTTATTTTTTTGGAAATTTAATGGCAAACAGTATTTTTTCAATGAAAATCGACTCCTCAAAACAACAATGTCTTGGTTTGACATAACAAAAGGCCGTATTATTATTATTATTATTATTATTATTATTATTATTATTATTATTTTAAACTGTGTATTAACATGGTCTATTATACCGTATTTGAAAGAATTATATTTACTAAAAGTGCTGTATATAAATCTTTATTTAGTGAATTAATGAAATATTACCTTAATATGAAGTATAATATATATAATTTATTTAATTAATTTTCGAGTTTGTACATCATATTTATATAATAATAGTTTATCCAAATTAAATAATTATTGAATATGTACCTAATATACCTATTTGATCGCACACTAAAAATAATATATTAAATAAGAAAGATATCTATCCGTTATGATTAGGGCGTGGATTTCAATGCCCTTAAAACAGGAACAATTAATTTAAAAATACGATTTGATATTATTTTATAATAATATATATTAATAATATTAAACAATTTGAAAAAATCTGGTTAAAAATGTTTTTAACATAATGTTAAATAAAAATGATCAAATCAAAATTTATTAGTATTATTTAAATGCTCGTATTTGGCGTTATCGTCATTGACTATTCACAAAATCAGAACTTATGATGTTTACAAAAATATATTATTTACATTGCCGATTGCAATATTTTTTATTTAATTGATTCCATAACATTTTTATTTTATACGATGAACGTAACATTATCATTTAGTTAAAATTGTCGCTAAAAAAAACGTTGAAAAAGTAAATATACTTACACTTTGACAGACGTTTTTGTTATTTTTCCCATTAGTAGGTTACAATCATATTCAATTGAAAAAATTATCAACGGATGATAAAATCGATTATCAGTTGAAATGATATAGATACAATAAGAGTTGTATACACTTATAAAAAATTATAAATATGGAAATTCATTAATATTTTTTTACAATATACATACATGTAGATATTATCCATAGAAAATATTACAGTTTTTGATTGAAATTGTTTTTATTATAAAATACTATCGCATCAATCCCTATGGCTATTCAGAATTGCCTACCCCAATGCAATAAATGGATCGTAAAACTAATGAAACATATTATTTCTAAAATAATTATGGAAATTAAAGGAATTATAATTTTTTATTAAAATTATTTCTCTGTATTTTAATCCTAAAATAATTTATTTATCCTTTATGATTTTACATAGAAAAGTACAGAAAGATAGAGAAGTATATAGATGTGTATGTACTATTTACAAATTAATATTATTTGATATATTTTATTTTATCGATTGTTACAAAGTACAGAATGTTTACCCAATACAACCACTTCCATATCTAAAATTACTATTATTATTATTATTATTATCGTTCTATTATAAACACACAGTTCTAGCTAATGAATAATGATCAAAAACAATAGCGGACCACTATAACTCAGTTAATTCATCAATTAATGTATTTCAGCATCATCGCCGATATTTGTATTTGTTCTAAAAATTAACAGTTTGTATCTCTGACACAATACTATGCAGTTTGACAACAATGACTATTATTTCGATTTTATTTATAAAATGATAAAATATAACTACCAGTTTTCTAAAACATATTTAAAAAAATTATTTGTCAAATCGAAAAAAAAATATTAAACAGCATAATATACTGAGCAGTGAGTACTGATTTAAATAATTATTTAATAACGATTGTATTAAATTAAATGTATTACGTCGTTAACTATAGAATGAATAACATTTGTTACTTATTGATTGAAAACAACTTTACATTATTTTAGAAAAATTTAAAAGTTTGTATGTATATACATTTGTATTTAACTAACAGGCATAAATTAATATTGCTCTCACTGATACAATGTAATATTAGGTAAATAGAGTAAACTGTTGATGAGTGAAGACAGTGAAGTCAGTGAAGTTTACACATCAACAGTTTTATGGTTTACCTTTACAAGTCACTGTATGGCTGTATGGTAATTTTGTACACTTGATAAAATATTTTAAATGTAATTATTAGGTAAAACACTACGAAAATATAGAAACGAGATAAGTGTAAAGTGATTTGGGTTTAAGAGTAGTATTATAAAACAATGGCTATAACCCGTACAAGTGGTGGTAGTGGGACCTCGTCCCTGTGGTCCACGTATGTAAAAGACCCATAGTGTTGTCAGCTTGAACATTTATTAAGTAGTGGTAATTTATTTTCTTTTATAATGTAAAAAATTTAAATATTTCATTTTAAGAGAAACACAAGTATAAAATTTAAATTTGAGTAAAAATAAAATGTATACTATCTATTTTGTTGCAAGAAAGTGTTTTCGACTGTTGGCTGATTTTAAAATATTTATTTATTAAAAAATTAATATTTTCAAAGTTATAATCTTATATTCCGTAAGAAATACTCCATTTAAATGTAAAATATTATATTTTCAAGTAAAAAAGTATTTAAATTGAAAGTTGAATGAATTTTTAAGTAGATACAAATTAATTTATGAATTTTGGTAATGGTGTATACGTAGGTTAATTTTTACATAAATGTTTTTAGATTTTTTTAAATTGTTAGACCTTGCTAATAATTTTACTCGATTTCCGCTTATCAGGATAATAGAACATTATGGTTGAGCGGGTAGAAAAATGTGTAGCATTATTACGGGTCATTGTAAATGATTTACCACATGACGGGAATTACTTCGAATTATAAAGAATAAAATGTTTTGAAAACTTTTAAATTTATGTTTTAGATAGGTACTGAACAACATAGTTACTTATGAAATGAATCATTTTTAAATGATTTTTATTTATATATTTTGTATTATAATAGATAACAGATTTGATTACTAAATACCTTGACATTTGTATTCTAACTGGTATAATTACTTATATTATACATTAATCAAATGATGACTCACATGATTGTGTAAATATGCCACCAAATACCAATTCAATCATATTTGAATAAACATTACTGTTTGTTCAGACAGATGGTATAATGCATTGGATGTGTAAATATTAATGAGTTTTTCTGTATACATATAATGTAAAATTCATTATTTTAAGTAATAAAAAGATATGAGTTTATTTTATTTTAGACTGAGATATTGAAGAAGTGTTTTGTTTCATAACAATGGAGTTTTATTTACGTTCGTGAAGTTGGCCCACCTAAGTGTTGCAATTTTTTTAAAATCAATGCCATTATTTTGCAAGTTATTTGCAAGAATTTGCAAGTCAGTTTTTAGAATAAGTCCAAACTTTCACCGTGAAATCAAAAATTGAAAGTTGGGCCAACTTCACGTAGCCCATCCACTTTGACCCAGAACTTCGAAATCGGAATCAAACGAAAGCTAATGATTAGTAAGTAATCTTAGGCCCATTTTTGCAATTTGCAAGTCATTCAGGTGGCCGCTATAAACTTTCGAATTTGTGAAGTTAGCCCACCCAAGTTGTCCAAAAACTTTGAAATTGGTAACAAACGATACTTGATATAAAATATTTGCAAGTCATTATGGTGGCCATCATTACCTTTTGAAGCTGAGAATTTCGATCGAGAATATTTTTTTTATAATTGGTTATCACACAAAAGCCAATGATTTTCACGTGCGTGAAGTTGGAACCACCAATCACCATGACCGATTTTTTTGAAAATTATGTACTCATTTTGAAAATAATTTTTCGATTTTACGGTGAATGTTTGGACTTATTCTAAAAACTGACTTGCAAATGCTTGAAAATAACTTGCAAAATAATGGCATTGATTTAAAAAAAATTGCAACACTTAGGTGGGTCAACTTCACGAATGTGTTTTATTTTATCTATGATCATTTGTTTAAGAAGAGGGATGAAAAAAATGCCATAGAAAATATCTATTAGACATTAAAAAATATATTTTCAATATATTTTTAAAACCTATAACTACACAGCAAACCAAGAAATTTTATTTCGTAATTTAATTATTTAACCATCAGAAAAAAACTTTTAGACATTAACAGCGTAGTTAAAATAAACAATATTATTTTACATTGAAACCCACGTAAAATACATAACGTTAAGGTATTATTTAATAATTGGTCGATAGATAAAGAATACTTATGATTTAAACATTCTAAGTACTAAATAATTGTACTAAAAAAAATATTTTTTCGTTAATTTTTTTTTTACTTTACACTATATTATTATCTATACTCGGCTTGAGTTTCCACAATGCGACAACGCACATTTGTTTGCCCCATTGAGTTGTTTGGAAAGGTAATATTTTTTGTGTGTGTAAGTTGTATACATTTTCACATTTGAGTTTCTTTCGGGCTTATAGATAACAGTCGTACTCGGATTTAATACATTTTTCATTATTATAAACTATAAATTAATAGTTTAATTTAATTTACAAATTACACGTATTATTATTTTCCAAATTAATACGAATTAAAAGTAGGTTTTACTATACTACCTCAATTAGGTGATAAATTACTATAATATTATCCCTATTAAAATAATTTAAACTAAAAATAATATTTAAATTATTAGTGCTAAGTTTTAGTTTAATAATTGTTATGATATGATAAAACATGAAAACATTTAATTTTTACAATGGATATTTGGATGGGAATGCTAAATTGATTTATTAAATCAACTCTATTCAACTTAGCTTTGAGTGATTATGTGCTATATCATTTTAGATGTCTAACCAAATATAGCCACAATCTAAAATAAATAATAAGCTTTCTAAATTCTCTGTATTAAATAATATATTCGGTAATTTATTATCAATCATTGTTGTAACTGCGACGTTGGAACTGAAATAGGTAGTAGTAGAATAGTAATTTCAAAACACAAATATGTTATTGTTGCTGTCACCATAAAGATTCACCATTGCTGTTGTTATCAGTACCAACTATGATCAATGATTTCAAAATATTTACGCATTTTGATATTTAGCATTATTTCTGTGACAAAGATTGGGAGCGTATTCAAAAGGTGCTGTGGGTCAAAAAAATGTTTTGAAATAATGCTTTTTTAGAAAAAACTTAAAGACATAAAATTATTGTTCATATTCATAAACAAAATATGTATTTATTTCATTATACTTAACTCACATATACTACATATAATACATGCATAGGTGAGGTTCAAATTGATATAGCACAACTTAACTCTAAATAGTTTATATAGTTTATTATGCACACAAGTTCTAATCACCGATCTCCCCATGACTTGTTAAATTATATTCACACGATGATTATATAGCAATACAACGCAATACTTAGTTGCAACCGTGACAGCTAAATATCATGATAGCATTATATAATTGCATAAACAGCTAGGGTGCTAGTTAAAATTGAGAAAAATAAATAGCAAAAAGTAGGAAATAATTTTTGTATATATATAATGATTATTATTGTAAAAAAATGACCTGTGTTTTGTTATTACCTACACCTAAATAAAATAATCACAATTTCATGTTTTTTTTTTTTTGTACTTTCGGGCCTTAATTGCATAATAATAATCCATTCATGGTCTGAGACTCTGAATCATAGAATCAGTATTCTACAAGTCATACTCAAATTGTTATATTTTAATATATAAATGGTACACATATTCTTTATTTATATCGTATGTTAACATTTTTTAATTATTATGGAATTAATTTATATAGCTAAAAGAATTAAAATTTAAATTTAAATATATTGTTTTTGAAATCAAATACGAAAATAAGAGAATTATAATAATATAAAAGATATTGACATAATACATATTATGTATCATATAAAATTTAGTGTGTTAATTTTTTTGTATATAATGTACGTGTAATATTTTTATTGTCTTCTATCTACGGAAATAAGGATGTACTATAGAAAACATAATATGGAATATTGTCTATAATTTATTGTCCGTATATTATTATTACTATTGTTGTCTTTAATGTTAAAATGTCTGCAATTCTGAAGTTCAGTCTTAGAAAAGAAATAAATATTACTTTGAAAAAAAATCACTAATTATTATTTATTACTTTTGCTGTTAAAAGTTTAAAACGTTTCGCAATTTTTATTTTTGCTATTTATTCTTTGCAATTTTAACTTTTAAAATTTTCACATAACTAGCCCTTTAAATTAGATAGCTTGAATCTCAGATAAAATTATTTTTTCATACACTAATGGCATTTCTGTTTTCTTAAATGATATTTACGTATACATAGGTCTTATGTTCAATACGTTATTTGATTGAAAAAATAAAGTTAAAGAATAGTAATAATAATTAAAAAAAAACTTTTTCCTTTTTTGGGAGGGGAGTATTATAAATGTTATAAATGTATATTTCTTTTACATAGATTTAGGGGTTTCCCAATTTACCGTCTTCCCTTCAATATATTAATGATGTTTTGTATACCTATATTCCACTGACAAAGATGCTATAACCATATTAAATACTTATGTTATTATTGATTATTATCAAAACTCAAAACTCAAAATAAAATATAATAATATTTATAACGATTGCGATTACGAAGTTTATTATACAAATATGGATATAATAAATCCGGTAGGTATGTATTATGAACAAAAAGAAAATATTATATCTATAGGGCCATAGCGTGTTAAACGAAGTACGTGCAGGTTTGCCGGGCGTTATATAGTGGCGGTCGTCATAACACTCATAACCATACACTTTCGAAAATATATACATTAATATAATACATCATCATCGCACAGCTCTCCACAAAACCCACATAGGTTCACTGATTTACTTTTATATATAAATATCGATAAAACACATTTATCTTAAGTTACGGTAATGTTTAGAAACTCACACCACTTAATCGTTTAATAAAAAATCACAATTTTGGGATTATCCAGATAAGATACGTGCTTATAGCTTTGATTTTAAGAAATTAAATGTTTTCTGCCAGTGTTAAAGTATCCGGTAAGTATTCGTAAGGACATTTAACTTCACTAAGTGTATTCGCGTCTATTCTTGACAGTTGACTTCATATAATGGGCGATGCGATACAATTTTTAAATTTTCCAGAAATAATAAATAAGGTGCATGCAATCAATTATTTACCAAAAATATACACATCGATTTTATCGTAAAAGTAAAAATTAAATTCAGCGTCACAATACTAAATCGTGTGTAGCTTTATGACATCAACAAATATTCAGATGTATCATATTATATTCATTAAAAGAATTAGACGTAAACATAACCGTGAAGAAAAATATGCTAAAAATAGCCTTAAAAGAAATTCGCTGTGCCGTTAAACGTAAATAACGGTTATATGAAAAATCCATGGAAATTATGAAGCAAGAATATTAAACAACGAGTACATATTATTATAATATTGATGATACTACTATATATATATATATATCATATGATACGGAATTATTGTATACACAGTAATGCGTTCTACATACTATTATACCGATAAAGACGTTATGTATACGTTGTGTAAACCAAAGTGAATTGTTGCGGTTCGCGAGTAAGTACTGTTCAAGACACAATAACAACACGAACGAACAAAAAAAAAAAAAATACGATGTTTGCAGAGTCGGTCGGTCCACGAGAGACGACCTAACAATCCGAATAAACACACGATAAACGCGCCACGGCCGAGTATTCATCGGATGATCACCGCTTAAAACAAACATGTTTTTCGCTGGCGTGGCACGCCGAACGGGTAATGTAAAGTTGTCTGTTGCCTAAGCAAAAAGTAAGCATTCGGGAAAACGTATAAAGTATTGCGCACAAGTAAGTAAGTATACGTAAGTATAAGGCGTACGCGCGAACAAACATCCGGCGAGTGTGGACGCGCGTATAAATGATGTATACATGATATGCACCTATACGTGCGCGGTGTGGATACGCGCGAGCGTGTGTGCATTACAGTAAGCTTTCAAACTTTGTATAATATTAAGACAAATACGAACATTTTTAACGAACGAATCAACAGCGGCAGTAGAAATACTGTGTAGTTTTTGGCGAGTTTTACGGGTTGGTGTAAACAAATAATAATAGTAATAACAATAATACTTCTACGGGAAAACTCAGAGGCGGTAACGAAAAACGTATACAACAAAAGACGAGGGGGCCTGAACAAACAAACCTACTATGCAGCAGCAGCAGCAGCAGTAGCAGCAGAGAAAGACATATATGTATATTCATTGCCCGCCCGCCCGCCGTGCCACCTCGGCTAGCCCTACGCCACTGCCTACGTTGCCGCCGCCGTCGCCCATGTAGTAGTAATAGTAGTCGTGTATAGCGAGTGTATATATAACTTTGTTGTGTATTATGTTTGTCGACGGACTGTGAATAAATAAAGAACAAGTTTTTAGAGTTTCTGCGGTGATGGCGACGGGAAAACGGAGTTCGTATTATATACGTGTTTTTATTGTATTTTCATAATATAGTACCAGCGCGCGGCCACGGCGAAGTATACTTTACTAGCGGTAAAGATAAATACAACTGTATTGTGGTTTAAATTATAAAATAATAATATTTCTGTATCACATACGAAATTGAACTTTTCCGTTTATGCATAAAATCTCCCCAAACAGGACCGAAATTATCAATGATTTGACTTTTATTTTTCTTCGGGACAACAAAAAACCCATGGGTAACATTTTAATTTTAAAAGTGGGTCACCGTTATCAGATAGAAAAAAAATGAAAACAAATATTACTTTATTAATAACTTTACTTTTATTCAATTTGAATTCCTTACTTTAACTTACCTCCCCGAAATATTTCTCTTGTAAGGAAATCAAGTTATGCTGTATCAAAGGAACTACCTACCTACTCGATGTTTCACAAAAAATATTTTTCTATATAACATAGAAATTTCTATGTAATAAAGAACAAATGAATCAATTACTATAACCATAAACTATACATATTTTATTCGAATATATTGCATACTTTTATTATTATTAGTTCAGTGAAAATATTTTCACTGGTATAAAAAATTCAAATTAATACAATCTGTCAACTTGCATGGGAAAAACATTGGAAAAATACAATACCAGGAGTCCAATGAATTAACACGAATAATAATTACTACTTTAAAAAATATCAAACTATATTCAACAGAAATAAAACAATTGAAGGGCATATTATAAACTTACCCGCTACATGTATATTATTCGGAACTCGAGTTGAACAGTTGAACATCATATTATTAAATACCTACTAACATATTATGTAATATCTTCATTACGATTTCTAACAGTAAAGAATAAAAAGATACATTTCAGATCAATTATATGAAATTTTTAGACCGGAAATAAACTCGACAAGTTGAATTATAGGAATTCAATTTAGATGATATTAAGAAAAAATAAACTAAATAATTGTAAATAGTTGATAGCTATCGTTTTTGAAGCTTTAAGTCGAATATAACAAATATTTAAAAACATGTTCATAAGAAAATTTAAAATCCTGTTAAATATTTTCACTCCGACAAACTTATTATACGATTATACGAATTTAAAAAAAATTATTGCATTATAATAATATATTATCATACTGTTAATTCAAGGGTAATCCATGAATAAATAGGAACGAATTACGTTGGACAACATAAATATGTATCAAAAGTTATATCATGGCAGTATAATTTACAAACATTACAAAAACATTAGGGTAATATTTATATACTATATCATACATGTTGTATTTATTTTGGTATATTTACTATATGGTTGACACCTGAATATTACGAAACTGCCTTTATGCTTAAAGTATTTTTGATGGTTTATTATTTTCTAAGTTCAAAAACATAAGTTTTAATAGCAAAGGAAAAGTTTACCCGATGAATTTCTTTTGTATGTCATTCAAATTATACTTGTTCTATATATTTGAATTTTTAATATGATATTAATTTTGTTCTTCGATGCTGTTTCAAAAATATTAAATAATAATTATATTACATTAGCATCAATGGTTAACAATGTATCGTGTATAATGTTTTATTCATAATATGAATAAGTAGCTTTATATAATTTTAATTCAAAAAATGTTTTACACATCGTTTGGTTTTAATATTTTACGTAAAAAAATTATGATATGAAAAATGTATAGGTACTCTTGGTAAATAAAAAAATTATTTTCACTATTAAGACACAATATTAATTGTAAGACAGATGATTGGTAATTCATAATTTCAAAAATCAAACATGACAGTGATACGCTTCCATATTTTAATATTAATTTATATACAGATACATAAAATTTCGTAGTATTAAATAATTTCTGAAAAAAAAAATGAAGGTCTTCTATTTTATTTTTGTTCAGTATTATTTTTATACAGATGTGTATTAACTAAAGTTAAAAAGTTACTTTTTTAAAAATATTTTAACTAAAAATTTAGATGTTAATTGTCTAATCAACTTATGAACTTAGTAGCCATGTTAATAACCTAGCTTTTCCTAGTTCCTAGTTGATTTAAAATAATCAAGTTTTAAAAAAAATGTTGCTAATATAATAAATATTTCAATGTTAAACAATAAACCATTAAATAAAATTTAAATTCCAAGGTTTTATATATTTAATTATAAAATACTTTAATTATAATTATGTATACTATAATATACAATAGTTGCAATAACAAATTTTTAAATCAAATTATGAATTACAAATTGTATTGTTTTAATAATATAATATGCCCTTAAATTTATATTTGATATAAATATAAATATTTGTTAAATTATTAATTATGATCTCTATAGATTAAATATTTAATAATCATGCAAAGTGAAATAGGTACCTATATAATATGTACACTGTACAACTGTATTTGTTTGATCCACAATCCACATAATAATTAAACAAAGTAGATAAACTGTTTTTTAAACTGAGTTAAGTTAATATTATTTTCAATATTAACTTATAACTTATCAAATTAAATTCAAATAATTTAATTTCTAACTCGTCGATCTTGTATAATCTTAACTTAACTTGAGCTAATTATTTTAATTAACTTGCCAAGCTTTGTCTTTATCTGTATAAAGTACCTAGCTACACTTTACAGCAATCAAAAAATATGTGTTTAATTGATATTAAGTAGGTAGATGTAATCGAATAATATATTATGTTTGTTTTCCATGTAGACGCCAGAAATAGTGACTGACAAAGATGAATTGGTCGTGACCACAAGTATTCTAAGTTTCGTACTTTGGGGTCCAAAATCTGCAGTTATTAATGAAAATGATGACAATGAATCAACTTTAGTTTGTCATGCATACAATCCGGTCATCAAAACATTTGACCGCCATTACGTCGAAACCAAAATAACATTGGATGTTCAATGTAAGTTATTAATAACATATTATATAGAGTACCTGCATATCTATTATATCTATATAGATATTAAATGTGATATAATAGTACTGGAATATAAAATATAATTTTTAAATTAGTTTTAAGCCATTAGAATATATAATAAACAAGTAATGTAATAAATATGTCATTATACATATGTTTAGATAATTATGTCTAAACAATTATATTTGGCAATTTTTTAAATTTCCTTTCAAAATAATTATTAACTAGTTTTCTACGTTATAAGCTGTCGGACATATTAATTATTAGCATAATTCTCAGGATTGGAATTACACAACTCAATAACTTACGTTTCACACATATAGTACAATGGCTTATAATATTTTAAATAAACATTGTCTTGCCCTATACTTAGGGATTCGTATGCGTGACTGATATCACAATAACAACCAGATAATCTGCTGAGTGCTGACTTTGATAAATATGCACTTAAAGCGTCTGGAATAAAAAAAATTTAATTTATCAGAACTTTAATAGTTTCGAAATATTTTAATTAATTATTTATTACACTCAAAATATGAAAGTACCGTAGACAATATTCATAACTTCAATCTTTCATAGATATTGTAAAAACAGTAGAAAGTAAATACTGCATATGTGTTATAGTGGTGTGCATATTAATAGTATTTTAACTCTATAAATAATATGCTTTTACAATACCTATTTAGTATAAAAAATATTATGTTAACGTGCAAAAGAACAATTGTAAAAAATGAATATAGCCTTTTGCTACCATAATGTCAATAGTATTCAACTAACGCAATATTTTTATGTATATAGTATAGGCAGTAGTTAAACGTATGTGCATTTTATAACATAATTTGATTATTATAATATTATTAAATTAATAATTCAAATAGTTGACGAAATACATTTTCATCACACTGTGCTCTTCGCGCGTCATTTATATATCGCTATTGTATTGTATTTCTGTGTTATTTTTCAAGACCCTCCAATAGTAGAGTTACGATTTGGAAATCGCATGCTGGACACCGGGCGTATCGGTCCTGGAGATGACGTTTACTTCGAATGTGCGGCCCGAGCCAATCCGTCAACTACCATCCGTTACAGTTGGTACCACAACGTGAGTAATCGATCTTACTGGTGTTTATTTGAATTGTACGTTTCGATGTCGTATATATTTTGCCAATACAGTACAAAGTGTTAATAAGAACATATATCTTCAGAATCTATGTACAATAAAATATTTCTGTTTTATACGCTTGCTTGAAAACTTTTTAAACCCGATTTAAAATTAAATATATCCTACGTTGTGTGCACGTTTTAAACCATCGTCTGGATTCATTTTAATGTGGAAGATTGACTTTTTTTTTCTTCTGGATATTGTGACTTAATCATCATTAATACTTCGCGTAGGTACCTCTACTACACGTTAACAGTGGCAATAATAACTATTACTAGCGCATTGAATTTAATAAGTTCCGCGAAGAAAGCATTGAGTCGTATTTGGAAATACAATCGATCAAATAAATATCAATTTAAATTTAGATAATTATTTATAATTTCAAAGTTTGAATCATTGTATTTCAAAACGATTCACACACTGTATTATAAAGTTTAGGTTATCTTTCAAAGTTTGAGTATGTACTTATTTAATAACCACAAATGTGGATTCCCTGAATGTATTTACCACTGTTAGAATATTATGAAACAACATTAATCATGGATTATAATTTTAAGCAATAAATACATTGAATTATAAATGATACCAATAAGGTGATTCGAAAAATAAATAATAAAATATAGTCAACGAGAAATAAGTATACTTTACCATAGTTGAATTGATAGCATAACAGACCGTGCTCAGCCATGCATATACAGTCATATGGACTACTGATAATTGAATTCCTATTTACCTATACAATTTTTATGTTGTGATAGATTAAAACTTAATAATTAGGCAGATTAAAAAATTTGTAATGAATAAATTAAAAAGTTTAAACAAATTATAATATGCACAATACTAACTTATTCCCCATAGAAATACCTAAATATTTTATCATTAAATCGGAACATAATATAATCATGAAAAAATAATCATAATGTAACGCATTCAATGTTCTACAACATACTATACTTGTCAATAGAGCATAAGTATCTGTACAAAAATAACGATAATGGATGTATTGTTTGTTTTAAAGTACTGCGGCTATATTATTAACATGTGAACGCTAAAAATGTAGGGTTGAAATATGATTTAAAGGGTAGGGAAAAATGGATGTCCTCCAACACAAGTATTATTATTTTTCCATGCCCACACCGCGCCGCCCCATCTATGTATCATTGTTGGAAGATTTATTATTTACACCGTAAGAGTAATTTTGTAGTTGTCATCTTTACTATATACTAACAATAATTCTCGGGTGGTAGATATGAAAAGGATCATTTACAAATGAAAAGCATATTATAGAACCATCATCTCATATTATATTATATGTATTATTGTGAATACATCACTTGTCTCCCTATCTTTTTTATTTATTTTTTTTTTTTTCAAGTTCTTGTATATAGTTTCTATTATGGGCCAAAACGGTAGAGGGAAATGACAAATCGCGTGCATCGCATTGATAAATAATATAAAAGTATACACTTAAACAATCACGGTATAAGAATTGACACACACGACACACTATTCATATTACCCGTGTGTATATATACTATATAGCTATATGAGGCCTACACGTTATATAAAAAAAAAGACAACAACGTGATCACCGCGGATAAAAAAGTAAAATAACACAAAACCCTCAATGGTGAAAAACCACAATAACACTATATATACACCTAATAAACTAAACTCCCGATGATTTATCATTGCTTCGAAATGTAAACAAATAAAATAACACTTTATCGCATGACTGGAAATAAATGAGTTACAGTCTTACAAAGGCGCCAAAAACTATCTATTTTAGGTCCTATTGAAAAGCACTATGTTACTTGTAAATTGACAAGTTACTTTTTACTCTGATGACTTTTAAATTAAACTCGTTACCGAAGACTAATATTGAGTAGGAATCATAGACACGTATATGTAGTTTCTGTTTTGTAGTTTTTAAATGCAACTTATTCTAAAAATAATAACATAACAACATTTTTATTATCAAAGATCATATAATAATACTTAAACTAAAATTACCTACACATAATGTAATCTGTTACATATTATTTAGTACACGTAAAACATTTCTTCCTCTTTCTTTTATTTATTATGAAATAATTACTTTTCTTATAGATATTTATTTTATTTTTACAATTATTTGAAGTACACAAGTTAATTAAATTTTAAATATGAGCTAAACTTCAGTCTTAACGTTCAGCGTCTTGATTATAGCAAAGGCAAGAGACATTATCAGTGATTAAAATATTAAGAAAATACATTTTTAAATCACATAGCTTAATAATTAATTATATTTATCCATTTTAATTAAAAATGTATTTTATATAACTATTATTTTATTGATTTATAATATACTTAATACTATAAATAGTAACTTAGATAAATAGAAATGTCACAATGGTATTTTTTTTAAATGTATTTTTTAACAAGTAATTCGAGAAAGTTAATATTTTCCCAGCGGAAATAAAAATTCAGCAGATCACTTTTTTTATAACTTGTAAATTAATTTTAGTTATACAATAGAATATTAGGTAACCGATTATTCAGTTCACCAAATTTAATAGACACCTAAATTGCTTTACTTTGTTAGTTTACACTGGTGAGTCAGAATGTCATACCCAAGATTTTTCATTAGTGAATGTAAATATAGTAAATACAAATTAAATACCGTAATAATTTTTTTCTTATATTATACATAATTATAGTAGTATATTATATAACTCGTATATACTTAAATACAACATCATATATATATGAAAGATAGGTTTTGTTAAATTATAATGTTTATCATTTTTATTTTTTATACAACTACAATATACATTTATTATATATATTAATCTTCTAATTGCATTATTCAGAAAATAATTTGATTTAACAATTTTGAAAATATATTTCTTACAAAATTTGAAATCATCAAAAAATAACATCTTTCAAAAAAATATACAATCACACAATAGTATTTTGATATATAAAAAAAAGCAGGCAAGAGGATACTACTGTGCTGTATAGTAATTGTCGAGTAGATTTGGAGTGGGTCACTGTAATGGATGTATAAAAATTGAATTGAATAATATTATATAGTTGTATATTGTGTACGAAATGCAATTCTAAACAGAGACAGATCGTCAGCCTATGTCACCAAGTAATTGTATGATATATTTTTTTTATATTGCTAGTATTTATTAAAGTAATTTATTTTGCTATTAGTATTACGATATAGGTTAATTTCATTTTTGACGAAAACGCATTGCATTTATTATATTAATATTTAATTATTATAACATTTATATTTATACCATATATTTTATTATTGTTTTATGTCAATACCAGATTACCGTAAAACAGTGTAAATGGTATAAATATATAATATCTTAAAATTAATCTAAATGTTTTAAAAATATCATTGCGTAAAGTAAAATTCATAATTAACATACAATTTTGAATTCCCCCAAACCCTATAAATAACATTTTTTAATTAAAAAAAATCATCATGTACCTTTATATTTAGATTTTTTAAGGTTCAACATGAAATACTTATAAGCAATATTTTATTAAATGTTCAAGCTTCAGCTATACAAATTGAAGATTTTATAAATTTTGAGTACAAAGTATGCGTAAAAATTCCCTATTATTAAAAACGTTCTGACAATTATTTATAATATAATTTAAATATTTTTATATTTTTACATGGTCCAATAAATAAATTGCTTACCGTATGTGAATCGTAATAATAACCTGCATTGAATAACTGAAATTTCTGTATTTTATAATGTTGGTGCCTAGGTCTCTACTTCATACTTTAGTTTTTTTTTTTTTAGATAATTTTTACGTTTCAATAATTTGCTTGTATTTATTTAATTATTGTAGCATTAATAAGTTAAAATATTTACTATGTTTATAAATTAAATATTTATTATAAAATGTATAAAGATTTAATTAAAACTCATAAAAACAATAACACTTTCATTTAAATTCAACAAAATAATACAAAACCTATGTATAGTTATTAGTTCTATTATTTCATAATTCGAATTATTGTATTTATTTTATATCATATCAATATGAGTGTATATATGCATATAGCTACATGATATACAGGGCTACTATTACCGGTATATGATGGCATTAGTATAAATTATTTAAACTTTTACATTTTTATTATTTATAAGTTAATGTAATTATTCATACCTATTTCGTGAAAAATAAAAACTAAAATATTCGTTCTTCTATATGCCATTTATTAGTAAATATTAAGATTAAAATTTGACATAAACTGCAGTATTACATTCTATGTAGAAGGTAGTGGTAGCATTTATGAAACATGTTTCTCTAGACATTTAGCTATTACATTTTACTTGTGATATTTTTTAATATTAGCTTAAATAAAAAAAAATGTAATTTATTTACTTTAAAGTACACCGACAAATAGTAATCAGATTGCAATATTTAAATACTGACTAATAATATATTCAATCACTATTTACATATTATACTTCTTAAAGTAAGTATATAATAATTTAATGCAGTTACCTAATATAATTTACATTTAGTGGCCCTAGACTCTGAGGGTAAATCTAATAATTAATTATAAACAAATATTTAGTTATTTAGTTATTCAATATAGCTATTTTAAATTATAACATTGGTTGTATCCACATAATCAAAAAGATTTAACCAAATACCGTAGTGCCTTGTGTACATTTAGATTTTGTCCGAAAATTGTTTATAAAAAATATTATAGTGACCTTTTTTTATACCATTCATGGCATAACCTTAAACATGGCGAGAATTTAATTAATTCTTATCAAATTTCGTTAAAATTCGTAATTTACTTAATATTTTATGTTTATAAGTTACAAACGTACCTATAACAGTCAATTTCTTGAAATAGATATTATTGATATCAAGTAATGGCTATACAAATTTATTCAATAGTTATTTGTTATTAACGATTTATTTAATCGTCTAATCAATGTGATTGGTTAAATTAATTTGACGGGTACCTAGCACCACCCATACCTACTGAATAATTAAAATCAAATCAACTCATGAATAGAGTGTAATAATTCAATCCGTGAATCTTCTGTAAATTTATAAATAAATGACTAATGAATAATCCGAACGAAATAAAACGATCAATAATATAATGTGTTGGTTTAAAAACAGTGAAAAAAATTATTCGCTTTCATAATATAACATATCATTCACCAATTCATAATTATTATATCAACGCTTTTAAACGTCTACCAATATGAAACAAAACGATTTCATCTTGATGTTTTCCAATCATTGTAGTCTATCTATTTGTTCATTCACATTTTTATTCGAATAATTTATTCATGTCAAAGGAGGTTATTTGTAGACGATAATCAATATATTATTAGTTTATGGTTCCCAACACAGTACGGCGGCGTAATGGTGGATTTGCATTGAGTTGAAATTATTAGCAATCAATAATTATTGCATTCGCCACATTATAGTGTATATTATATAAATCGAAATTCGAGAAAACGCTCGAGCCCGCAGCTTGACGCAATCAAATTTGTGGTACCTATCCTACATAATATAAACCATTAGTCTAGTCATCTATTATTTGGCGAACGAGAACTGGCGTTATCGATGGCCGTGTGCGCATAGGTAGGTTCGTAATAATATATCAGTATGTTTGTGCGTGAAGTATGTCAAACTACTCTTATAGTGAATTGCTTTAAAATTTAATGTAACACAATAATTCAGATCTAATTTGTTTTCACCCGTCATTGAGTGTCTCCATTGCCGACAACCGCTTTGTGCGCTGGCTTGAGCTAATTATGCACACTATAATATGTACAATGTACCCCTTCAATTATTGCAACGCAGGGTGTTCGGCTGACGCAAGAGACGGAGAAAAGACGATCGGACGACGGTGACAAAAGGGGCGAGAAGAGAAACAACAGGCTGGCGGGTCGCGTTATACAGTACAGTCAGTTGGGTAGTTTGGTTTTGCAGTCCGTGAAGGCCGCTGCAGCGGGAAAATATTCGTGCCAGGCGACTAATGGGATCGACGGCGACAGCAACGATGAGAACAAAACGATCAGCAACACAGTTCGGTTGTATGTAAAACGTGAGTACGGCTAATTATTATTATTGACATTTTAAAACGTCATTAAATTATCTCTCAATTAGTTATGAAATTGACACGAAAAGTTTGAAATTATTACCTGTATAGGCTATAGTATGTAATGTATTATAATTTTACAAATACGTGAAACACGTAAAAACAAAAATTTAGAGTAAAGGTATCAAAACGTTTTGTACGTAACTTTCGACTTGTCAAATAATGTCTATTTAAACAAATATTTATATTTTTCATTTCATGAATCAACAACTATAAAAGTGTCGTCCAGCTATATTAATATATTATATTTGTAAGATCTAACATAAAATCCTCAATATTGTGTTTATAAAATTATATGATAATATTATGTATAAAAATATAAAAAATTATTTAATTCCCTCACCAAAAGTGCACATCCAAAAACAGAAAAAAATTCTAGATCAGCCACTGCATATTATAATATTAATAACGGTAAATTTGAACTATTATTTTAATAATTATATGTTTCTTATAACCATGAAGATGTTCCGGTGTGCCAGCATCGTGAAGATATTTATATTATTACAAAAAAAACTGACGCAGCCACTGGGCCAGTGATTCGATGTCGGGCAGGTCATGGGCATCCGCCGACCATCGAATATCATTGGAAATTCTATCCTGAACAAGCAGAATTAGAAGCCCACAATAGAAGTCCCCTTGAATCCAATGAAATGACATTAGCTGGGCGATCAATAAGAGAACTAGACTCATTACTTACGGAAACAGCTGTCCAAGGCAGTGACGGTGGAATATCATATACATTTACCACAAGTACGCCAGTATTAAAATCGTATTTATCAGTCGTATCGGCTGCAGCCTCAGCCTCTTCAAGCGCAGTTCGTCCAAACTTTCTTCACGGTCGACTAGAATGCCGGGCCGTCAACACAATGGGCATACAGAATAAACCCTGCGTTTATCATATAACAGGTAAAATTAGCTGACATTAAACACTCAACATCAATTATGCGTTCTCACTGCAGGAAAACTCGTTTCACGAAATTATTTACTAACCCTGATATTTTAATATTGCGGTATTTTACGACATTGACATTTTGGTGAAAGCGTATTTACATATTTTTCGTCAAAATGTATATTTTGTTACCTAATAAAAAACCATTAGCGTTGATCCCATTTAAAAATATTTAGATTTATTTATAGAAATAACGATAATAGTAGTGAACCCAAATACGAGTATTTTACGTATTATTAAAGAAAAACAAGTACTGTACTTTTCTTTGGTTTTACACTTTAACGTTTAATAATATAATCATATTTATACTACTACGAAAGTATAATAGTTATAAGAATATTATAATTAATTTAGTAGGTTTATTTTTATTGAAAATTTAGATTATAACTAACAAGTAATCACAGTGTTTTAATAGCATTTTCTTTATATATTATTAATACGAAATGTATTAAATTACAATCTATATTTATTAAAAAAGATTAGATATTAATGTAAATTTAAATTGGTATACTTATTAATTTGTATTTATTTGTTTTGTATAGCCAACGTAGTATATTAAAACGACATTATTATTTTTGTTTTATACATATATACATGAAAGTGTGTATACATATCATAATTTACTTCGTTATTATATTCTAATGACAAACAACCCATATTTAATTTATATTATTAAATCTCATAACAGTATTATATATTATACTGAAATCATGATATTTACTTTAATTATAGTTATATAGTAATGGTTCTCAACCTCTTCTATTCTACGCCCACTTTAGTGATTTTCAAAGGTCTCACGCCCTCTTACTATAAATTGAAAAAATTGAATATATATAATTAAATAAATACAAATTCGACTTCATTATGACAGCTTGCGCCTCCTCAGCAATGTGTACACGCCCTCCCACCCCCCACCCCCACCCCCCAGAAATGCCCTCTAGGTTGGGAAACACTGTTGTATAGTATTATAGTATAGCTTAATTTATTAGTTTTTATCGTAATATTAACCATATTTTGTATTTATAGACAAAACAATGATCAATCAGGGTAGTAGAAATCTTCAAGAAATCACTGATTGTCGGTCAATATCAAAGAAAGAATTGTTGAACGAAGACTCAAACACAACTGTAACGCATCCTTGTGGAACCAAAGTGGAAGGCATTGTCACCGGCATTTATAGAAGAACACGATTTTGCATAACGTGTTCATTGAACACGTCTTCGTTATATTATCATCAACATCGGCCCAATAATTACGTTTTACAGCTTTTTAAGTCCACGCCTAGAGAATCGCCTGCAGCGGTTGCAGTTGCGTTTAATGTGACTGGCGTTACCATAACTGATAATAATAACGGAAATAGCAGGGCTAGTATCAACGTACAAGACGATAGTGATTACTATTTTGATCCCGAAGAAGACGTGGTGGATAGCAATTTAGATGATTATAATCTGGACACTAAGAATGCAGTCCAGAAAGTGGTGTTTGTAATCGATGACAGCATAGAACCTGGAATATATCGTGGAAGGATTTACAATAGTTATGGGAGCACCATATCGGCGATTATCAAAGGAATGATCAATGTTGCAGCAGTGCCATTTAACGATATCAATGACAACGATAGTTCCAACTATATTGTTGACGACATCGGGGATAATACAGGTAGGTTTATCAGCTTTAACTATTTAATACGAAACACATAATCAATCCTAGTATTAAACACGCGTTAATATAATAAAATATGATTTTGGTAATTTTAATTTAACCTCTAAATGTTAACATAAATATTATTTAGCTACTTTAACAGATATACCGTTTCTCTAAAAAACTTGTTTTATCGCCATGTATAAATCATGTCAACATTTAATCCATGTGTTGCCCTTTTAGTGATAACGAACAATTTTTTACGAACCACACGCCCAATGTGCAATAACAAATAAGAGAATATGAAAATAAATAGAATTACACATTCTATAGAAAAAATATTAGTTACAAACCTCCATAAAATTGACATGAATAGTAGGGTATACCTACGTCCTGCCTATTTTCATGAATTATATTAATAACAGCTATAATATCATAAATACATGAGGAGAAATTCATTTTACGTTATAGACTTATAAAGTATAATTTAGCATAGGTACCTACTGCTTATATACATAATATACGGGCCACCGTATAATACTATATTTCCACCAAAAATTAAAAAGGTTCATTTCCTGTTTCCGCCAAAAAAAGTTTGGCAACCAATGATTTGCATTTTTAGGCAATTTATTAGGGGCCAAGTAATATTACCTATAAGCAAAAGTGCTTTGAAATTTAAAAATAATCATAAATAAGTACCGTACAATAATGTACTGAAATAACCGTAAATAATGAAAATATGAATAAACGGTTTGTTTTAATTATAAGACTTTTTAAAAACTATTATTTAAATGCAAAATTAATTTTACTATGTACAGTTTTATCGTTACATTTAAAAATATTTGAATAAGATCGAAATGTAATTATTTTTAAAAACAACAATTTATTTGAACGATTTATTTAGATTCTGAGCAGAGTGATGAATGTATTAATTTTATAAAGACGTGTTCTTTTATTCTTTTTTTTTGTATTTATCATTAACTTTTTAATCAGGAAAAATACTTCGACATTGAGTGGGTGGGTGATTAAATTAAAACTCGAAAATAAAAAATATCCAAAAAAATTTAATATAGACTGGCATTTTTACACAAAATCAATTTTTGACATAATCGATTTTCTGAATTTACCATTGTAATTTAAAAATAAATAACGGTAGATATTTAAAAATTATATTTGTATATATTAAATTTAATTTATTTCAATATATAATAACATTTTGAAACCTTTTTAACTTTATTTATTTTTAGTCGTTTACAATTTTTAATTATTTTCTAAAAATGTTCGCATAGCTAAAAAACTTGAAATTTTAGTACAAGGTTTTTCATAAGTATCTATTAATAAGATTAAAAAAAAAAAAGTTGACAGTGGAATGTATATCAACAATATTTTTTTTATGAGCGCTTGAAATTAGAAATTTGAAAAATTTCGTTAAAATCAAGTTCTAATTATTTACTTAATAATATGATAGTTATTCATACGAAATTGTGAACTATGAATGTTGATGGTTTAAATAATTATAAAACGCACAAAGCGTCAAAGCTAAAACATTTTAACAATGTGAAAAATTAAACGCAAACTTATTTTTACTTGGTCTACTACTACACTTTGTACAAAAAAAAATTTCACCACTATAAATTCACCACACTATACGACCAAATAGTTTTCGCCTTCTCAAAAATTTCGCCATTGTGTTGAAAGTGTATTATATATATGGCGTTGGATATTTAGATGAAACAGTAAAGCTAAAATCAGTTGCTGGAAAATCGAGCAACCCAAATTAAACGATTGTATAGATAACAGCTATACTATCTATTCTTAACGCTATATTATGAACGCGTGCACGCATACTATAGGCGCACAACAACAATCATAATAATAATATATGTGTCTTAATATAAATGTGGTGTGCATGAAAAATAAATAAAATATATTTATAAGAATTATAACTTTTGTCAGCTCTCGCAGGTTGAAAGGGGAAATATGAGGAGCTTTGGTGTAATGGCGTGCACACCCGACGGACCGGAAACAGCCGAGATAATCCTCGTTCCTCTCTCCCAACTTCCGGTACCACGTGTATCGCTTCCTTCGTCTTCGCAGTCTTTGTGACTGTGTGAATCTTTGTATAAAACGCGACGAAGGCGTTGTTGGCATAACAATATTCCGTATATTATAGCTGAGCGTTGTACCCGTACACGCACACACATAATAATAATAATAATAGCTACTATGTGCAATCGGAAGCTGTGTTTATCGATGTGTGATTTTTGATTGTAACAACAAGTGTGTGTATTATACAAAATATGTGTGCACACGTTGGTT
Organism: Rhopalosiphum maidis; assembly: GCF_003676215.2. NCBI lineage: Eukaryota > Metazoa > Arthropoda > Insecta > Hemiptera > Aphididae > Rhopalosiphum > Rhopalosiphum maidis. Next base: position 7,046,527 of record NC_040879.1, read on the forward strand.
CAAAAGAAAACAGCGTCATTTTCGTATATAGTCAACGACAACTGGAGATAGTAATCTGTTTTAGGTGGTGACGGTGGTATAGAGTGTAAGTAGTGGGGATAAATATATATATATATATTATACACGTATAATATACACCTTAATACCTTTAACACCACTGTTGCTGCCGCGACCGTCGACAACGAACGAACAGCAGTAAAATGATTATACGTGCGTTTCCGGTACGATAGACACTTGTACAAGAGACAAGAATAAATGTTTAATACGTGAGAGATATGACTGTGTATTTGCAGGTGCGTGATAGATAGAAGACGACCAGAGGCACGAGGTTATAATATTATTATTATTATCATATTATTCCACATACAGATGGATAGCGATAGCGTATGAGCTGATTATAGGTATACTACGTGAGTATAAGACATTTACGTATGTTCACCGAATTTATAAATATTTTTTTTAAGTACCTAATTATTTTACCTGTGTAGGTATAATATTTTTTTATATTCGTAGGTTCGTGGCTTAAAAATCATGTGAAAAAACACGAACGCTATAATATTATAGGGATACCAAAAGCGGTTTATAAGATTGATATACTATACTACATTTACCTATACTGTTTAGTCTATAGTTGGTCAAACGCTTTTTACGTCTACCGACTTGTACGACAATGTTGTTTACTCATGATAATAATAATATTATTTCGTTGTTTTATTACACATGTCATACACTGTACTAACATGATGACACAAGAAAAATATTATGTAAAGTTTTGTTTTATATCTATGCATTTGTATCTATCTATTGTGTATAATAATATACACTTTATATGCATTATTATTTATATTACTTAAGCGAACTACTAATAACAAAGCTGGTTAACAAACCCATAGGTGTTTTATACTTTTGTAAAGTGTTAGGGTAAATATACTATTCAGTCATTTTTTAAAGTAAATAGGTACTATACTGGAAGAATAATAAATTATCGGTATTTCATGTAGCCACGTATAGACACCATAGATACTTATTAAAATTCAATCGACCATTGTCGAAAACAGACACGTCTTACATAATCGAGATTTATTTTGATATTTTTTTATAAAATAGGTAGGTGAGATTATTATGCTAAATGAAAAAAAAAATAATCGTTTATAAAAAAAATGAGAACTGAAGAAATATATTGGTAAGAGTAGTCCAGAGTAGGTCCAATTTTGATATGGATGAATAATATCTTGTGATTTGTAAAAATTCTGAATAGTTAAAAAATGTTATCTTTTTTTTGAAAATAATATTATAATTGGTTATTACTTATTACTAGGGTTTGGAAATTATAGCACTAAGAAAGTAGTTCATTGCACAAATATATCGATGATTTTTAAACTAAATTTTGGAAATAAGCATTGTTTATCAAACTAATAACTTGCGTAGTATAACATTATTTTTTTATGTATAACAGTAACTTTAAATTATAATAATATTACCTGTTTTCATCAAATAACTGTTTAGTTATTAGTATCTTAAATCTGAATGCATATACACAAATAAATCCCCATCTATATTTCAAAGCCAGTGAAGTCTCATTGAGACTAAGAGTACTCTATCTATAGCTACTTATTAAGGGGATTCGATTTCATCCAATTTTAAGGAGCTCAGTATAGACAATTTTCTTCGTACTTTCATGTGGGTCGTATAAATGTAAGTAAGTTAATGTGTTGGGTTGTTTATAAAAGAAATATCTGAAAGCTCCTTCAGTCCTCACACGCTCACACGTGTCAATAACGACGCATTACACGAATATTAATTATTTTGATGTTTTTTTTTTTTTTTTTGTCAAAAGTATCAATATTTTTCCAATTATATTAACTGCCCTATTTATCCGATAACATTTTTTGAAAACATATTTAAATCACTTCAAAATTATTACAATTTTAAAATTCTTTATATATAAAATTTTAAAATATTATTTTAAAGAATCTTTGAGTTCAATTTAAAAAATTAATTTACAAGTAAACTTCATAACTTTATAACGAATTTAAATAATATGTTCATAGAAATTGTACGATATAGGTTTATTTAGGTATAAAACACAGGATTGAATCTCTGAAGAAATTTAAAACAATCAATTTTAACAAAATGAATAGAAAAACTATTTTTAATTAAAATATAATTATATATATCCATAATGTATATTAAATGTGGTCATATACTCACATAGCTATTAAGCTATTACATATTTACATGCCAATAACAATTGAATTTAGGTGCATTATGAAATTATATAGAAATACAAATACTGTTTCGAATGGCTCAAATTTAGGAAATCATAATTTTATAAAATTTACAAGACAACTGTTTGTAACCGTAATTTTATTATGTTATTTTTTTCAATAACATACCATTATTTTTTGTAAAATACAAAAAAAATATTCAGTTCATTAAAAAAAAAAAAACAATATAGTATAACTTTTAAAGTAATTAATAATTATCCTTAAAATAGTATTATTGGAAGTAAATAGCTATAGACTAGAGTTACTTTAGTCTTTAGACTTTATAGGTATCTTTTTAATATTTTTTTTGAAAATATAATTGTATCATTTGATTTTAATATTTAATAAATCTATTGCTTTTAAAACTAAAATACAAGTATTCAATGTAGTTGACAACTCTTTAAGAAAGATCCTATTTAAGTTTTTAATCAAATAAAACAACAAAAGAAAACTTTTGAATAAAATTTGTAAATGATTTGTTATTTTTATGAGACTATAATAATTGAACATTTTGTGGTCAATTATAATGTATTTTATTTGATACATTGGAATCAATTGTATACATGTTTGTTTGTTTTTAAAATTCTAGATAAAATATAAATTATTTATTTAATATAAGTATTTTTTTACATTTACGGACTGTACTTACAAGGGTTACATGATATGGTACATTTTAATAGTAGTACAATTGTGTATACTATATTTACTAAAATAAAGTTTAGATTATTATTTATATTATAGGTGGGTACTTGCTAAAAATAGCATAACTCATTATTATTCGTATAGTTAACAGTAATGTTGACATGTTGTATGCATGTAGATAGTGTCATAGGTGAGTGTATAAGTATGTATTCAAAGTAAAACTTACCATTTTACATAAATGTACTTAACCTATAATGCAGGAGTATACATATTATATTAAAGTTTACATACAATTTCTACGGATATAATTATTCTTAAATAACAATATTTAATGAAAATAATATCGTATAAGAAATAAAAACATTTATTCTTCAATAGAGGAGAGAAAAGAATATTGTTTTCCAAAAAACACCGCAAGTTACAAAAATATTATTCACACCATAAAAAATAATTTATTTTAACTCTATAGTCTATATAATAGTATAAATAAAATTGTTTCTATTTTGTGTAAAATTAAAATACGCATAGGTATTTTGGTGTGGTTATGGTTACCTGTTGACAACAAATTATTGTAGAACATTTATCTAGGAATCCGCAGTAATGTAACAAAATTGTTTATGTAGATCAATTTATGGCTTATGCATTTATTTATGTGTCTCATTCCCCGCAATACTCTCTCCTAAGCCTGATACATCTGTACACTGGACGTTCTATTCTCATTTCTGGCAGCATCCCTAAAAGTCTTTAGAGGTTATTGGACAGTTATTATATAAGACAAAAAATTTAGGCAAAACGACCATATGTGTCTATACGTGCATGATTGGATCAGATACTCATTTGTCACTACTGAACACGTGTTTTAATTTTTTAAAGATTTTGGCCGATTTTTACCGGATTCCACGAGGTAACATAATGACACCTCGTTTTTCTTTTCACACGTCACAGGTTTACAGACGTGATGACTTTACGGTATTAACTTTAAAAATTCGTACAGCAAACAATATATCTCCGATCACTATCAAACTTGGTAAACTAGTGTAAAAACTTGTGTACTTTACGATAAGCTCATTTTGATGCCATCAGTGTTACCACTTGAAGCACTTGAAACAAATACTCGTTATTTGTTTGCCACAATTCGAAATACTTTATCACAGTTAAATAAAATAATAAATTCTAAAATAATTTAATAAATTATTGTTGATCCTAAATTTTCATAAACAACAAAAATAATCTATTACACTCCATAAGTAGTATAATAATATATAAATACAGTAGAATCCGCTTAATTGGGACACATTGGGGGGTGACCTATTTGTTCCCATTATCCGTCTGTCCCGATTAACCGATATACGAAGTATTTTTAAATATTAATTACTTATTTTATAATAAATAGACATAGATTTGACATCTTATAATCATAGAAATCACATTTTTAAATTAAATCTTTGTTTAAATAATAATCTGTAGCAGCAGCAGTGCATAGCTTTATTGATATAAAAATAATTAATTATTAACTAAGTTTACTTTAATGTTAGTGTAATGGAATTGTATTTGTGTCACATTGACTAGAAAAGTTCAGACCTCGCTCGCGTTCTACTTAATAAGTGGACGTGTGTATAATTTAATAATTTATTTTAGTCTTCAAGTTACACGTCGAAAAATTTAGATTACTTGCAAATTACAATATACGTCATTAATATGATAAATATATTTATATTATATTTTAATATATCAATCATTATTATTACATTAGATCATCAGTAGTGCTATACAACTTATACCAGGCTAATATACTGTTCCTTAGGTTTTGAGGCGGAAAATTGCAATACCCACTTCAATTACTAATATAAGTAATATTATTGAAATTGAACATTGATATTTTTGTGCGACTATACTAACTAACTAACTAACTAACTACCTTCTTATTCTAACCTATGTTTCTGTACAAATTATCGTTGTGATAATACATCCGTGTTTTACGGCAAAGAACAGTGATGGCTGCGACGGAAATATACTTGCGGCGATAGATCCCTAAGATCCTTTTATTATATCCTACAACACTATATACCGATTATGATATTATATATTATAGGTACACGCACAACTATCGCTTATACATAGCTACACATTCGTTAATGTTATGTTTAAACACCTGGGGGTAACTGTTTTTGAAGCGTAATTTCACTCCATATACATCTCATTAAACACATACAACATGTAACGTATTATACGAAGAAAAATCGTTTACCGTAATATTATTACTTTTTTTTATATTTTTTTTTTTTTATTTTTACTATTATTTTGTTATTTAAATTTTTGCATGTTGTATCGCATATATATAGCTTTATTCTAATTTGTTTCCTTAAAAAAATATTATTGTATTTTCCTCTCTGTGAATAAAAGTTAAAAGTCAGTTTTGGTTGATAAATGGGAAAAACGTTCAATCTGTTAACCGAGTAAAAACATTACCTCCCTTCTCGACCGAAACGTTAATCCAAAATGAAACGTTTAAATCACTATATAAAATTAGTTTGGAATTAAAAGCATAGGTATAAGGTTAACATCGATGTGTGTATTTGTCTTAATATCAATATTAACGATATATTTACTAAAGTTTTAAACCTAAAAAATAAAAAGGTTTTAGTTAAACTTTAGAGATTTGCATAGATTATTCATTATTAACAGTACCTACCTAGTAATATATTATGTTTTAATAATATAACAGTTTTTTGAGTTTTTAATAGATGTTTATCGTTAGCAAATGATGGAAGATTGTTTGGAGGATGGGTATATAGGTACTCCAAACAATGACTAATTATTACTTTTGATTAATGAACAATGACAAGCAACTCTTTGAAAACTTAAAAATGCTACCTACCTGTATGATTTTCAATAAAACTTACTTCCTCTGTTATTTGTAAAAATAAAAATAAAATCTGGAATGAAAACAGTAATAAGTAAAAAACAAATAAACTCTTTAAGTCTTAAATAGGTACAAAAATCCAATAAAATGTTAACCTATATACCTATGACCTATATATTCTTTGTGATTTCTAATAGCGTACCAAGAAAGAAGATAAAAGTAAATTGATGGGTGATTTAATTTTTAGTAAAAAATGTACTTTATTATGTTTTCTCTTGTAAATTTTAAAAACCCTTTAGATCCAATTAATACATTTTTATGTTATTATATTTATTAAACTAAAATTAAAAATATATAGTAAAATTTCGAAAATTATTTATTTGATATTATATTAAGTACTATCACAAACAACGATCATCAACTACATTTATTCCTATATTATTTCATATTATAAGGCAATTAAAATAATGACTTTAGTAAAAATATAAATTTACCACCATAGCACCACCACTTATTGTAAATTTGAATAAAATATTATGTAAAAATGATATAATTATTGAAAATATTTTCTTAGGTGTGACTCAAGAAACAATAAATAATGATTTCAAATCTATATTCTATATAATATTATTTAAAAATGAGTAGCTTTCCTTTTTTATTAAATTAGTATATTTTATTGTTATAACGACAAATGTTTATACTTAGTTACTTTTGTATTATTATATCAATAATGCAATCATTTTGAAAACTGTTTGTTGAGATTACTTTCGTGATGTTTCGATATTAAGTAGGTTTAAAACATTTATAGTTCTAAGTACGGTACATTTAGTGTATTCCAGACTATTGACTAGTTAGTATCCATTATTTATTTTTATAGAAGTTATTATTTCATTAGTTAACTTGAAAACCATTAAATTAACTAACCATTAGAATATAATATATCAAAAATAGGTACCTGACCTACAGATACATATTATACAGTAGTACAGTACGTTGGTATTATATATGTATATGTATACAACTAATATTATATTTCTAATAATTATACAAAAAGCTGTTAATTATTTTTTTAACTCAACATTACGTTACTTAAAAGATATAAAAGTCACTTATTTCTTGCCGAACCATCATATAGACACCTAACATTTTATACGTTATGCATCACGGGTAGTATTATAAACGTATAATAGGTTATAATGGTATATAATTTATATAGTTAATTTAATTGAATTGACTCCAGTCACGTACTATGATAAATTGATTAAATGTTTAATATATATAATATATTTTTATCATTATTAATCTAATAATATTACAACAGCAATGCAAAATTTTGTTTTAAAATAATTCGAAAAATGTAGTCAATAAATATTACTATTAAATTTGTTTTGGTATACTCTGCATCAAATTATCAAATATCAAACCTTCTATTCTATCATCCCCTAACTTTTAAGAAAATTTTTTTTTTTTTTACAGACCATTTGCTGCTTCATTAAATATCTATTAAACTTCTTGATCTTTTGCATCTTCAATCCCTTAATTCTTTTAAATTGTTTGTCACTTATCCCATCTAACGTCGATATAGTATTCCTATGCTTTTCGTTATTTTGTTATAAGTACTTGTCTAATTAACTTCCCCTCAACACGCCATATATATCAATCCTATCCTTTTTGACTTTATGAAATCTCGGAGGTTTTTTTATTTTGTGATTATTATTTTATGATGTTAGTAGATTCACTTCTTGTATTAATTATACCTATATTATACTTTAATTTCGTATTGGCATCAAAATATATAACAATAAGTATTACGTATGTGGTGTTGTATCGTTTATTTTATTATAGTTTTTCTATGCAAATACAAACGATTTATTATCTTAGGATTTATGTTTTATCCCCAAGGCAGACTAACAACTTTCTCCTACCATAGAAGTATTTTTATACTTTATTATTTTATGATTTATTTCTTTGAGGTGTGTTGTAGTGTTTTGTACTTCTTACTACCTGCCCCACAATTTATTTATTTAATATCCATTTAAGTATAGTCGATAGTTTGAGTTCTTGTTCCTAAATATTTGAATATTTTTATATTTTTTATTGTATTGGTAGCTGGTATTCGAAAAATTAACATAGTTGTTATTATAATAGTTATGATTATGTTATAATTTTGGAAAACAATTATTCGTCTAGAAATAAATTACAAACCTGGGTGTTGCACCACAGTAAAGACCGGTAGGTATTTGGCACTTATTTCGTTTTGTTCATTTTATTGATAGATTTGGAGTTCGATATAAATAAATAACTATTATTAAATATAAGAAAAGTAATTAAAAATCAATAAAATAATACCTATATTAATATGAAATTATTGAGAAATATTCAAATAATAAATGTTTCAACTCTGTAAGTTTCATCGCTAAAATCGATATTCTTTATTTATAGATTAGTATATATATACAGTTACTTTGTTATAATTTAATACAATACAATTTTTTAATTAAATTGATAATCAAAGTAAATACGTATTAGGTATATATATATATACATAATATATAATATGTATTATTTATTATCGTTGTTTTAATATATCAACTACCTAATAATTATAGCCAACTTTACAGATACAAATATTTTAATTTACAAAAACACATACATAGTTAACATTATGTATTAATTTTTTAAAATACTCAACCTTTTATAGTATTTTAAATTATTCAAAACCTAGTTTTTATTTTTTATAATTTTTTTATTCTTATTTCTAAGATTAAAATTTCAATACAAGGTCAATCATAATATTATATTAGGTACTGGTTAAATTTCTATAGGTATTCATTTTTTAAAAAGCTTATAGGTAATTTGTATAGATAAACGATAGCAATATTTTTAAATTATTCAATAATCTTATGTTTTTAGGCTCTATTAAATTTAAATAAAACTGAATTTAAATCAGAAACATTGGTTGCTAAAAATTGTTGTGATAATCAAATAGAAAAGATTAACAATCATCGGTGGAATCTAAAGCGGCTAAAGAATATTGTCGCATTAATATTTACATTAAAGTTGTAGGTATCTAAGTGTTCTATCAAAGCTATTGAAAATAATCAAATATTCTAAATAAAGAAAACATTTTAAATAAATTGTATAATACTGAGCTAATGCTTAAGCGGTAATAACTAGTGTATTCATTGTTATAATCGTTTCCTTACTTATCCTTTGACCTTTACTTAAAATTTAAAAACTTGAATCTGTAACTAAAATAGTATATTTTAAAACATTGATTGTTCCCCTCAATGCTGTTATTTTATGATTCGCGTTATACACACGTCAGGCACACACACACAATGTAATAAACAAAAATAAATTATTAATAAATTATATTGATCGTTCCTATTAAAAATTATTAATATGCTGTGTTGGCGGTAAGTTAGTGTGTGGTGGGCACTGAAGCTCCCCTCCTTCTGTAACTCTTAGGCTTACTAGTTATACCAATGACCATCGCTTATAAACATTCGTGTTTTGTTTCGCAGACGAATCGGCGTTGGGCTACGCTTGGCGCCGCGTCACCGTCGCGCTAGTAGACGCGTTTTCTCTGGTGTTGCCGCCGTCGGCCGAGGACCGTGAACCGGACTGGGACGACGACCGCGCCCGGCCACCGCACAAACGCTGGAGGGCCACGTCCGCCGCTCTAACGGCCGTTCTAGTGGCCGTGGTCGCGGCACTGTCTTGCGGCATATGCGGCGTGGTAGCGATATTGTACCGCCGTCAACACTACGGCGACCGTCGCGGCGACCGCGGTCACGTCGCGTACGGCCTCGGATGCGACGACGGTGGAGGTGGTGGAAGCGGTGATGGCGGCGATGCCCGAGATGGTGCTGGAAAAACTCCGATCGTCGGACGACTGAAGACCGGGGACGCCACACCGCCAGCCACAGACGTGGACGTCGCGCGTCAACAGCACCACCAGCAGCAACAGCTGCAGCAGCAGCAGCGACAACTGCAACAGCGACAGCAACAAATCCAACAGCGACAGCGACAACTACAGCAACAGCAGCAGCGACAACGACGACTGCAACAACTGCCGACCGCCACACCCGACGACGGTCGTGCCGGGACTTGCACGCCCCTGTTGCACTCGCAAACGTTGTCTCGTCGGGTGCAGTTGTACACGTCGGCACCGGAAGCGACGGGTCGACCGCTGTCCGCCACGTTTCCGGCGGCGTGTGGCACCGACGACGATTACGAGGACGACGGCTACGACGCCACCACCGCTACCGCCGACGTGGCTTTGACCACAGTCCGCTGCAATAACGCCGCGACCGTCGACTGCCGCAATGACGGCAGAGGACCGGACATCGTCATGTCCACGGCCACGACGCTGCATATGGCCGATACCGGTATATACCTTTTTATGATAACATTATGTGTGGTCCGGTGGGGAAATCGTGTTGAAAAATTCAATTTTTATTTTTTCCAAACATTTTTTACTACACAATCCCGTTTCGTTTTACATACCTATTACATACGTGTTCGGCGTAAAAGCAAAAAAATAACATCACCCGAGTGGTGGTCGTAAGTGGTTGTAAACACTCCTTTTAATTATTTGAAAAGTTGTCAATGCACTTGTATTTCCCTATTCTAGTCTCAAGAGAGTGAGGCGGTTTTCAATAAAAAAAAAAAAAACATTCGCTTTTTACGAGTTATCCCCATAAAATGTAACTATACAAGCGACAGATCTGTATTAATTTATACAATTTCAATTCAGCGTTCCGGTAAAAATATAAAATATACATTAGATATTCAGATGTGATCCTAACCTATTCGCTCCGATCAACCTTCACCTTCAGTCATTCCTCCCGGCAAACGTCTGATCCGACTCTACAGTCCCATGTGTAATAATATTATTTTCATCAGTCCAACGTCGAATAACATTTGTTTGATAAATTACGATGTTTCAGATCGTCCTCCATAGCGCTTCTCGTAATTTTAATTCTATTCCGTCTATTATATGATCGTTATGCGTATTGTAATTTTTCATCTTCGTGTCTTGTATAATGTGCTCGATCACGCTCGATCTTCAACTATATAGTAGTTACCTCTTGCAGTTGCTCGTACTTATAGTTCTATCCAGTTTTATAAGTACCTATATAATACATTATGTTACTGTAAATAATCATTGAGAAAATAACATAATGTAATATTACGTTAGTCGTTAACATTTTTCACCAATTACCTACATGGGTAATTATCGTTAGAAACCAAAATATTATGTTCATGTCAATTTCTGACGGTTAACGTTAATTTTTTTCCGGTTTAAGTTATTCGCCGGAAATTAACGTTGAAACCATTGCATAATGGGTGATGTCAATAAATAACGCGTTACACGAAACTAAATATTTGAGTAACTATACAATAGATTACAATATTACATATTTTAAAAACCTGTAGATTATATTATTACTTACCTTAAATTGTGAAACATTTACCAAATACGTAACTTAATATTCAAATAGTATACCTATTTCATTATCTCCGGAATATTATTCACTTTCTTTCCATTGTTTTGTTTTTAATTATTATAATGATATAAAAACAACTTATTGAAAAAGGTCTGAATTAATGTAAAATCATCATATAATTTGTACAATATTTATAATACTATAATGTATATGGTATATCCATACCCTATAGCAATGGTTCCCAACCATTTTCATTCTATGCCCACCTAGTAAATTTACCAAAATTTCATTCCCCGCTTCCTTAAATTAGAGTTTAAGCGATTTTTTTTTTTTTTGTGAGTGGTACAAATAAATCATACAAAAAAACTATATATTATACAATATACAACTATTTACTTTTATTATTTTCATCATTTTAAAAATTTATTATAAATCAACTTACGAAGTAAAATAATATTAAGTATAAGAAAAAATTATTGAATATAAAAATATTAATATAAAATATAAATAATAAAAGTAAATTTAATGAGTAATTTGAAACTGTTTTTTTCTTACCTCTTTCTAAAACTAATGTAGTGATTTCAATTTTACATATTATAAAATAACATAATTGTTTTCGTAATTCCATCATCACTTAATTCCCCTCGGTTGGAAACCGCTGCCCCTATAGCCTTATAGAAAAATTAACATGTATTATAATCTATAACTTAACTATATTACACTAAATTTTACTATAATAACAAATATTTTTTTTGAATTTACCGACCTACTGAATGCCCAATAAAAAATGCTAGCTATTTAAAATTAGCAACTAAATGTGTGTACGTATTTATTTATTTGTTTGTTTATTCATAAATACAATGCATATATTATTATAGATAGATCAGGTGGTAACTGGCCACAGAAAGACCAACAACCACAAACAAAATTCAATACCACGAACAGCAACCACAAATGGTCATTAAACCGACTTCAGTATCAAAAACCAAATACTACAACTACTATTCCGAGGGCCAAATTTACAACGACTTTAACACCAACAGCAGCTGCAATCTTAACAAATAAACATACGATATCTAAAACAATCAAGCCGGCAATAGATGAACCTATATCAGTACCATCTCGGGTGATATTAAACGCGCTTCATCGAGAGTCATCCATTTAAATCTATGATTAACTATATATCAATATATATATATAGGATCTTAATAAATAATCGTTGTCTTAAAGACTTTATTCTCTTTTTGCTCTAACTTTATATTTTCGGTCTATTTTAATCATTATTAGATGCATAAACTGTGTGTATTTACCGTATCTTAATGTTAAATATTTTGTCAGTGACCGTTGCCACGTTGTAATAATGTTGTGATTCTACAATTTTTTTTTTTTTTTTTTTGAAATCGTTACTTACTGTTATTGTTAAAATATTATGTCTTGATACGTTTTCATTCCTACGGACGTGTTACCAATTTTAAGTTATAAGATATAGGTATAAACCCTATGATTTCGTGTACCTACTACTTGTTAGCATATCATTTAGGCCAATTAAAAACGTTAGTTATACTTTTGCATTGTTTATTTTTTAGCAAAACTATTTATTTATATTAAATTATATTATGGTAGGTACTATTTGTTTTACCATTGTCATAAACTCATAATATTATGTGTACATATCAATATATATATAACCATGCGTTATTACTTATTCATTTATCTTAGCAGTTTTTGTATGATAATAAATTTGTAACCATTTCCTCCTTTATAAGTTCCTCGTAATTTTTCTAATCATTAAGATATATTAAGTATTTAAATAGGTAAAATTACCCATATTGAAATAATTCATAACTCTGCTTAATAGTGATACACGATGGTTAGGCTATAGGGTTAGGATTCTGATTTTGAGGTAATATAATTAATAAAATAAGCACTTAAAATATATAAAAAAAAAACATTGATTAATTATTATTATTACCTTAGTGTCAATTAATTATTGTATGTTAAAAAAAATGTAGGTACCTACTAATATTATTAAAATGTTGACAAGCGGTTTTCAGAAAAACGTTGGAGATTTGGACTTAAAATAATTATGTATATTTGAGAAAAAAAAATCCTTAGGGCTTTTTTAAATGATTTGATAAAATAAACCACGGAAGTCAATCTGTTGTATTGTAGGCGTCAAATACTCAAAAGTACTTCATGTCTTCATGTCTTGAATGAATCACTGTAATGGATATGTTAAATTTAAATGTTAAATATTACTACACACAAAACACGATTTTGAACGGAGATTGTCTGTCAGTCAATATTTCTAAGAATATTTTATTATAATATACATTTTTTATTAATGTTAAATATTTATTTTTCTATTATTAATACATTAGATTATACTAATTTTATCAACAAAAAAAAAAATTGCCAAATCACATATATTATGTAATTGTTATCTTAATATTATTATGTATAATAATTACTAGGCACTATACAATATATAATTTAATAAAAATGTTTGATAAATTTAATTTTTTTTTAATAGGTTTTGAAAATTAACTTTTTTTGAAATCTAAATTAAATTATTTATAAAAATATAGATTAAGTTTCATGTGCATCAACGTTAAAAATTAGTTACTTTAATAATTATACGTTTTTTTAAAGATTAACAAATAGCATAAATTAATGATATAAATCTTATAAGATGTGTGTAATTTAAATTTAAATTAATCACTAAAAAACCAATTTCGCTCTATTCTCATCACTACGCATTTTCAATATTTTTTTATAGTGATATGTGGTAAGAACAACTTATAAGGAGCTATATGTATTAAATTCTCAAGCGTATTCTTTGATCAAAAATAAAAATTGCATCATACCAGTGGCGTATTTACAGGGGGTAATATGGGGGATAGATCCCCCATTGGTCTTTTTTTTTACTTGATAGGTTTAATTATATCGTACATGTATTACAAAAATACAGAATAAAATTATTGAAAACGCTACATTTTATTATAATATTGAAATTTTAAGAATTTGGAAATATTATGGTTGATGGCCGTAGTCAATACATGACTTACTGCTAAATATGTATGTGATTGAAAATAATTCGTATTGTAAATCGTAAAATTCCGTCAATCGTCATTATTGTATATAACGATCCGGCTATTATCATACTTTTAATAATAATTAATGAGCGTTTGGTTGATATTTCAAAACTTATTGCAAGGTAAAGGTATATATACATAAGCATTCTAAACAATAAGTTCTAATAATTAAATGGTATACAAATAATAAACAAACTTAAACACTAAATACAAGTTATTACTTATTTTTATAATGTTTATTATTGCATTAGTTCATTTTTAATCCAGTATAATAGTTATAATAATTCACTATTCATTATAATCGAACACTCACGTCAGTGCCAGTGCCGAACTTCCACCTAGGCAAACTAGGCAGCTGTCTAGCGGTTATTAGTCTTTACCTTCCCAGGATCCAGCCTCCCCCCCCCCCCGACCAAGTACAAAAAAAGGCCCTTCCTTAGAAGCTGTTGAGACTCTGAGACCCTTAAGTTCGGAGCACTGACTAGTGCATTATTTTTTACTGTTTTGATTTTTCGTCCTATACGTATATATTTGTATATTTATCAATAAGCACTACTATTGTATTCTTGTGGTTTACTCCAATTTATAAAAAAAAAATGACAATGAATAATAAATATTCAAAACGAAATAATACAGTCTTATATATTTATGTGTAGGTACCTATTGATAATAAGTATATAAATTTTCAACATTTTTGAGAAACGGTAGTAATAGTAAGTGTACTCTTCCCACGGTAGAGGAAATTGTATGTTTGCCTACGTATATCCCCCTCCTAGACAAAATCTTAAATACGCCACTGCATCATACATAAAACGAAAATAAAACAATATGTTTATAATAGACAATTTTAAGTATTAGCACGTTTTATTTATCAATTATTTTGTAAAATAATATTTTCTTTAGCAGCTTTACTCGAGGAAGGACTTAATCCGTAATTCAAAAAAAAAAAATCAATTAGATCTATATATGTTTGATATAAATAAATAATTCTGAGCAGTGGTTGTACTCATTTTATAATATGTGTTTTTTTGTGCGTGGATATCTGTCATAATCTTTTAGAGCAATAAAAATGGTTTGATTTTTAACTATGAGGGTGGTTTCTGTAGAAAATTGAATCTAGTTGGTACTTTAAGGGATCAAAAGCAAAAATATTTCAGTACTTTTTTAAGCAATTAGGAAAAATAGATAGAAATGTTTACGCTAAATCAGTTTTTGACGAATTAGATTTCTTTATCGTTTTCTATACATGGATAATTTTAAATTATTTTGACTTTTTCGGGTTTTCGGAATTTTTTAGTCTTTAAATATCAATACAATATTATTTTTATGGTGAAAATCCTAGAAAATTTATATTATGTTGTTCAAATACAAAATTGATATTAATAGATATAAAAAAAGTTGAACGTATATATCCACAAACATTTTTATTTTTGCTATGATTAGCCAATTATATTGTAGTTAAATAATTATACATAAGAATTGAAAATTGAATAGGTACAAGGTTCTTACAAGTTTTTCAACATAATAATTAGGGATAGGGACTTCTAGGAGTTTGCATGTTTTTCAATAATCATTAAAAACATAGCTAAGTAAAATATAAATTTGTTTCATAGCAATACTATGAAATGTATATAAATACTATAAATGTATAGGTACATATTTTGCATATTTGATCATTTTTCATTAATAAGTTCATAATTGACAATAATTTATAAAATGGTGTACGTTTTATAATTATATAAAGAAAAATTTAATTTTAAATAGATTTTCTGGAACCGAGATATTAGTATGATGGCTTTATTAATATAAAATAAATATTTTAAAATTATTAGTGTTTATGTTTTTACCGCCGATAACTTACATTGTTACTTATCAATATACCACAAGCGTGATTAAAAAATAATAATAATAATAAATAACTTATAAATTTAGCAATTCTGCAAATATTATCTAGATATTAAATTGAAAATATTTTTATTTTTTTAATCCATATTTTAATAGCATATTTAGTGGCATATAAAGGCATGCATATTTCTAGGTTTTTCAAGGCATGAAGTCCTTAGCTTTAATGATATTATATATTAAATTAAAAATCTATCTGAAAGTTCAATTAATTTTTTATGAGTTTGAAGCAAACTATAAAATTTTACTTAATCGATTTTTATTATATTATTGTATTTCAAAAACGAATAATTCTAGTTATTTAAAATGTTCACAAAATGTTTATATTATCATTTTCTATGCATGATATAATTTTCATAATATTTTGACTGTTTTTGAATTATTTAAAAGCAATTGATTTTTTTTTTTATATAAAAAATATTATAACTATTATATAATATAATAAAAAAAATGTCCATGCCAAAAATCATAGAAAATTGATACAAGACCCTTCATAAATTGTTCTTGTATTTTGCTTAAAAATATTAAAAGTATATGTACACAATTTTTTTATATGCATTAAATATTCAAATTTGTGCAAAATTATATATGCAAAAGATAAATAGCTAGGTAACAATGTTAATTATTTTGTTATAATTCAAAAACATTATTCGTAGCCTCGTAGAGACTTAAACATTTTACGTATATTATGAATTTTAACACTCAATGAAATTTTCAAATATGTAGATTAATTTTAAAATATCACCTATTGTAGTAATAGGACCATTTATACGGTTTTATTTACGATAAGGTGGTATTGACTTAAAATTTAATAACAATAATAATATGATAATATGATATAATAATTAATTATGCATAAACAATCGGAAAAAAAAATGATTAAACTTACCGAAATACTAAAATAAATTACTAGGAATATCAAATAACACATCATGAAATGTATTTATTAATAAAATGTTTATTAGCATAGGCTGACAAACCGTCTCCGCTCAGAATCGTTTTTACAATGCAATATATTTTCGTTGAATTCAAGTTTAACACAATATTCATCACACTGACCCAGTCAACACCTATTGTACAGTAAAGCGGTAGATACCTACATAATACTGCCCACCTTTTTGTTATTAAAATTTAAAATTTAATACAAGATTCCTCATAAGTTATTTTTACTGGATTTAAAAAATGCAAAGTTTAATATCGGATTTAGCTATTTATTGTTGTAATTCAATAAATATTAATTACACAAAAATTCCCATATTACTTAAATTATCTATTTTCTACGCACAGTGGGATTTTCAACATTTTCGTAGACGCATTTTAAAGTAACAAAATGTCACGAGCCTAAATTAACAGTTTACGCCATTCTGCAAACTTACGTGGTTATATTAATTTATAAATGTATATTATGTAGTACTACTTCTACATAGTGCTCACCTACAATAATATGCGACGGTTTAAAAATAAATGATTTATTTTGGTACGATTATCGGCAATTAATATCAAAAAAATTACATTGATGACATAACACAAGGGACAAGACTAAAATTATTTGAAATTTTTCCTATTATAATATATAGCATACGTAATACAACTAATACGTATTAAATTTACGCCGACAACTTGTAATGTAGAAAGGTTCTTTGTGCAGTTAAGATATGGATAAGATCGATAATGAGAGGCTTATGGAATATGCATAACTAGTTTATCAACAACCAAGTTCATTGAAAACGATAAGTTATTATACCTAATGCTTCTATTGTTAAAAAAAGAAATTTACAAGTTTTATTTTCACATTAGTAAATTCTAACGTAGAAGTAGTATTGTTATTCGGCTATAAATAATTTATCTCTGCTAAAGTGTGAAATATGGTGAGCAATAAATTATAATTTATTGAATTATTTATATTAAGGATTTGGAAAGTGTTAATAATATATAATATATTATTATATTAATATGTATGTAACTATACTATGTAAATGTAAACATTTACATTTTAAACTAATTGTCTATTCGAATGCATAATTAATATTGTAGAAATATAGAATAGGTATTTACCTATTATATTATTATATGAGTAATATTCATAATTATATGTATATTATTATTATAGTCTTTAATCAAACAACACTCATTATTTCATAATCTATTAACATTTTTGAAAATATTTTTCTTACCTAATTTACAGTAGAAATCGAAATTCGTACGAACATTTTATGAGTTATAACTTAGCAGTTAAAGTTTAGGTATTTTACGGGTACCAATCCACTATAATACTATATCTGCTAAACTTAACTTCAAATACGTTTAGCTCCAAAACTACTTATCCTAATGTCGATTTTTATACAAAAAATACTCCGAAAAATATGCTGCTCCGTAATATGAAATTAAAAACGTATGTTGTCATTTAAAAAAGTAAAAATTTAAAAAGATATTAAATAATATAGGATTATTATAATGTTGTTTTTTCGTCTGTCAATTTTATAAAAGAAATATTTCCAACTATCAACGTAATAGTTTTTGAAATAATTAGTATTTCATGATAAACGAATCGCTTGGTATAACATATAACACCAGTGCCACTGTATCGAGTAGGACAACATACCACCCAACTTGTTCGAATGTCAAAATCAAGTATACATTGCTCCTTGTAACTGAGTAATGTAATAATTTTTTGAAAATACATTATACCTATTCTTAATTTTTCTTATGGTCATTAAAAGTTCTAATTTTGACAAAATAGGATACATGAAAAAAAATTATTTTCCTCAAACGACTTTAGCTATCTTGTTGTGTGTACTTGTACGTCACAATTAATTAAAAATATATCGAGAAATTCAAAGTTGAATTTAATCCGAAACAGTGCCGCAACTTGGTATATATTGGTGTGTGTGCTTTCTTAGTATTTAAAGTAGAATAACTCCGGAAGTTTTCATTCAAATTTCGATTATAATACGTCAGAATTTTCAGAAAAATTACTTTATACACATTTTTCTTTAAAACATAATATATGTTCTCATTTGAAAAACCAATGTTGTTATCGCCACAGAATACTTCTAAAATTTGTGAAAAATCTAAGTACTCGAAACTATCGTCTTTAATTACATTTAAAAGTTCCAAAACTCAAAATTTGAATGTGTACACAATTTAAGCATAAAAATGGTGCGAGTATGCTTAAAACATTACCTATTATAATATATACTTATATGAAACGTGTTGTGACGGGTAGCACGGTGCGATAAACTATTTGACATACATTAATTATGTACAAAATCCTTCTATTTTTTGATAATAAAAAATTAATTTAATTTCTAAATACACATAATTGTTTTTATTAGCATTATTGAATAATAATGCTCCTATAGTCTAAACATTTTTCATTCTGATCAGACGCATAATAAATTGTAACCATAATAATATATGGAAAAAAAAGGTTATGGATTAATTTAATGCCCGGTCGCCCGGGGCCCGGGGGTTTTGTGCGCCCTTAGCACCTCCGGTAGTTGCGGCACAGATCCGTAATTATGTACATTATTAATTTTTTTTTTTTTTATGCATTATTAGGCTTTAAAAATATTTAAACTAATAATCACAAGTCACTGTATATAATACTATAATACTATTCACACAGTAAATAACATCGATAATGACTATAATAATAATGTAACAGTACGAATATGTGATCTAATATTACATAACAAAAGCTTGTTTTTTACTTAGTTTTACTAATAGAAAAAATAAATTTTACTGAATGTTATTATCATTATCGTGCTGTTCGAGCAGACAGTACAATACAATAAAAATTAGATAAAAAAAAAAAAAACAAACGGAGTCAAATAAATCAAAAGTAATGTATTTTTTTTTTTTTCATTTAGAATTATACGATCTAATTACGCAACAATCATAAATTCATAACTTTTATGTGTACAAGGAAAAATAATTAAATACTGTGGTCTGTGTTCTGTAATACAATTTGACATCCTCAGGACCTTAGAATGGGAACCGGGTGATCCATTTAACGCATGAGGGACTCATCATTTCAAAAATTATTGGGTAACGTATTCGAACATTTGTTTTTAATACGTGGACAATTTTAAGTTGTTAAAACGACATAATACTTTCTAAAAACAATCAAGCTGTTCACTTATGGGTGTTTGTCATCGTTATGGTTGTTGGACCCACCCGCTACTCTGGTTTTATTGTTTGCGCGAGTAAGTGTTATTTGGATTTCACCGCGCAGCCTAGTCAAATTTAATTCGGTGGTCATTATGATTTATTGTTATAGTTATCATTTACGCGGTGGTTTCGCTCGCAATCGTGGTCAATAATAAAAAAAAAACCCGCCTATGAACAGTTTGATTTTGCTCTTCACTTGAGTGTTACCCGATGGGCATACTACCTGTTCATATTGTTGTAACGGGCCGCGGTTAATAAAATTTCGTTTAAAAAATCGGTTTCGTGAAACGGCGTTTAAAGCGGGTTGTCTTAACCGGGATTTGAAGCTGACTAAACGAATCCGTGGTACCAGGGTCACATCCGGCGTCGTCTACGTCGTAGACTGCTACGGCCGTACCGTGTGGCGGCGGTGACGGCGGCTACTGCACGCGACCGGCATTCACGATCGCTTCATACGTTCCTGTTACATTTGTCCCGAAACAGTATTATTTTTCGCCACACGCGAGCCGACTAAAATACCTATTTGACTTTTAAATTTGAAAAAAAAAATGGTTTGGATAGTGGCCACCGCTCTGCTGTCACTGTGTGATGGACAAAATGACGTGTTGAATTTGAGTTCACTGATATACTGTAGACGAAAAACGATTCTGATCGGGGACGGTCTATAAAATAACTAATATATCACTATATTATTAATATTATTTTATGTTGTATTTTTTGATATTGTCATTAAAGTTATTATTATACCATTCGTAGATTGAATTAATTTTTGTCGAAAACACTACATTTTAAAAAGTCAATTGTGTGTATAAATCACAAATAATATAGGTATATGCCTAAAAGTTCCATAGAATTGTGATTCCAATGTTTTTGCCTTTTTGAATTATAACAAAATTTTGAATATCTGTCGCACAATTTAAACGTCAAAAACTTGTCAAATTTTGAACTTGAAATGTCTTAAAAAAAAAAATTATGCTTATATATTTTGTTAGTTTTAAACACTGTGAATTAGGTACATATGATAAAGTTTCATTACTTGACTACACAAATAACACAGTTTAAAAATTGTTGACTGCAAAATATTTCGCTAATTTTAGTGACTTTGAATGATGGTAAAAATTAATTCATAAACGTCACAGCTTCGTTGAAGAAAACCTGGAAATACATATGATTATTGATTTTGATAATAAATACAGTTTTAAAAACACATTAATTTATTTAAAAAATTCTTCAAAAAAATATTTTTTGTCATTAAGAATATATAACCTTAATACCTTATTAATTATTATAAGTTGTTAAAATTGTAAATAAAATAAAAGCTGTGCATTTTTTTATACCATAATTCAATTTTGAAAAATGAATTGTTTCTTGCATACTATAATTATTGTTGTATATTTTCACGATTTTGAGTATTTTTGACTACATAGTATTACATGGTATATAGCATAATTTATTTGTATATAAAAGCATCTAATAATATTTTTGATTTTACTTATTTAAACAGCATATATTGTATGTTCAAATTTAATAGGTATCTTAGTATCTATGATATTAGTGCATAACTAAAATCATACGTGTCACGTTCCCTACATAGGTATATATATTACATACAATGTACTAATTTACAGATTCTGATATACTTCTAATATAGGTATGCATGAATTGGCTATTTTTTGGCTAATAATTTCATATTATTAAATATTAAATAATATACATCATAAATCTATGTTTTTATATACCTAACTATTGTTTGATATATTTTATTTAAATAAAAATTATACCTTTCTAGTTTCTATGAATGTAATTTTTGTTTACCTTTGTTTAACGAAATTATTTAGTAAAATAATTGACTTCTAGATTTCTAGTTATAAATTTGTCCTATTATATTAATATTGATTAAAATAATTACATAACAATATACAATAATTGATAATATAAATAAAGTTTGCATAGCAAATTTAGTGGCAATAGGCTAAAAAAAGTTGCCTATAATGTTTGCATTATTTTTATTTTGCACAGCCACCTTTTTTTATTCATAAATGTCCCCTTTGTTATTACCTATATATTTTTATTTATTAAAATTATTTTATTTTTGAATTTATAAATAATTAATAATTATGAGTAGTATAAATATTTTCTTTGTGCTTGTGCTGAGATAGTCAAGTCAGATAGGTACACTATATAGTATATACTGTATAATTTAATTACATATCTACACAAAAAATTGTATTTATTTTTCTATTTTGATTTTTCAATTAACATTAAAAAATACCTACTTAATTTAATTTTACTAGGTAATTGAACAATTCTATTAATTAAAGTAACGACCACAATATATTGTTTGATCTTACATACCTATTATAAATACATAATAAACAATGGCCCTTGCTATGGATCAATATTGAAATTACAAATATATTATGATTTTGATAAGTGTTGATTTGCTGTTATGCCGATGTTATGATTTTAATGAATATTATTTACAATACATTATACATAATAGCTGCATATTTAATTAATTAATATCATTGTTTCAATAACATTTTAAGCTTTTGAATAAGTTTAGAAATCCAATACAAAAATAAGAATCCATATTATTTGAAAACACCTAATATATAAGGTATATTAGGTTGTATAAGGTATAATACAACAACATTCAATTTTAAAATATACATTGAGTAAATAAAAAAAACCTGACAAAGTTACTGTGCTACATAGTAGGTGCACCTTATCATCGAGTAAATCACTGTAATGGATGTTCATTACTATATTGTACAATTTTATTTATGGGATTATGATTAACAAAATTACATTTACTGGGTACTATGTGAAATAATGTTTTTTTTCTAGTATTAAATATTAATGGGGCTCTAATGCCAATAAGACTCAATAACTCAAGGCAGTTTATAGTTCCGTTAAATAGCTTGTAAAAAAATAGTCAATCATTATAATCACGTCTATTAGCTAGAGGGGGTATTTCATACAATAGGTAGTCGGTATATTAAATTAGTAATTTATTTTTATATTTTATAGTTATTTTATTGTTGGTTGAACTAATTTTCATCAACAAATCTTATACACTATACAGTAATTATCATAATATTATAATATATTATATAATGTTATTATAGCTGACAAATATCTTATACTTATATTAAAATATGAAATATTTGTAAGCCATAATCAATGAACAATATTTTAAATTCATGTATTCATTAAACAACTGAAAATGAAATTGTAATAATATCAAGAAACTAAAGCTACTAAACAAAAAATTTTTATATATTATGAAATAAAATTTTAATTTTTCTTGTCATACAATTATTTATATTTTTAAGTATTTAAGTATAATTATTAATTAATATTCCTTATGAATATATTATAAATTATATAGGTATAGAAAAAACAACTGTTACAAAAATATATTGTTGAGGATATACAATTAATTTTCCTCAATTTTTAATATAAATAATATAACAGATATAGATACACGCATTTTAATTAGATATATATCTAAGATTCAGCATATTTAAATTTTATTTGTAGCAACATTTTTACCCTATAGCAGGATATGTTAGAATTTTACATACAATTTCAATCTTTTAGGTATAAATAGTATAATATGAAGAATTAACCTAGGTTTCAAGTAATTGTGAAACCTAAAAAATATTTAACGATAATTTTGTTTCAATAATATTAGATTAGATATATTTTATCAAAAGTACAAACTTTATTCCATTTAAATTTAATTTGTCCAACTATGAACAGTTGTGTGTAACTTAAAAATGCTGGACTGGCAACATTCATTACAATACCGGCAAGCCATATTATACATTAATAATATTTTTATCAGATACAAAGAAAATATCTTAAATATAAATATCAGTACCATGCAGTAAATGCAATTTTAGGTAGAAGAGTTTTCATCACAGTATCATTAAAACCATAATCAATATGATTTGTTAACTAATTATACGTAAATAACAAAAATCAGTGACAAAACAGCTTATATCCCCATCAAATTCTAGATCAGATAATAAATATACATCAAGCCTTCAGTAGTATTTCTTGATTAGTTCATAAATCAAACATATCAGGTTCAAATTTGTTATCCAGAGGCCAAACAAAATTAGTTATGCTTTTCCAATAGTTCAGTTCTTCTGAATTTAACATAAAACTCATCATGAAATTTTATAAATTATTTAAAACTCTTTTCAGAAATAGGTATAAATCTTAATTACAACTTATTTATTTATCTTTTTCAAAGTGGTTTTTCATCATATTCCTATTGAATGCTTATCATATAAAATATGTACCACCTAATTATAGCTTTCTAGTATGATTTGAACTGATTTGTAAAAAACTATTGTACCCTTGACCATTATTCAAAAACTAATTTTCTAACAGCTTTTTCTTGAATAACATATGGATCTATAAGTTCTTGCCATCTTTATACACAAGTCTGTAATCAAAAAAGGTATCTACATTAATAAGGATTAATATATTTACATCAATTTATTAGGTAGAAAATAAAAAGATACCTACTAAATACTAATAATGAAATATATGTTTTAGTTGAAGAATTGAATAAGCTACTGGACTACTTTGAAAATGAAGATCTATCTTATGTACGACACAGAAGTCAGTAAAAAGTTACTACATAACTATAGTCAACAATACTTTCCATTGGAGTCAGAACAGAAAAGTCCCGTGACTAAAAGTAAACTTTATTAACCCCTTAAACTAGCTCAACAACTATAGTCAATAATCAATATAAGACAGACATACAATTTGTCGTTACTCGTTAATGATCCTCAATATGTTTGAAATCATTTAGTAAAACAATGGAGCACAATTCACAATACCAACTAAAAACTCAGATACACGATATATTGGGTTTTTAAATGCTCATAATAAACATGATAGGTATATATTAAAAATACATTATAGATTAGATATAGTTACAAATTATACATTATACAAACACCATTATTTGTAAATTATTTACCTATATCAAACCTAATAGGAACTAAAAAAGTAATTTAGTAACGTGATAAGTATTACTTATTAATATAAGTTTTTATTAATATTGGCATATATTTTATAATATTTAAATGTGAAATGTTACTTATATTATAATGTGTATATATGTATTTTAAACTATATAATATTGTACATTTGTATATTGGCTAAATTATTCATTGAATGAAATAAAATAATTAAGAACAAACATGGCTTATCATAAGCAGGACCAAAACTTATACCAAAACTTGTAGATATTTTGGAATCGAATACTACATTACATTTTTATAATTATATTAGTATCAAATAATACAATTTTCGTATGCAATATCATTACACCTTATTCAAATACCAAATGCCAAACGAAATACTAGGCAGTTAAGAATTACAATGAAAACTCTTTATAATGAATCTGAAGGGACCAAGAGATTTCTTTCAGTAGAGAGTTTTTGTAATAGAAGATTTAAAAAAAATAAAATTTTAATTATTAATGTATAAAAGTAATATTATTTATCACACACATCATTATTTTTACATTATATTGTATTTACTGTATTTACATATTATATTTTATACAATTACTTTATTTAAAAAAGTTTGTCTTTTTTGTTTGGACTTGTTTATTTTGCCAATATTTTTTTTGTATTTTTCTATGAATTTGTGCCATGTTTTGGGATAACTTTGGATCATCTTCATGAAACAATAAGTATTTTTCTAATAATTTAGCCGCATCAAGTGCTTGTTGAATACTTGGTATTGTGACTTTATCAAGTTGTTCTTCCTCTTCATCTTCCTTTTGTTCCTCCTCGCTTTTTGTTACTGCATTTAGGATTCCTTCATCAGTTAACAATATAGTTGTAACCAGGTTCTCGTCTATTTCTACATAGTTTTGTAGATCCTCAGGAGTAAAAGTATGCAGAGTATTGGACTGAATAATCCACTCACTCAGAGATATATCATCTTCTTTCTCAAATTGTTCAATTTCTCCTTCAGCATTGGCCAAATTACTTCGAAGTCCAGCATGACGAAAAGAATGCCGTATAGTTTCTGCTGTTACCTCTTCCCAGGCTTTACTTAAGAAGTTCACTGCATCAAGCATATTGATAGAGGTATTGCCATCAGATTCGATAATTTCCATCAATATTTTCTTTTTATAGTGGCCTTTCAAACTTTTCATAACATTTAAGTTCATTGGTTGCATGATACTACGTGTGTTAGATGGAAAAAATGTCATTTCTATGTTATTAAGATTAGATAGATTGGGATGAGCAGGACAATTATCAACAATTAACAAAATTTTTCGCCCCTTTAATTCTGCATCCCATTTTCTTATTTCTTCTTCAAAAAGTATTGATGTCATCCATGCTAAATTATTTGCTTTATAAGTGACTGGCAACCGTTTAATATTTTTAAAACATCGGGGGTTTTTTGATTTTCCTATTACCATAATCTTTCTTTTTTCAGTGCCACTCATATTAGCTGCTACAAACACAGTGATACGTTCTTTAGAAAGTTTACCTCCC
Source organism: Rhopalosiphum maidis (assembly GCF_003676215.2). NCBI lineage: Eukaryota > Metazoa > Arthropoda > Insecta > Hemiptera > Aphididae > Rhopalosiphum > Rhopalosiphum maidis. The sequence continues at coordinate 7,073,470 of NC_040879.1, forward strand.
ATGCATTTTTCCCCTTTGAATTTTAATGCTTTATCTGGGGTCAATCTGTAAAAAATACCTGTCTCGCCAGCATTAAAAATATCATCCGGAGTGTACTGTTCATTCAATTTTGGCCATACATTAATTAGCCAGCTGTTAGTAACATTCAAGTCAACATTTAATGCTTGTCTACTTATTTTCCCATAGGTAATATTGTGACGTTGTTTAAATTTTCCTAGCCATCCTTCCGAGGCCTTGAAATCTATAATACCAAATTGTTGAGCAAAATGTTCAGCTTTAGTTTTCAAAACAGGCCCAGATATAGGTACATTATTACTACATTGTTTATGGAACCACGTCACCATAGCCTTATCCAAGTCTTCAAATTTTGGTTTTCTTATTCTTTTACAAGAACTTCTTTCTGTTTCAGCCTGCAATATTTTAACCTTATTTTTCCAGATAGTAGCAATAGTAGATGGACTAAATCCAAAACGTTTCCCGACATCACTTTTTTTTTCACCTTTTTCAATTGCACGTATTAAAGCGACTTTTTGATTAACACACAGTGTTTTTCTTTTACTAGCCATAATGAATGTAAGCGCACTACTGTGATCATGCGTTTAATGTTAGACTTACTTTACATCAATAATAAAATGAATATATTTAATACCAATAATAATGATATTATTACGATATTAAAAGTAGATAATGAGAGAATGTAATCGTTCTTGGAAATTTTGGCATTTTGTCGATTACTTTTATAATTTACAATACGATAACACGTAAATTGTATTACGAAACATAAAATATTGTTTCATTATTGAGAGTGACTATAACGTTATAGAAAATGAATTGGCTAATGTGTTATAAAGCAAACCAACCATTATTATGTAATGTTTGCGTTATATAGAGTTTTTTGTTGTAAAAAGTTTTCACTGTACCTCGTTTTCAATACTTTCAATAAAAGATTTTGTGTTTCCAGAGATTTCTTCAGTTTCAGAATTCCCTTCTAACATTGATACACCACATATATCGATATTGCTAAGGGAAATCTAAGGACAGATATTTTAATGTAAATAATAAAGAAATTAAAAATATTTATCGCGAAAAATAAAAATATTACTTATTTTAATACTACCTTAACCGCATATGTATAATATTTAATTCACGCTTGTGCAGAACTAATAAGAAATGGTTTGATTTTTTCTTGAATACTTTCATTAGATGGTATTCTAAAATAATAAAAATAATTATTAATAATTGTGTAAAAAAAATTAATATTTTAACATAGACAATAATTACTTGTAAAATATTATATTTTCATAGATACTTTCTAAATTTCTGGTACGACCACATAATACATAGCTATGCATATAAATACAGTATAATAATGTTCGTAAAATCAAGTACTCGACAACTTTTCAACTTAAGAATATTCAAATTAATAGGACGTATACTTCGATGGGCTCAAATGTCTCGATGTGCTTGTATCACGATTCATAGCTGTAGATACTAATTAGTGATAGCCGTGGCTTGTATCAGTAGTGTGATAATATACTATCTAACATTAATAAAGTATAATATTATGATAAACATTATTCGTGAATTCGTAACAAATACTTTTTTGTTTTAAACACATCAGCCTTCAGGTCTCAATTTGTTGTGTGCAGTGTGCTTTACATGAACTAATACATGCTGCACTACGAGTCTACGAATACCAAATCGTCTTCAAATTACGACACACGTCATATAGTGTACACTATAAATTAGACGGTTCACTTGTATGTTGGTTTAAAACTACCAACAGTTGTAGTAGTCTGTGCGTTAAGATGTATGTAATGACTGTTTTTTGTTAAAAAAATCATTATTAATGTTTGTTAACCGTCGGTATTGTTTTACTTTGTATCAGACCGATGAACGTCACAGGAAAGGTTATATAAAGCAGCAGTATTAAATAACTACATGCTTTTTGATGTCAGTTGTAGTATTCAGTCAATAAAGCATTTTTATAACAAATCCAAAATGATGTTTATAACAAACCTCTTTTTCATTTCTGAGACACACCAAGTCATACATTCTTGGAACCAGCAAGCAGAGCAGTCAATTGTGTTCAAACGAACAATTCCAGAGTATTCAATAAGCATATCCATACACAGTGTATGTCAAAAACATTTCTCAACATTTTTGTTTCATCTATTTGAAAATCTCAGAAGTAAACATGAAAACTATCAACAACAAAAAGAGAGATCATGCGAAAAATCAACTGAATTTTTTAAATAGTTCAAAATGTTTAAAGACCAAATATACTTATAGGCTCGTGTTGTCTAGCTTAACAAACAATTATAGACTCTACTAAGGTAAATAATACATAATATTAGCTGGATTTATATGTCTAAAAATTCAAATTATTATAATCTATATTAATTGCATTAAGAAGACCCGCATGTATTGTCTCTGTCTTAAAATACACAACATAGCAAATTTACGCTCAGCAGATTACATTTAGGTCCATTAGTTTAAAAATTAAAGTGAATCAACCTACTATGAAACTTGATGGTAAGAACATTATCTGTGTTTTTATGTTAGTTTTTTACGATTATTCAGTTTTTAAGTGAGTTATGAGCATTTTTAATTTACGCTATATTATATACATTTGACTTACTAAAAAATTGAACTATCGTAAAAATCGACATACAAACACAGATAATTTTCTTACCATCAAGTTTCATAATAGGTTGATTCACTTTAATTGTAATTCACCTAAATGTAATCTGCTGGGCGTAAAGTTGTAATGTTACGTACTTGCGAGACAAAGACAACCCTCTTAACCTGATATTAAAACAAATTTATATTAGTATATTTGTATAAATAATTTTGTTAATTTAAATATTGAAACTTTTCTATGGTACCTTTTGTTTTAGGTCTGTAAATATTTTATATTTGCTTAACATAGTTTTGTTATTATTTTAATTGTTAATGTATTTGTATTATAACCAATTACAGATACAAAGGAAAATGCTATCTACCACACATTACTAAGCCATATATATTGTTGAAACATTTAACCACTTAATTTCACAACAAATACTCTTCAGAGATATGAAAATTGGATATTACTAGTTATGTGGAATTGGTTGGTCTAGGTTTTACGAAAAGCTACATGTTGGTATAAAATACATTAAACTTAATAATATCTTTATATCTAAAATTGTTTCAAATATGTTTTTAGAACAGAAGAAAAACCTAGCTATTTTATAGAACACCAGAATATACCCACTAATATTCATATCAGATTTCACAATTTCTTAAGTAAGTATGTTTAAACTAAATGGCAAAAAATAATTTACCCAGCTGAAAAAAAAAATTATTAACAAATTATGATTTATTTATTAAAATTAACTTAAATTTTAAAATAAAATATATTAGATGTTAATACGTCAACATTATCAATATCTTAAATAGGAAAATGATAAAAATGTAACTCAGTTGTAATGAGTAGGTGGATAATTAAGCTAGCTTTAACATAGAATATTAATGAGAGAGATTCGATATCACACCCAAACTGTATAACAATTTGAATCCACAAAAGCGTCGGCGTGAACAACTCCAAAATTTCTTTTATTTTTAACTTTTCTCCAAAACTATTATAGTTAAAAAGTTGGTTGATAGCTTATTAAAAAGGGATTATTAAGTAGATACAAAATGTGGGATTAAAAATTTTTAAAAAAAATTATTTTATTTTTCACAGTTAAAAAAATAGTTTTTTTTTGCTTTATTTTCATTTAGCATGGTAGATTACCAAAACTGGAGAACGGATTTTATTATTTTGGGTTTTGTTAGATTCACATTGTCAAGGAAAAGTACTGTGAAGATTTTCAGAACTTTATCTTTAATCGTCAACTTACTACAAAACTATAAAGTTGAAAAACATAAAAAACGCCCAATAAAATGGGTTTTAATTTTTTTTGAAGCTCTGTAGTGAATTAACTATAAAATTAAAATGTTCACTGCACTTCTCCTAGCCAATGTGAATCTAACAAGATCCTAAACAACAAAATCTGCTCTCCAGTTTTAGAGATCTATCTCACTAAATTAAAATTAAAATTAAATACATTTTACATACATATTGCATACAATTAAAAAATTTCTAAAAATTGAAAATCAAGAAAGTTTACTTCCCGTTAATGTTTTTTTATCAATAGTTGATAAATAAAATCCAATATTTTTAAAAGTATAATAATTATATTTACATAAACAGGTATTTCAATATTTAAAAATAAATATATAACTTGTATATTGGGTACAACATTTATAATATTGTACTAGTTGTAAAAGAATTATTCAACATCTGAAATTCTGTACTTTTTAGATTTTTGTATCTCATATTGTTTTTTTTTAATTATAATTATCAATTATAAAAATAGAGATTCTAATTTCAAATAAAGGTGGTTAAATAAATTGTGTTATAATAGTTATTTGTACATAGTTAAGCATATCATCTTGTTGTATTTTTATCGCATCCACATAATAAAATCATCCATTTCATGAAATGGACAATACTTATATGGTGTACTTTGTGTAATTATTTTAAAACAAAATTGTTATGTTATTTAGCAATAAATAGCTTACATACCATACTTTTCAATAAAGATAAAGATTATTTTTAACAGGGAAACAATAACTGACGATTTTGATATTAATCAAGTGTTATATTAGTAATATCAAAAGTTGATAGGGGACCTACAGATCCTCCAAAAATAAATTATGTGATCACAGAACAAAAAAAAGGATTGAATAAACTGAGAACAAAATACAGTTTACTTAAAGGATGGTTCAGTAGTGAACGTTTGAAAAAGTCAACAACTCAATATTTCACTACTGATCAAGTTGATGAAAATGTTGAATTTTCGATAAATGATTAAAATAATTTCAGGAAGGCAAGGACAAAAATCCTTGCCAATCAAGTAGGTGTGCTTGTTTTAAAAACAATTTGGTAACAGTCAATGCCATAATCAATTGTCATCTTAAAATAAATAATAAGGAAGAAAAATTTATATAGGTATAGTTGATTAATTATTATTTAATTGATTAAATTAATTATTTTGTTAATAAAAAAATATAAGTAATATAAGTATAGTTAATTTCATGAATATTTCATAGGTAATACTGTTGTTAATTAAAAATAATATACGTACGAGTATGGTTTATAAAAAATAAAATAAAAATATAATGTAATAGATATGATATAATTTATTATGGCTATAATTATTGTTATATTTTTGTTCATAGAACAATATAGAAAACTTAGAAAAGTGTAGTTATAATGCTATGATATCTGGTTTTATAATAATTACACAAAATGTACAATATAACTAATATAAGTATTGTCCATTTCATGAAATGGATGTCCATATGATGTATTTTAGTCAAAATGCACAATCTGGACGAATTTTACTATCTGGATATCCAGTTCTTGAAATGAATGATTTCACTATTTGGATGCGACATTTATATTAGATGTTGATCAAATTCAAAAATATGGTCTCTAATCAAACTTTTTGATTTTACTTTGAATTGAAGGATTGAGTGTGATGTCGAAGGTCAAACTCAAACTTTAACATTGGAGTCGATGAAAATATAAACTATATTGACATAATACTCAAAATAAAAAGAAACAACAATAAACACCTGAACATTTTTGGTTTGAAACGTTTGACATGTTAAAATTTTTTAAGGTTCATACATTTTTTATTCGAGTTTGGTTCAGTTTGGTTTTTTGAAAACTTGGTTCGACTTTTGTACTTAGAACTTAACATCTAATGTTTGATTTGACTCACCTCTAATAGTATAATTCTATGTTACTAGTATTGGCTTTTTTTTTATCGAGGTATATATTTTATCTTGTTGGATATTTTTTTATAGTCTTTTTTACAGACTACCATTATATGAACTATTTATTTATGAGTAGAGCACGAATTTCTATATAAAAATATAATTTTGATGGATATATGCATAACTATAAGAATAAGATATGTCAACAATTCATAATACAAAGAGTCTGAATACTAAATTTTATTTTGCATATACATAAGAGCATATTTTGATATTAAGGAAATAAATTCATATAAAATCATATTTTTGCATATTTCACTAATCAAAAATATATATTATGTATTCAAATATTTCCAGGAGGCAGAAATGAAAAGAAATATTTATAATGCAACCATAGACCTTATAATAGATAATCTTTCTATGATTTCAACTGCTGCAATAAAGACTACTATGTTAATTTAAGGTGACACAATTGAAGGGGTGAATACTTATTTATTTTAACAAAATATAGTTATTTCATTTATTATTTTAATTTGTGTGTTATTTTATTTGTAAACTTAACATTAAAAATGTAATGTTTATTAACTATTATCTTACTAATGTTATTATTCATTATTCATTATTTATATTTATCAATTTTAATGTTAAAAAATTAAATTAATAAAAAAACATATTTTTAAGAGAATATAAGCATCATATTTTGGCTATTTTAAAAGAATATAAATCTACTTATGTGCAATTTTATTTAGGTATTTTAATTATAAATAATAATCAGGATAAATGGTGATTGTTTTTTCCATTGATGTAAAATTGGTAAAAATATTAACTGTAAATATTCAAATTACATTAACATTACATAAAATTAAAAATGATAATATAAATGTATAGATTAGCAATTACTTATTACTACATGTATTTGTATTTTATTAAATTTAATCAATTATAATCAATACTTTTAACCTATTATAGAGTAACAAAACTTTAAAGTTGAATTTTGTTTATTAAAACTTATAATATAATTCTAAAAAAACATTTTAATTAATAAAATTTCAGAATTTAGTTAAAATTTAATTATATAGATGTTACTATGACTGTCCGTAATTGGTGAATGCTGACAGTCATCGGTTAATGTTGTCGTACAACAATGTCATTGGTAAATGTTGGTATATTGATTAAATTTGTGTCGTTGGTAAACATTCACTAGTGAATGTAGACTTTATATAAGAATATTAGTAAATGTTGATAATGTTGATATTATTTAATTTAATTTAGGAATAAAGGAAGAGTCATAATTATGATACAGTATCAGGTATCTCATACTATCTATTCTAGTACCTATGCAACATAAGGTATTGTACAAATTGATAATTTTGATAAAATGTTATGTTATATTATGTTACCTTGCTATCATTTAGTATGATATTGTCATTCAACGTAGTTATATCTTTTATTTTATGCAATTTTTTTTTAAATGGAAAACATGCGTGAAGTATTTTAAAATACATGTAATAGTTAAGTATTTAAAAAAAGACATGATAATTCTTTTTTTTTTATCAGCTAAAAAATATAAACTTTTAATAAGTGAAGAGAAAATTTCAATAGATAAATCTAATAAACATAAGTTATACATTAGAAACCAGTTTTCAGTGTGTAAAGAAAATTTAATGTCAATCATTGATGTACAAAGGGATCAACAAGTAGATTTAATTAAACATATGTTATTTCTATTTTATAATATGAGATATATTCAACTATAATACTACTCGTATATAATAATATGTACGAATACGTATCTAGTTCAATATTGACCAAAATCCTAATGTTAATGTCAACATCAACTAGTAAATGTTGATATTATTTTAATTTTTCAACATTCACCAATGTATTGGATGTATGTAGACATTTGCCAGGTGACTGCCTATTGCGGACATTCTCAGTACCATAAACCAACTAGTAAAATAATCTTGTACTTTCAAATTTATATTTTCTGGAACCTATGTAATTATAATTTATGCCTATTTTAACCTACCCATTTTAGAAACAATATTTACTAATAGATATAGCCTTATCATTGGTAATCAGTCAAACATGTGTTCATATTTATCATTTTAAATGCAAAATATTTATCAAAATTCTAACTCAGTTTATTATTATTTTTTTTAGAGATAATTCAGTTGAACGGCTAACAGAAGTTCAAAAGCTCAAGTAAGACACATATATTTTAAATAAATATGTTACTGAGATAGATGATAATTTTGGAATTATCGTGATTTCCTAATCATTGTTGACAATAGTTGAAATAGATAGGAAATGTTGGACATTTCATAGTTTTACCGAAATTCCCAATTACAAATACGTATTAGACTATGTTATAAATCCATATTAAAACAAATAAATTGTATATCTGTTTTTAGTTTAATTATGAAAAATACCATAATATGGTCATTATATTATATAAAGACAAGCTAATTTGATGTTATAATTTTTATTGTTTTTAATAAAATTGAATGACAGTATATAACATGTATTGGTTTGTTTTGGTATGAAGTATACAAGTATAATAAAAATAGATGGATTTTTTTTTTTAAATTCTAGGTACTGAAACACATCTACACAAGATCGGAAATAAATCATTATAAAGCAAAATTATTGGATGTAACTGCTGTTTTGAAATCAGTAGGCCAAGCAGAAAAATCAATATCACTTTGAGAGACAGCTACTATAGTGAATAGTATTTCAGGGGCACAAGGGTTGTAAAAAAAAAAATATAAAACAAATAGGTGTGCTTGTAAATCAGCATCCAGAATTTTTAATCTAAATGTTATGAAAATGTGTTATGTAAAAAAAAAAATACACAAATTTAATAAAGATATCTAAGAAATAAAAATTAAATCAACTGCTTTTGTATTATATTTAAATAATTTACTTACTTTTCTTAAATATGTAAATTTACTGTGTTTTGTGTATCATTGGCTGATATCGTTAGGAAATAATAACATGTAGGTACTAGGTAACTAGGCAATGATATTATTTCCTCCCCCATGCTCCTATAAGGAATGATCATTATTTTCTAGGGTTTGTTGTTATCGCCTAAATGTCAACATTTCTGGTAACATATATGAGAGTAAAATCTATTTAAAGATTTATTGAATTTTAGTTGGTTAAATTATTTCAATTAAAAAGGACAAAAGGACTTCAAAATCAGTCACTAACTTCTCCTATATTTCTAAAGTTGTACTTTGGTGTAGATGCATCAATATTAACAATTATCTGCATGACATAAAGTCTATGTATTCAACGAGTCCTAGCCAGTCCACCAGCAGATGATTCATTTAAATTTATTGATAGTTAAAAAACAAATGTTTATTTATATTACTGATCTTATTTTATGTTTTCATATTACCCACATTTTACATTATACTTAAGTCTTACAAATTAATTTAGTTTTATTAACTATCCATAGTACTATCATATGGAAACAGTATATGTTAGATATTATATTTCATATTTTGTAAACCAGTTAATTTAAATCCTGTTTTTATACAAGTAAGTAAAATATTGGCTATGCTTTCATCCATATTCCATTTACTAGAATGTTAAGTACTCGTGCCCATAAAATATTTATATTAATATATGTGCGAGTTTTATTTTTTCTAATTAATTACAAGTTACAAGTTAATATTACCTAGTTATTATTTAAATTGTTTTTTTTTTATAGTATTTAGGTTTATGTATGAATAATTTTTTTGATGAAAAAGTTGTCCTAACATAAAAAATATACAAAATTATGGTATAAGATACTAGATAGTAAGATTACAACTATGAATTATTTGTAAATGGTTGTTATCATTGTTGATGTTTGAATAGTCCTTTGGTATTTCAAAATGTTTTATGAATATAAATTATTTTAAACATTGAAGTTAAATAATGTTTATATATAATTAAACTCATCATTAATAATAATAATAATATATTATATAGGTATATAGGGGGGATAGGTGGACAGGGGGGCAGTGGCGTCATTTGGGGTATGCTGGGTCTGCATATGAATACCTAAACTTTATCAAGATCCAATTTGGCCTGACTATATATTTTTCTGCGCCTTACAAAAATTATTCTTTTTTTATATATAATTGATCTCAAGCATCGACATATTTAATCAAAAGTTGTTAATGAACACATTTTTGACATATTTAATGTATTTGACCAGGCACCGGGAACCCACGGCCCTCGGAACTTTTTGCTGTGGCCCATCAAATATATTTCATGGTGTTTAAAATTTCAATTTTATATTTATATATCTTAAATTGATATAAATAAAATGTAATTATGACTATTATAATATATCTAATTTCATGAGATAAGCTATGAGCGAGAACGTAATCTAATGGTATTTAATGTATATATATATATATAACATATTATATTTTTAATATTTTTATTTTGTATGCGACCCACAATGAAAAACTAAAAAAAATTATGGCCCGTGTAGGTAAAAAGGTTGCCGACCCTTGTATTTGACTATACAAATGCTGACTTTCTTCATACAGAATATGTTACTGTTGATAAGTTCTTAGACCATTACGGAAGTTTTCAAATTAATTCTTTAAGCCTGCCATCAGAATTTTCTTCAATTAAGCCAACATTAGAACTAGAAAACATGCCTCAATCAAAATAAAAATTAATATTGTTTTAAATCTACCATTTGCATTTCCTGAAGCAATAAAAATATTATCTATAATGTTAATATTATTAGTGATAACTGCATCAAATGAGCGACAATTTTCACTGAAAAGGATAAATACCGTTTGTTTTATTTTCCATACTATCTATAAAATATAAATACGTAAATTTAAGATAAAATAATGTACATAGGTATTAACCTGGGATTATTAGGTGTATATAGAATAATGATATTATATTAAATCATTATTTTGATGAAGAATTATGAGCTTAGCGAGAACATTTTTTATTTGTAATAACTAGTATATTATAATATATTGGCACGCTGGAAATTTTTTTGGCCTGCTTTGTTGTTAGCATACCTTTGAAAAAGTTGAAATGACGCCCCTGGAGGGGGGACACTTGCCCCCTTGTAGCGCCACTTCCGCCCGCCAGATCACGAGTACACGACGCACACATGCGTAATGATACGTCGTTTAGATTATGCTGTATTCTAATAACATATTATACTGTATTTAAACAATAGAAAATAAAAAAAATTATGTGCGGAGTTATGGTGATATATTATAAAATGGGCACAATGCACGCGCGTTGACGGTGTACCGATAATAACATCCAAAGCCGAAAATTGCATACAATTTTAAAGTATGAAATAAAACGCCGCACGCCCACACTAAACATTTAAATATCATTGTTTTCAAAGTGTCGCGGTTGCCTAGACAGAAAGTCGGGACACGAGGATACGCGGTACCTACCTGCTAATACGCACACCGTTCAAAATTACGTGTTTATTAAGTATGAAAAAACTGTCGGTACTGTTGTGCGTTATGGGAAGTCGATAACACGGGGAAAAATTAAATAAACATTAACAGCATTGAAAACGCGATAGTGTGATACGCGACTGTACGGTGAGCAACACTCGTACAGAGTGGGTAATACTATAGAGAGAGCATTACGGCCGCGGATTTGAAACGGACAACTCGTAATTCAAATGCCACCGTATTAAACGGCAAGTGCCGTTGAACTATACGATAATGCGTGCTACAATATCATGTTATTGAAATTCGCGGTGACGCAAGTAGGTACACAAAAATAATTACTATGACGAAAGAGATAATATTTCGAATACAAAATCCAAAACGCGTATACCTATTGATAATAATATGTGATACGACTGATACAGTGATAAGTATTATTATTGTTCTGCGGTATTATAAATGTTATATTATACCTGGGCAAAGTATTAGTTGGAATAGATTGGTGGGCTGGCAGCGGCGGGGGGACTACGTGGTCTGCTAAGCTGTTGAGGAGAAGAATATAGCTAATATCATAGTTTTGGGTAGGTATAATGTAATATTATGATGAATAAAATTATGAATTAAAATCATCATATGGTACGCTATCTCGTGGCTTATGGTTTCGGCGAGCGAGCGCCGTCGAAACTGGTAGGCTTCACTCTCCGAACGCGTACGTACCGTACGACAGGCTCGCTCTATACTGCTCGACGGCAAAACGACACGACATCCGTTGGCGGACATTCACTACTCGCTATTTAGTCATTACCGCGATTATAAAGATAGTACGATCGGTTGTCCGTCTGTCCGACGAATCGCTGCACGTTGTCCCCGTCATATTCTCACGGTCGAACAATATTCTTTAGCAGTTGACCTCAGTAAAACATTAATCGCGCATTATATTATATCGCCATAGCTACTACTCACGAAACGTGTAAACCATTTTTACAGAGAGCGCACTCGGTCAATTGAGTACTTAGCCGTTTCGACGAGCAAATTTCAATTGCTATGCGATGTCGTTTATAACACGACCCGTCGGGCAACCTTTAGGTATATTAATCTTTGCCGGCGGTCACTGCGTACGAGATACGCGTATTTCGATTTACTTTTAAGCGGTTTGCTGGTAATTATTTAAAAAAAGGTAACATTTGGGCAATCCGTTGGTACACTCGTTGTCGCCAGTGGCGTATTTTAGGTTTTTCCGCCAATATGCACTTATTACCAATTCGCCCCGTCCTTATTAAAATATGTTTATAAGACATATTTTAGTATGCAACTTGTTGTATTATAATATCATATAAAAATAAATGTACATGTCCGTCTGTCTATATTACTGTATTTTAATCCACAGTATGAGAAATTCAATGCGCGTATGTTTTGTTACCTATCCATGTGCGTAGCGCGTACTGGTTCGCACTGTATTGCGTATGTGTGTAATATAGGTAGTAGGACGTGTATGTACATGACGTAGGTATCTAGCTGTTTTAATTTTGAGCGAACGGACGCGAATATTTACGGTTTAACTTGTAGTTCTAATGGAAAATACTTTTTGTAATTTTGTAAAAAAAATCGTTAAAATTTGCCGCCCTCTAAATGTCGCCCCGCTCTAGGCCCTATTTCTTAAGTTTTTGTTTTTTGTGGAGTATGATAACACACAATACCTATGTTGTTTCGCACGAGAAAGAACCACTCGGGTCTATAATAACCTGAAATTTGCAAATGCATTATTTATATGTTTTCTAACTCGTATAATCTATTTTTGTAAGAATGATTTAAAGAAATGAAAAATTATATTTTAAACAGAAACGATTTTAAATAAAGCAAAAAAATAGCATGACCAAAAATTAACTTAAACTATATATAAGATTAAATAAATTAAAAATTAATTCGAACTGAAAAAATAATTAACGACCGTGTATTTAGTTAAGGTACGGTGTCCCTGGAGCGTCAGAGTGGAACAGCACGGCGCGGCGTCATGACGCCGCCAGGAAACCGTACCTTTGAATTGTCAGTTGTGAAACGGACTATTATCAGACAAAATGTTTTTATACGTCGAAAATGAACGTTCTACATGCACTGAAGTGATCGGCGCATAGTATTCATACATCAAACAGTTAAATTGAGAACTGTGCCTACAATCTATACTGTCATAAATAGCTGAGAAGCGTATATTTTTACATTTTTTATTAATTAAATTAAAATTTCTAATTGTTATAGCACAATAAGCATATTTAAACGCCACAATTGGAACAATTGCAAAAAAACATTTACAAAAAAAAAAAAAACGAAAATTGGTTTATTTGGATCAGAATGATATACGAAAAGAATTTATGCGTAAAAATCGGATTTCTATTTCATAAATAAAAGAAAGAAGCATATGCTTTAAAATCCGAGCCTTACTATAATACATAACAAATAGTGATTTATACGGTTATACGGTTTTATTTTTTGCCCACCGCACGACGGGTGATTATATTATATATACGACATGTGTAATATATTTGCGAGTTTCCGACGTGCAGCCTGCGATTCTGTACTTCTGTCAACGAATTCTATGGCCTACATTATTGTAATAATTGTACTAAGTATATTATTATATTGGAATATAATATATTGACGACACATATTGCCATGCTGGCCCTGACTCGGTTGGAGGTCTATCAGGTCCTTCGTGATGGAACAAGTGCGAATGTTCAATGCGATCGGCGTCAGGGAGGGTTCTGAAACTATAATCGCTTTGGAAAATAGTTGTGCCGTATACCTACTCCTGTGTATCGTGTTTTAAACTACGACAATCGACCACCGCATTATCATAGTATAATAAGTCATATACTAATATTTAATATTACTTACATTATAATATATATTATATATTCCTATTTCCCTACTCCACACGCACACGATAATGATTTATATAAATTTTATATTATATACAGGTTGTCCCGTAAACATTTTTCCATTGCGATATCTCCTGAAAAAATAGAAATATCATAATTCTGGTTATTTAATAAGATTCACACGCGGACAAGAACTACAAACATTTCACGTTTTAATTTATTTTAACGTTATGGTAAAAAATTAAAAAAATATATTTTTTTTATTTAATTATTTTCAAAAAAATCGAAAATAGCCATTTTATAGATTTCATTTTTCTGAAAATATTGACGTTTCAACGTTTTAATTTCATTAATCTCATGATTTTTAATATTTTTCTAGTTTCGAAAAAAACTACGAATTATTTAATACGTTAGTGGTATTATTGTATCAAACATGTAGCCCGCGTGCTCGTATACGGCTGGCGAACGTTTTCAGTATAGCTCGCAATGTTCGAATAAATAAGAATCATATTTCCATTATTTCAGGAGATATCGCAATGGGCTAATCCTCACGAGACACACTCTGTATAATAACAACTGCGCAGTTAGTATAAATATTTTACATACAATAAATAAATGCACGAAATCGCATTTGAAATCACTTTCGATTCGTTGGACTTTTCTGCGCACTTATATTATATTTATATTATATACCTACACTGTAGGTCCTACAGGCTGGGCGCCGTCTGTGCCCGCCTGTACCTGAATTGATGTACACATTCCTACAGTTTAAACAGACGACATTACAATATACGTGTTTATGAACATGGACCTACCCGTACGATTCGTGGAATAATATTGTTGCAGCCCTCGTGACAACAATATAGCAGATTTCAATGTATACTCCATAAAAGATACACTACCAAGACGCCCCCACAAGACGTATAAACGCATTAATGCATTCTATACACACACCGTTACATTCGATTTATTATTTTTTCTCTATTAATTTTCACCAGCAGCGACCTATACCATTTATATATTTCATGCTAGTGAATGCTCTTTACATTGTCATCGATTGATATTTTTCTGCGTCGTCAATTCCGCACGATAAATGATCATTGATCGGCTTAATCACATACTAAAATAAGTCTATCTACCTATTATAATATGTTATTCTTATGGTATTCATTGTATGGTGGTGTGGAATTCTTATTTTTTAAATCGCATTCCTTTTAAAGTACATTACAATGTATAAGTATTCTCTTTAATAGGTAAGTTTCCGTTTCTAAATCGACTAATTTAGCACAAGAAAAAATCCGTTTAAATTATTTCACACAATATAATATAAGTGTTTATTCGAATATTATATTCACATTAACATTTTATAGCCACAAAAGAGTCACTAAGTACCAAGTATTTTTAAAATATGTGGTGTGCCATCACACGTTTTCTCACCTTTTAAGTAAATATGAATTAATATTGTGGTTCACTGTGAGTCGGATATAATATTATTTATGCGATTAAATAAATAAAAACATTTTTGAATAAAACCAATATATTATAATAAGATATAATATAATCATTTTATGTTAAAATGAAATTTTACTATAATAGTTCAGCAATTTGATGATTAAAAAATAAGATGTCAAAAATCACTAAATTGAGTGAAAGCAAATATAAAAAGGGGAAAAGACCGAAAGAATAAGTAAATTGCTTATAGTAGGTATGCGGCCGTAACACTTTTGGGTACAATACACCCTAAATGCAACACGTTGGGTACACCTCACCTTTAGAAAAATAACACGTTTGGGTACCTACATAGTATACATATTATGGTAGTATGGTACACTACCTACTTATTTTCTGAATCTATGAAATAAAATCTCTTTTATTTTGAAAAATCATAGTTTTTACTTTGAATTAAGATTTTGATATTTTTAGAAATATTTTTCGTCTAGCTTCATACATACTTTTCCGGTATAATTTAACCTTGAAATGACTTAGATGCTCTAACTGGGAAGTTATATAGTTCTTGTCGTATAAGTTTATTTGACTTCACGTTAAGATCAGTAGTTGCTTTGCGCTTTAAAAGTGACATCACTGTTTGTTTAGCGTGCGCGTCCGTAATAATAACAACGCATAAAATAATCTTATAAAAATATTGCCGATTAGAAATCCAAATCAAAACTGAACGTTTAAATATGAAACACGTGGTTAGTTTCACAAACCATATCTTATAAGACAGATAATCATTTCTGTTTTTTTTTTCCGATCGGCGATTATCGTATATACTAAAATGTGTTCTACATCATTTACAGGTAAAAATTATGCTATGTACCCAAACGTGTTGCGCCCCAGTATTGACACGTTACACGACGGTCGCCTGTACAAAATTCAGGCACCGCAGCGACCGGTTTGCGCCTTACCAACCGCCACCAAGGTCAACGACTACGCGACACCGTCGACTCTCACCCCACGCCGCAAAGGCACAGGTGGGACGGGAAGACAAATAGGTCCGGTCACACACTCTCGCTTTCTTGCGCGAACCGTCTTACTGACAACGGCGATAACGTTTCCTAGTTGTAAGCAGGGCCGGCGCTAGAAGTATTGGCATACTTGGCGAAACCATGTTTTGACCCCCTTAACCCTTTCCCCACCTAGTTTCAGAAGTAATAAAATTACTAGTTGGTATGTATTTTGTATTGTAACTTTAAACTTGATTACCTGATCATATAATATTGTAATTCATAAAATTGCCGCATGGCGCAAAAACATAAAATAAAATTAAAATAATAGTCATTTTAAATTTGATACTTATAAGTTATAACTATAATTGATATATGTCATTATAATATCACAACAAAAACATTTCATCAAACTACGTGTAAAAATGGCTAAGTAAAAAAAAAAACAGTTCTTTAAGTACTATAAAGATTTGATATCATAAATAAATGCTAAGTAAACTGAATTCAAATAGGTACACTTATTTTGTTTCTATAATTTATTTACTCGGCGAGAAATTATTTGGAGTAGAATTGTCCTCGTCCAATTTAATAATTTAAATTATTATGAAATTTTTATTATGCCTTTTGTTTATTGCGTTTGCGTGATTACGTGTACTCCATTTCAAATAAAATATATAATTTCTCAATTCTCGCCAAGTAAATAAATTATTGAAACAAAATAAGTGTAGTTAAATCAGTTTACATGGCATTTATTTATGATATCGCATCTTTTAGTGCTTAAAGAACTGTTTTTTTTTACACGTAGATTAACCAAGTGTTTTTGTTGTGATATCATCACATTTTTACATCAATAATTTTTGTTTTAATTTTTCCTTTCTAGGATTATTTTATAAATATAATAATAATAATAATAATATTTTTATTATTATATATATTTTTTTATATACATCAACAACGCCCAATGCAACGACGAAAGTCGACAACGAAATTAAACAATCAAACAAATTGTAAATACCCGAATGAGAGATAGCAATAATGAAATGCGTCGTAATAAAGCCTGGGATCCGGTCGGAACGACAACGCGAGATGTGGCCGCCGTAATTCCAGATTTCATTATAATTTCTCATTAAAAATATTGCACGTTTCTATGAATAACTTAATTTCTAACCGTACAATTTTTATGATTTTTTCAAAAGGATCATCTGTACAATTTTTCTGATTTTTACAATTTATTAGGTATTAATTGATTCGGGTGGGGTACATGTCTTCGTATGACATATGTTCGAATGTCAATTTTTGAATGACAAGTGTTAGAAAAATTATTTGTTCGAATAGGTATATGTTTGAAAAGTCGTATAAATTAAATAATATATTAAATATTAATATTTTATTTTTAAACGTAAATTTTTACAATGTATCCGATTAACAACCAACGCGGATAATGTTCTTACCTAAAAGCTTAATAATAGGTCAATTCACTCTAATATCAAAATTTATCATGTTGTACGTGTGTAAGACGGAGACAACAGATAAAACAAATATTTTTCGACAGCTTTATTGTTTATAACACGCATCTATTAAACGTGGTAGTGAAGAAATATACGTTCCATTAGTGTATTGTCTACTAGTCGGAAAAATTCAATCAATATACAGTGAAATGTTTAACTTTAATTAATTAATATTGCGATGAAAATAACATTGGTGTAACGGAAAACACGGATCTTCAAATTATTACCGATTTAGAAATAGCCACAATAAACGCAATCAATGAAGTTTATCCATTCGATATGCATTCAACATGTTTCTTTCATTTCTGCCAAAATATTAGATAGCTTTTTAATTTAAAAAAATAATTTTCGAACATATAATATATATTCGAACAAACAACTTTTCTAACACTCGTCATTCGAAATTATGACCTTTGAACACATGACCCGCTCCCAATTGATTCAATAGATAATTAGTTAGGTCCGGTTAAATATCACCAAAATATACACTGTTTAAATGGGCCGATCCTAATTCGAGATAATATACACTGTCGTGCCACCGCTATATTTTTTTTACTTAGCTCGCGGCGCTCGAGTATGGTATAATAATAGTATAATAATAAATTCATATAGTCATTAATAGAGCAATAAATTGAATAATAATAGAAATTTTTGTCAAATTTGGTTTAATAGATTTTTAATACATAAATTACAGGTGTAATTATTATTTATTTATTTAGGTGTGATTTTTATGTGAGATATGGGATTTTTAATATTATGAAAATAAAAATAAAATTTTTTTACTCGTTATTGTTTTATATTAATGTTTAATTTTCATTAGAGTTTCGCATTGTCGTTTGTTTTAGATTGTTTATAATCAAACAATGATTTTAACTTCACGATATCATATATTTAACTAATTTATCAATGATATTAATGATTTGAATAGTGACTCATCACTTATCTAAACAAATTATTATATTTTATTATTTTATAGCGTCACGTAGACAGCAAAAGTACATTTTATAGTAAATTTAATCTTAACTTATAATACCATAAAATATTTCGATATAAATAATATAAATATCTTTACGAAACATGAAATTAATTTATCATAAGCTTATTGATACAATTTAAAATTATATTATCAGACATTTTATCTATTTATCTATACGTATATTATAATATATTAGAATTTATGATATTTGAAGATCAAATAATAAGGAATAAAAAGATATTGACATCGTTTAAATTATTATTCATTAGTCGTATTAGTCATAAAATACTGACTCACGATTTTTATATTATACCAAAATATTAATTTTTATTTCTGCATATTAATATAGTAGGTGTTATCTGAAGCGTGTCATAAAAGTAATCGTTATTTTACCAGAAGCTTTTTAATGAAGTATTAACAAGTATGTACAAATTTATAAAAATACCTACAGGAAATGTTGGTTAACAATATTGTTAGTCGAATGGTCGGGTATAAAACATAAATAATTATTTATTTTAATCGCGATACATTTTATAAGTTGTGAATTGATGTGATAATCAGTTTTTGATTAACTTATATTACAATAAATAATAAATAAATGTTCTCCTTATGTTCGAAATTATTTATTTATTTGTCTTCCTCTTTAACCGCCTTAGCTTGTATTTTAGTTAATACTTATCTGCTATACCAGAAATTAAAATATTTACTACTGCATTGAAGTATTTTAAATCTATAACTATAAAATATACGTGTGTCATGTGTTATAAATTGTAATATATAGGTTTGTTATGTAATTTAAACAACTAATAAGAGTATTATATAGGTATAATACATTTACTGTATCTGATAATAATATTAAAATACATATTTCTAAATAAGCCTATTATTTAAGTAGCTTGAAAAAAACTATGGGGAAAGAAAAATTGGCATGTCGGTAGGAGAAAATTTCGATAATCGCTTGACACATGGAATCTATTTATATCAACGAATAGTCGAAGGTAAATTCCAGACGATGATGAACCGACGTTTATATTCGAAAATGAGTACTCGTTTAATAATTTGGACCTTTATTGTGAATTTCAATCACAATCTAAGCCAGATGTAATACATATTACTAACATCTATACTGTATAGTGTCAGGAATCAGTTATAAAATATGTTATATCTTATTAACTGAGTAATATGACATAAAGTTACTGTGATGTTTATTAAAAATACATTATAGAAGTTAATATAATACATACATATATTTGTTTTATTCGTTTTGTTTTTTTTTCAATTGTATGAATTTAATAGGTATTATATTTAAAATCTCAACTATATTTTTTTTCCAAAACGGTCACGCGGCACAATTGTAATTTATATTAATTGTAATTTAGCCGAACCGTTTATTCCAAAATATCGTTTTCCCGAGAATTACGCGTCGGGCGGTTCAGTTATATTACTGATATACATATTAATATACCAATATTATAGATAGGTATATATTACTTCGGGTATAAACGAATTGCAGCGTACCAAATATAGGTAGTCGAACCTTTTTGAACGAATTACGTCCCGGACTTATTGTAAGTAGCTCCTATAGTGATATTGCCATATTAATTAATAAAGATATGTCAGGTTATATAAGAAAAATTGAAATTTAACTGTAAAAATATAATAATGTTATAAATTTATAATAATATAAATTATAAGTCATAATATACTAATAATATACTAATACACTAATATTAAGTCATAATCAATCACATTAGTTAGTTAGTTGTTCTTTGTGAGTTAGAACTTTTTTCTGCCCATAATTAATTTCGGAGGAAATATTGAATTTTATTTATGTATGTATCTACTAATTACTAAATAGTTAGCAAACTCTGGTTCTAGGAAATATAATTCAAACGTCTTTTCTAAGTACTTGCCTATTTCATTATTTAGGATATAGGCTGAAGCCAAGTTTAGTTTTTGTATTTTTCTCCACCAATATTTTTATCGAAAATATTTATAATGCCGGAGCTATACGATTACACAGCGTATTCTGCCGCGTTGTCCTTCGAAATAAAAATGCATTGGTTTATTTTTAATTCGATGGAAAACGCCGCGGAATACACGGCGTTCCAAACGCGGCGATACGTCGTGTATAGCTCCGGCCTAACAGCACAAATTACTAAAAACAAACTTTCATGTAATAATATTATATCAATGATAAATATATAATTATTATTTTTTTTTAAAAATTTGAAAAATATCAAAATTAAAAATAAATTTGAAAACCACTATAAACCCCAAAAAAAAAAATTTTAAGTGAAAAGGTAACACGAATTGCGTTCGGGACGCAATTCGTTCAAAAAGATTTGTCTACCTGTTTTGGTATGCAATTCGTGTGCTTCCTTCATCTTAGTATGAATACACCAGCAATGTATACGCCTCTTCGAAACTTATTGTATGTGTATTATGTATATTTGCACTAGTGCACTATTGTATATGTTTGAAAAATCTTAACCTTGATGGAGTACTGAAGTAATCACGAGATTGACGTATAATAATATTGTTCTGAATTTATATCTAGGTACTTATAAAATAATTAAAATGGATAAAAATATCTCACGGTTTATTTTCGCATCCATTTAATATCATATTGTAAACATTTAAAAATTTTACTCAAATATAACGTGATACTTTAAAACGTTGACCGTTGACCTTGGACGAATTCAAAGTAAAATTTCGTGAGGCACAAACTACAAATCTACAAATATTTATCTTAAATATTTTTAAATATTACATATATACATGTATATAATATAAGTATCATATCTATCACTCGTGCTTATTTATTCTATAATATATACGGGCTGAGCTATTTTGTACATCGATGGTTAAAGTATAATAATTTAGAGATGGTTTATTATATTATTATTTACAATACACGAACAAATAAACCAATAAATAAAAGTAATTATCACATTCATTTTAAATTTATTTAATTTTTTAATTTTTATACCTACATTATTCATTAAATTAACGCCTAAAATCCAAGTGCATAAAATATATATTTTAATTTACTGTTTTTAAATTTATTTAACTACCTACATACAGATAAAATGATTAAATTATAAACATTTCTTTAAATTAATATAACAGAATTCTGTATGTTCGTGATATGAACTCTTGATGGGAGGAGGGGGCCTTGAAATCAGTTCTTACTTATACTGTCCTATTATAACAAAACTTTCAAAACGATAAACTAACGTTGCATATAGGCATAACTAATGGCAAGGGGGCTGGGGGAGCTAAGTCTTTCCAGTTTTTCTGTCTAATGTCTTTTTAATTTTATTTGGGGAAATATCGCTGTAGAGTTATAAATGATAACAAAAATTATTGCCACAATAATTAATCACACATTAATTAATCTTAAAAGCCGGTTTTCAAGTGAAACCTTATTATTAACCACTTATCATCTAGATTGTTTTCTCAGAACGAATTTAAGAAATAGTGAATATTATATAAATCAATATCAGATAAATTTTAAGCACTTATAAATATTTACTTAATGCATAAAAGTTCATATTAATTGAACATTTTTTTGGTTTTTAGTTAATTTTAAATGTAAATCATGATGATTTAAAGGCAAAGATGCTCATTGTTAAAACTGTACATTATATTTAAAAAAACGACTTTCAATTAGACACTATCAAAACAAATATAAAGAAGGATTCATTTCAAAACATATATAAACTGTTACAAGTACAGTTCTATAATGCTCTAACCACACCAACAAGTTCTGCAACATGCGAATAATCCCATTATCGTGCATATAGTTGTATGCGACGCATTAATAATTAGTTGAGAACATCAATGGTGCAAGATCGGTTATCAAACTTGGCCGTTATAAATATTGAGAGGGAATATAATAATGACATACATATTGGAAATGTTACATTTCATATGTATAATAAATTTAAAAAATGACAAATATAGAATATAATTAATAGATAAATAAATAAAATATTTTATAATAATTATTTGTATTTATTTTTGATTTCAAAATTATAATATAATATTACATTTCAAATTGAAGCAAATAAATTTCTTTGGGCTATAGCCCTTCTCCAGAATTTTTATATTAGTTGTAACGTTGTAAGGTTGTACTAAAGGAAGAGCTTATAATATTTTTTATGTTACAAATTCGCACGTGCGCATAAAACAATGATTGCTACAGTTGTGTATTTGCGTATTGTGTCGTTATGAGCGGGCGTATTAAAATCTGATTATACACTAGGCGGATTGCCGACTCTCGAACACCAATCGTAAAGACCGCCTCTGCAGAGGTACGCCCAACATAAACGAGTTAAATATTATTCAATAATTTTCATTTTCATTTAAAAATATTTAAAACAATATTTTATTGTGATCAGATTTTATTAGATTTTAAATTTTTATTGATTAATTATTACCGTCTATCAGAAAACAATAGAGCGAGAAGTACCTAAATAATTGAAACAAAATATACAAAATAACTATAAATTATTGATTTAGATTCCTAGTGGCACCGACGAGTATATTTATTTTATTGGGGCTGTTTTTTTTGCGTGATGATAATTTTTATTGTAAAAATATGCAAAAATATATTTTCTGATATGAATGTCATTCTAATTGGTACTTACTACTGTTAGGAGTCAACAATAGAAAGATCTTAGTACTTTTTTAAATAAAAATAAGTAAAATTAAAAAATTAAATAAAAATAAAAAACATAAAAAAAGTTAAAATATTTTAATTTTATTATAATTCTAAAACAAATAAAAAAATAAATAACCTAAATATACTTACAATTTTTCCAAAAATTTATATTAACATTTTCTATACATCGTATTAATTTTTTATAAAAAAAATTATTTTGGTTTTTTTGTTGTTATTTATAAACATTTGAAATTTTTGTAAATATTTTTTTAGTAAATATATTCTCTGATTATCTGTTAATGTCGATAAATACAATTTTTACTCGCGTGGTCAAAAAACTTGAAAATTAAAATTTTTTTTTATAATATTTTTGTGGGAATTCAAAACATCTACGCATATTATATTATATTAATTACTTTTTTTACTATTCATTATTTTATTTTATACACATAATGACTTTTTAAAAATATATAGATTAATTTTATGCTATTGCTTATTTATAACACGAGCCTAAAATTGTGTTATACAGTAAATTGTCATTGACTCAAAAGTTAATAATAGTTATGTACGTCTACGGTATAAATATAAAATACTATTATAATAATTGAATACTAATAATGATGTAATAATTTCGATGTTTTATAGTAAAAATCAATTTAACGTATTGATTACCATATGATTAATAGTAATATAATATAGTATAATATTATTACAAAAAATAAAATATACTTATAGTAATAAGGGCTGAGGGCTGACAGACCGTCTTTAACGAACATCTTTTTTGTATGCAATATTATGTTAATATTAAACCTATCATTCAATTTAAATTCATCATAATCATTAAAGTGACCCTCTTACACAGTTACATAAATACATTATGTATAGCAGAGCGATACCCACTTTTCCACTGTTTAGTTAGAATAAAATAAAAAATTATTAATAATTTATTAATAATAAAAATAATATTTATAAATTATTTTTTATTAAATAAAACTGTATTTCTTTTATGTTAACACTGTTTATGTGTTTTTTGAAATCGTCGATTTAAAAAATCATAATTGGACATCTGTGAAACAATATTTTACGAAAAATTAATCAAAAAAATACAAAGTATTGTTCATATGTTATTCAGTTTACACGTTTGTTGATGATACTATGTTAACTATGTTTCAATGACTTGAATTAACTCACTGTTGATATACATTTAATATATCAGTATATTTCTACTTACTCAAAAAATATTTTGTTTCCAGTAAATGTATTTTGTTTATATAGTATATACCCAGTGGCGTAGCCAGGATTTCTAGGGAGGGAGGGCAACAAAAATATCTTATAAAAATTTAATTTGTACTGTTTTCAATTTATCAATATAAAAAAAAATAAAGATAATTCGTATACTTATTATGTGACCACAATGTATAATACTAAATACTTACATCCTGCTTAAATGAATAAAATATTTAATACTGTCAGTAGGTGTTGGATGTACCTCAAAATTGAGTAAATCACTGTAATGGATGAGTTAAATATCAATTAAATAACAAATATGTAATTGTAGGTATTTGACGAAAAACGATTTTGAGCAGTTACTCGCCCTATACGTATGTCAAAAAAATAAATCATGATTTCTACGAATTTAATTAAAATTTTAAATTCAAACTCTTATATAATATAAATGTGATATTATGCTTGTTTTCATTTAATTAATACAATTAAAACTTATGAAGAATCTTATACTACATTTTCAAATATATTTACTTACAAATAAAAATGTTATTATACATGTCTAATAATAATTAAAAAAAATAAAATGTCTATAAATATAGATGAAAAAGAAATAAAATATTTATACAATTTAATTAAACATTGAAAATGTATTCACATATATTTTTTGGAAATTTTAAATCCTTTTTATTCATTTTTGAGCTACAACAATAAATCAAAGTCAATTTAGTTTTTTTTTGTAAATTTTGATTTTAAAATTATTTTAAAAAGTACTTTTGAAGTTTGATCCCCCAAAGTACAAAATAAATCAAATTAACTACTACCTCCTTTTAATTTTATGATTAGAACAATTTTTCTAGAAAAGTATCTTCACGATAAAAGAAACATATTCAGCTTGCATCATTTTAATACATAGCGTGCAAGCTGGCGGCGTGATGAGCCGACGGCACTTTGTGGGCGGGGAAACCCGAGCGCGGTCGGTTACCGCAAGGAACATATTCTAATACTTTGAAATATTCAATAAAATTCACTGCTGATCGCCTAGACGAAATAATTGGTAACATTTGTTATCGAACTAGGTACCACAGCTATAGATAATAAATAACATTTTTACTTTTTTTTATACTCTATAGACGTACTGATATAAAAACAATAATAAAAACACAGCCGATATGGGGGGATGGCCCCTCTGGCCCACTGGCTACGCCACTGTATATACCTATTCATATCGGCATAACTGTTGCCTGTGTGCCTTTCCAAATAAACTGCCATGTGTTGCCAATGTACATAATAATGATTATAATAATTATTAATTTTTATTATAATGTTATATTTATTACCCAATTATTTTGGATATTTATCTATAGTTATCAGTTATGCGTTATCCCAGTTTTCGTAGAAACAAACGTGACCAACGATAATATAAAATATAATTGGTTTTTTTTCTTGTAAAAGAAGACATAAAAACGTACATTATATGTTTCACCGTGTTATTATTAAATCCTAGTTACTATCATAATTTATGTGTATACCATATAAATAATAATATAAAATAACTTATAAAACCGAACGGTTTATTTTATTATATATAGAAAATACATACATACACATACATAAAAATAATTTTTAATATAATATTTTTTAATTTGTACACAATAAATATTACAAATAATATGAAATATAAAAATAATTAATTGTAAGTAGTAGGTACATAAATACAATATAATATTTTAGGGATATTTAATGAGATTTTTTTTTTCTAATCGACATACATTATACATTATATTGAGGCAATTTTAAAAATAGCTATACATACTAAAAATATATTAATATCAATTAAATTATTAAATTATTACCAATTTGAATTTAAACGTCCTCATTGTCGTTAAATTGCAAGGCAGCCAAATTTGATACAAGTTCCCTGAATATCCTGGGTTTGCAGTTGTTACCTATCTGGTATAAAACAAACCAATCGCCCACCTGGAAATTTTCAACTATTGTGAATAATTCATCCTGACGAGATAGGCGAGATTTCATTTTCAACAACACCAAGCGGAACCGGGATGATATGATGACAGTTGTACGATACGCCATGTTGATACCACTGATCACGGCAATGAACAAGAACCAGAACCACAGGAACGCGTAGATTTTCTCGTTAACTATGTTCAGCGGCAACAGGCATAAGCCATCGAACTTCTGTATGGTACCGGAAAACCCGTATCTTTCAAACGTGCACTTGGCGACTTTAGGAAATATCCGGGACATGGCATCCACCCGTTCGGCGGGCTCCATGTCGGTGAACCGGAAAATGTCGAGACCGTACCGCGCGAACTCGCCTTCGAAAAAGTAGTGGAGGAACAGCATTTGGGCGACGACGTTGACAAAGTTCAGCAGCTCGCAGACGAAAAACTGAACGGCGTAGAAGTTGTGCGCGTGCAAGTTGTCGGTGAAGTAGTCCACCAGCAGTTTAATGCCTTTGGCCTTTTGCTCTTCGGTGATCATGACGTCGTCGAGGCCGTTGACCAGTACTCGTATGCGGCCGCCCTCCAATATTTTCCATATGTACCTGGGCACGTAGAAGAACACGGCTTGGAAGAACAGAACGAAACACACCCACTGGTAGTACTTATGGTACTTGACGATGTCTTCGCCCTCCCGGTAGGGCCCGACGCCAGGTTGAACGATGTCTTTGCCCACGCGGCCGCCGATCTTTTTGGTCACGGTGAACGTCGAGTGTATCCAACAATACGAATCCATGATTTGATTTGGTACACCGTCCACCAGGCAGTTTATCGGGTCACCGACGTACTGGCGGGCGGTGACGATCAACGAGAACGTGACGAGCATGACGACGGTCGCTTTGTAGTGCAGCCGGAACACGTTGTTGTCGATGCACACGGCGTCCAACTTCAGCAGATCTCTCACGGCATCGAAAACGTTGATCATAGTGTTGGCTGCCGATAATGATGGTCGCGATGTTCAATCGAATTGAATTAATCAGGAACTTTATGAGAAAACAACCGAAAATACTGGCCACACGATATCGAGAGTAAATATTATATAATATTATATAATATATACGATGCGCATTAAAAAAAAATGTGATTGTGACTGCGATACGTCGACGTCGTGTTTTAATGTAGCTCGTACGTGTGCGCGGGTACAGCGATTGTGCTATTGAAGAGGAATCGGCCGTAATCAACGAATCCGCAAGTGTTGGGCAACGTTTCGGGAGGGGACCTGGAGTCGACCAAATGCTACATTAGGAAGGGAATAATATTATCATCATGACCATAATTATTATTTATCTTTTGACAATATTACGTTTTGTATTTTATATCTAAAAATTATAATACCATGAATCATTAGAAATCCTATAGCAAGCATCGAATATATAGTTATTATGATAGGTACATAATTTATATCGTAACGGAGCAGTGTTTAGTGAAATGAAAGAAAATTTGTATACATTTAAATTAATAATAAATAAAATTTGAATAATTGCTAAATTAATAGTTGATCATTGTAAATTATTTATTATTTGTTGATTTATTATAATAAATATATAACGTTACAGCCCTCTGCAGTGATATTTAAATTAAAACTATTACATTGTTAATACGAAAAGTTATTATCAGTAAACTGGTATATACAACAAATGTAGTTTATGGGCTTAAATAATAGTATAGATTAGCGGTCCCCAATCTATAGGCTGCGGCCAGCTTAAAACTGGGCCGTGGACCATATAATATTAACATTACTAACGTATATATTTAAAAAAAATAATATTTATCTAATAATTAAGGCCCGGATTTAAATGCACTTAAAGCCATACATATATGCTCTAAAAATACCCAAAAATGCTCTTAAAAATGTATTTTACTACAAAAATAACTTTAAAAATGAAAAAATGACATTAAAGTTCCGTATATTTTTTTTTATTCATATTTTAATTTATAAATAAGCTATAATTATTATTTATTATATTATTAAAAAAAAAAAATGAAAATTTGAAATTATGACTTGATGCTGACACGTATATGTTTTGGCCGTTTTGGGGAAATATTATATTAATACTAAACATACCAAAATGCATATTAAAATTTATGTACAATTAAAATTCTAAGTAAGCCCGTAATTACTACATTTTGAGCATTGCATTGAACAATAATATATTGTACAAAATGTGTATAGAAAAACCTGATAAACCTACTTAAGTATCAAGAAATAATTTCTTTTTGGATAATGTTTTGAATAGGCTAAATTGTATCGTATATTGAACAAATATACGATAAAAACCAATAAAATGACACAATAATGCTAAAAATGAAAAACATCAAAATACAATTTGTATAGCTATGAAACCTTCATTACATGAAACGAATTATGTATTCAGAAAGCATTGTGTAAAATCAACCAAAAAAATATGCACTTTGCATTAAAATCCGGGCCCTATTAATAATACTACCTATATAGTATATATATTATATACATAAGTATATAGGTATGCTATTATTGCTAATAGTCATTAGTGGGCCTCAAAGATTTTTTTACAATAGGTGGTCCGCACAACTAAAAAGGTTGGGAACCGCTTAGTGACGTAACAAAAAAATTTGAGCCCACCCGCAAAAATAAAAATGACCACCTAAAATATTGTTTAGGTAGGTATTTTCATTTAAAAACATTAATCTGATATAGGTAAATCTCTTATTTTAATTAAATTGTTGTTATGATATGATAAAAATAACAATATATTTTATTTAATATCACACAATTATTACTTAATGTATAAATAACTACATTTTACTGAATCATTTTATTTAAATTCTGCGGTCTTCTAGCATTTTGTTGGGTAAATTTATTAACTAACATGTTTATATCTAAACTGCGCATAGATTAACACTAATTTAATTTGAAAAAAGCAATTATTCAGTTTTTTTTCACAGGAATTAAATTTACCTTAATCAAAGGTATCAAATTACTGTGGGTCCCCCTGCAACGCGGGGTCTGCGGGCCCTCAGTTACGCTACTGGAGCCGCTGGTATATAGGTAATATAAATATAGTAGCAGCATTAACTAGATACCTTGTAAAATAACTTATTAATATGTAATTTTATGTAGATTGTTGTGGAACTAATACGAACAAAATCTAATATTTAATTATATTTTAAATAGCTTTTAATAAAATTACATAAATGCAAAAATAATAAAGTTAGCTCAACACTATTTATAAATAAATTTAAAAATCCAGGTAACACAGATGGGACAAGAACATAGGGTATATTGACGGAAACGAATCGTTCTCGCACATTCACCTTTTTTACGACACGCTTACGCACAAAAGCACAACTTGTTTGCACATATTTACTTTTTCATGATTCAATTGGGCAAAGCGTGTTCTACATTTTGTAACAAAAATATATATTTTTTACATGTAAATATAAATAGATTTTCATCATCAAAATCAATATCAAATAAAAAATTATTACCTTTGTAAATAATACGTTACAATATAATTATTATTACCTTAATCGTTTCTTAAAATTGCTTTGATTTATTGACTACAGCACTCACAGAACATTTTTATTTGTTCACCTAAAATTTGGAACAACAGATTTTAAATTTCGATATTCTCTAAGTTTATAACTATCTACATTTATACACTTTTCTCTTGACGCATTTCAAACTTGGATATTCATATTCAACAGTTTTAGTACCGCATGCTGGCTAACAACTGTTTATAAGTTTGAAACTACATACTTAGGTATACTTATATGTATATGTTTGATACCTATGGTCATTTTTAATTTAGGTAAAATACACTATTAATAATATTTTTCTATTATAAGTGATCAACTTATATTGCCGGTAATTTTTAGAGATAATTTTTATTGATAAGTCAATTATTTTAGGCAAGTCTAAATTTATAAATACAAAATATATACGTATTGTTTACGCAGTGCTAACGTTGTGCGCTGACGAGTTTCGCCCTATATCGATTGTTCATCATCGACCTGTGTGGCTGTGCCAAATATCAATATCGTTTGCATATTGTCTGTTTACCTACAATAAATAACCGTACAAAGGTACAAGGTACAACATTTACGAATTGCACATCAACATATCGAGTATATAATAATACCGAATATAAAAAAAAAAATTAAAATAACTTTCACTATGAAATTCTTGAATATTCAATAACTGTCATAATTTATATAGCTGATAAATATATGTAAACAATTAAATATAAAGTGGTTTAGTTCGAATTAATTATAGTTATAATTATAAAAACTCGAAATAATATATCGACACCTGCAACGAATAAATGTAAAATCGTGTTACTGCTATTTTGTTATAGACATTTACTAATGATTATAATACATAATATATAAATATAAACATCTTGTCTATAAAATTTAAAATAATATATCATGATTAAAATACACATATAGTTTAAATAGAATATATCGGAATATTATAAATCAATATTATTTGGTTTATTATAATGCGTCTCATTGTAGCAAACAACTTGTGCTATTGAGTACTTTTAAATTTTTGGAGTTATATTAATTTAATAAATATTCAGAGACATATGATAATATTTGATGTAGGGTAAATAGGCGATGCGCGAACAATGAAAAAGGCATAATACAAAAATCGAATAACACGTAACCGTCTTACAAAAAGATGTCAAAATGAACAATAGTGATTCCCAAATGATATTCGGCCACAGATGGGTATTTTGTTTACAAGGGTCGTATTCCGTTTTGTCTTCTATCTTATGTCACTGATCTGTATTTTTTTACCAAATGATTTATGTATTATTTTTACGATTATTATTTTTATTATTCAATTATCGATTGTTGACTTGTGTTTACCAACGTAAATTTAATACCCGTATAATAGTAACCCGAGTCACTAGTGGGTGACTTCTTAATCGTGCATACCATATTTTTTTCTTTCTTCTTTGTTCACAAATACTTATTATGCTAAGTTGTATAGATTGTATATTTATTATAAAAATTAAAAATATTGTAAAAACTAGGAGCTATAATAGCTAGGTAAGCATTATGATTTATCGATTTTAAAATTGATTCGGGTAAAAGGTGTTCGGGAAAAAGTTCATTCGGTAATTTCGATTCTGGAAAATGGCGTTCGGGAAAAAGGTTTCGGATTTTCGGATAAAATACCGTTCGGGAATAATGTTTCTGGAAAAATACCGGTAACCGTAATAAGTATCCTAATTGACTTGTTATTTCATTTTAAATTATTTGTATTCATGATATTATTATATATGCCTAATTAATTAGCTATGCAATATAATATTAAATTTGTTGACTGAAAACTATATTGTATAATTGAATAATCAATTTGTTGTTTAATATTAAAATGAATTCAATGAAAAATAAATTCGGTGAATTGGTACAGCGTGATGACAAAATTAAACAAGCCGCTGTTTCTTTTTAAAATACCTTAATAATGCTAATTATGTGTTCGAGGTAAATACGACCAGTATGGGTAGCAGTTAATTGTGTCCAATTTTAAATTTTTAATGTAAGTTGCAGCCTGATTATATTTTCATAGTAGGAGAAAATACTACTGACAAAAACGCAACAAATAAAAACTACCAACAGCTATACAGAAATAAGTTGTATTAAATAATGATTAAAAATTTTAAAATAAATACAGGTATAAAAACATCGTATAGAATTGTTTTAACACAAAAATAAATCGGTGTCTTTTTTATCTTTTATCTTGTTCTAGATTCTTATATTTTATATTTATTATGTAACCAACCTTGGTATATTTTATATACATGTAAAATGCGGACTTAATATTTTTTATTCATATTTAAATAACCTCCGGGTATATTTTTGCAAAATTAATACTTTTAGACTTAGGATTGGCAATATTATTGGATTAATATTGGACATTGGTATGATTAAAAATAGTGGTTTTGTTGTTTATTGTTCATGCTTACAAAATCTTTTATTAAAAATGAGCAATTAAGAATAAATGTTAATAATTTGTATGATTATACTACAAAAGTAGTACCTATATGATTGACCTATTAAGGACACCATTTACTTCCATCCATAACAAGTAGATATAATGTAAAAACTAAAAAAGTTATGATCATTTTAAAATGTACAGTTTCAAAGTGATCATAACCTACTTAAAAATAGTATAATAAATGGCTACGTAGGGCCCTGGATAATTATCTTACCTTTAAATTATATATCGAGTGAGTTGACTCTAATGTCTAAATTAACAGCACAATATTGAAAATGTCGCACGTATATAAGACGGAGACAACACATGCGGGTTCTGTGTCCTGTTAAGTAGTCCAATTGGGAAATTTTTTTTCTATGTACAAGTTCCATGCTTTTATATTGTAGTTGATTTTAGAGCTATTAAATACCATTTGATATAAGTTTTTACTGAAAATAATGTATAGTTTTCTTAAATGATTATCAGTCGTCACCGTAGTTTGTTACGATAAAATACACTATGATAATTATAAATTATAATTTATAATACTAAACTTCAACTGAAGTCAAATACTGTTGTTTTGGAAATATGAAAATACTATAGGTATATTTAAGATAAATTTATTTATATTTGTGCTTTTATCCCACTACTGAGGTATAAAAGCACAAATAGTGACCGCAATTAGTACGTAATTTTTGATTTTGACCGAAACTACTATACACTGTATTAATTTATTGTTATATCATCGGAATTGAAACTATTTTCTAAAATATGATTGTAATATTGTAACCTTATGAAAATGTATTCCTTGAAAATTTGTTTTTTCAGAATTTTTTTTCATTTATTCATTTCGTTAGATTTTTTTTTAATATTTTTCCGCTACAACATTATAAAGAAATTAAAATGTTTTAAAGTCCTTAGCATGGACCATTTTCAACCAAACACGTACTAGTATCATTATGAGTATATTATATAGGTAAAGAATGTACAAAATGTAGGTATTTGTTATCATTAATTACTAAATACTTTATGACTAATAAAGTAATGTTTTTAAAAACAGATTATAATTCTTAATTATTTTAACTAATATATTGTAAATTTCTACGTTTTACACATTTTTTCATATCATCATTTATAAATAAAAACATTAAAATCTAATCATAAAAAATAAAAATAAGTAGAAAAAAACAAGGTTAACCCAAAGTTGCACTGTCGACAGTCGAGTGTATGTAGTAGCTTTTTCGGCATACTATTAATACTTATTTAAAAATGTTATCATACATAAGTAAGTCGAAAAAAAAACTAAAAAATGGAGAAATTTCTAGAAATATATCAAAAACATCCAAAATATCTTTGAATTGTTTCTAGAAAATACTAAATACCAATTATATTTTATGAAAATGTCAGTTGTTAGTTTTTTTATCATACAAAAGACGAAACTAATTTTTTAATTTATATTATATTAATTCTTATCTGTTATTGACGATTAATTTTTTAAAGAACTTATTGGATATTTTTAATTTTGACCTTCTAAAGATTTAGTTTTCTATTAAAAACCACAGTTGAGGATGTTTCTATTATACAACTTTTTTCACGCATAAAAAAAGCAACACATTGTAAAGCAAATAGGTTTATATATTTTTGATCTGCTTAGAATCTAAAACATTAATTGAAATAATTATGTATTTATTGCAATAATCGTGCGATAAAATTGAGTAGGGACTTGAAAATGCTTGTATTTAAATAGTAATAAATAAAAACAAAAATTCCATAAAATATTTTAATTATATTTTATATAATATTAAATTAATTAATATCCAATAGGTATGTAATGCAGTGAATTACGACTATAAGAATATTCAAATAATTATTTCATTTTATGCTCCACTATCATGTACGGCTGTGCATTATTTTAGTTTATATTTTTGCTTGGCATTTTAATGATGTGTCTTACATATTTTGTTTCTTTATTTAATAAATAATATAAGTACGAAAATCTGTAATAACTAATATTTATTCTTGGAAAATTAATTCTTGTATCAATACCTATTTTAGTGGTTACAATACTGTAATAGTGAATGTCGTCGAAATAAATAAACATATGTGTTTCTAAGCTATAAATCTTAATAAAATGATCGTTTAAATATTTTTACAGATAACATTTTATGTGTGTTTTTCAATTTGCAGCTATAACCATATGCATCATTAGCTTAGTCAATGTTGGAATTCATTGTAAGATATTATTATATATAATTAAAATAATTATGGCAATACATAGAAATAATAATATTTAAGTGATAGGCTAAGTGCTTCTAATTTGTATTTCTTTTAATCTTAGATATTGTAAAAATGTTTTATGTTTACTGCATACGTTCCATTTTATTAATTTTGAACGATGAATACGACTATTTAAAAGTATTTAAAGTAATTATCAATCTTTGTAGCTGTTTTAAAGCATTATCATAATTGAATTGTACACATATTTTAGTCGTATTGATAATTACTGTTTACGAGTAAAGTACAAACTATACTATACAAGTAATGTTTATACATTATATAGATTTGAAAAATATTGATAAATAACAATAACCCTGGTGTCACGCTATCCTATAATATAAATATAATAATTGGGCAAATGTTTAGTCAATGTTTAATCATTCATATACCAGATTGTTCGTTTGGAATAACTGATTTATCTCATAAAGGTTTTAGTTTTATATTCCATAGTAATAATATAAGCTTAATTTATTATTGTAAATTACTAACGCTCGGAAATGAATTTAAACGATAATGATTTTCATAACAAAGGTCAAAATATATAAAAAGACGTCGGACAGTAATATAACATATAATAATATGTTTTTCATTTCGATTTATTATTTTACAGATCATATTTTTTTTTCAAATATATAACAATTCATTTTTATTTTAAGATCTGAATATATTTTAACATAAATAGGTACAAATAATAAATGGTTAATCATCATTCATCAATCATAATTCATTATATTGACATTTAATTTAATTTTAAACCGAATGCAAATATTAGCTTTTTTCTTAAAGGTATACCTACATAGGTAAGAAAGGACTTAGAGATTAAATTATCGGTAATTTATTTTAATTCACCTATGTTTGTTTTATGTTTATTTAGTATTGTACAATATTGTAGTCATTGCCCTTATGTACTCGTATTATAATATTAAAATAATTTTTTTTATTTGTTATTTATTATTATAATTTTATTGTAGGTAATCTAAATTTAAATTATTATTTTTATTTAAATGGTAATAAATTAGAAATTATAAAGAATCATGTTTTAGGAATCGCGTAGAATAACATCATGATTTATAGTTTTTACGCATTCTCAAATCTCTATTATAGAATGTTTAATAAGTATATACATGTTTTTGAAATTTCTTTGTTTAATTTAGGTCGTTACTAAAAATATACGTTTAATCCTGATTTGGCAAAAAATGCATAATATGAATAATGTGTATTGTTGATTGGAACACTCGTAAATATAGCAATGCGTTTCTATCGATTCTGATGTACAGAGCAGCCGATCAGTGATGCGTAACCTGAGGATTGTAAATTAGGTAGCCAAATTTAACACCAAATGTAAAATGTTAGATATTAGGTATATAATTTTATATTACATAAAATTATTTTGTACCATTGGTAACTGTGTACCGTAATTTAATAACGTAAATGTTAGTAAAAACTACATAATGCATCACAGATAATTTTCGTGTTTTATCTTAATTTTTGTAATATTGAGTTTTATCGAATCATTAAAATGATTAAATTATTTGGAGTTGAGACTTAACATTTTACAAATTATTTAGGTAGGTACACATACAATTTAAAAAAGTTTATATGATACATTTTGAATTTTCATTAAATTTAATATTATTCAAAATTATCAAAACAAGTTGTGTTAATCTTATTTCTCTTTGCTTCAAATTATGCGAAATAACATTTTCAATTCTAGCGATAATAAAAAACAAATATTGGTTTAGATTGAATACCAAAGCACTCTGAGCAAGTATTTTAAAGGATCATCCAATTCAACAAATGTTCTTTGATTTAAGTTATTGGACACACTAAGACGAAAAAAATGATACCACTAAAATTCGTTTAATATGTGACCACCCGTTCCCTAGTTACGGCGATTTTTAATATTATGCGTGACGTCACAGATCTTTGTTCGCCGCGGTGGTGGCCATGTAGTATAGTAATACACCAATACACGGCATATCATTTATTATATATATCCGTTTCTGATTTAACGTAAAGTAACTGCTAATAAACTTACCATTTTTTCGAATAACCTAATCAAATGTATTTAAGAGTATCTTATAATCTTTTTGAAGTGAAGCTGCTTACAGAGGGTACAAAAAAAAAAGAAAAGATGACGGTCGGGCCGTCATCACGGAACGCCGTATTTATTTATTTATTTATTTATTTTCCCATTGTATCATTAATTACAAATAAATAATAAAAAATTACTTATTGTAATAAATTATAAGATTAAAAAAGATACAGTTCTATTGAAAATAAAATTGTAAAGTGTGTTATTTTTATTTTATTCCAATACACACCTAATATCAGTTGCATGACTGAAAGAAGTTTCACTTCATCCGCGCTTACTTGTTACACGCACAGTTTTTTTTTATTCCTGTAGTTTTATCACATTTTGGTTTAATATTAATAAAATAATAACAATTATATTATAATAAATTATAATACGCCACTGTCATAAAAGTACTGCTATGAGCTTATTTTAAATTTTTTATCGATGTTTATTTTTTATAGCAATATATTCGTATCGTCGTATTAACATTATAAATATTATTATGATTAAAATAATTTATTCTCTATGAGGAAATCTAAAAAAATGAATTTTTCCAAATTATTTTTTTAAACTAGGTATTGCAATTGTAACCAAACACTGAACACAACATTTTAATAGCTGCAAGTAACGAAAATATAAAAATTAAATAAAAAAAATGACAAAATACAATATTACGTGAGTGGTTCGTGTACTAAATGAAAGTTATAATGTTATATTATAATAACATAAAATTAACCAAAATATAATATAATTATACAAATTAAAAGATTGCGAGGTACTCCTTAATACATTCATTCGAAAAAAAAAAAATTATGTTATTATTTTACGTTAAACCTGCAAAAACGGATTAATGGTTTACGCCGTTTTCCACTAAAAATAAACTTTTCGTTTTCCGCCAAATTAGAAAAACGTCATTTGTTGTTCTACCAGTTGTAATTTATAGAATTTTAGAGTGGGAATCATTTCGTAACTAATATAATGTGATTTCAATTTCAACCAATCACTCTAGCGATGAGATATTGTTAATAAAACTATTTAAATGTAACACTGTATTCAATAAATTTTTGAAAGACTAATTTTATTAGTATTTTTTCATGTTTGGTTTGGTTAATTTTTTTTTTAATAATTAAAATAATTGTAGAAATATACGAATGTAGACGTATAATTAAATAATAATTATACGTCTTCATTTGAAAACTATATAGGTATTATAGTGTGTATCTATACAAACATTATAGTTACTAAAAAATATAATATTATTAAATATTTACATTATGGTTTTCAAACTTTTAAATTTTATAATATATAACTCGTGAAAAAAGAAATGACTTAATTTGGCGGAAATCGGCAACATCCAGATAAATATTGCTGTATATTATATCACACTAAAAACACTTAGTTATAACTCTATGTAAAAATAGCTAAGTTAAAAAAAATTCTGTTGTGACATACATTTAGTAGGTAACGATTAAACATTTAAAATACGTGATGTAATACGTAAATTATTAACTAAGTAAAATGCCATTTTTAATATCACAAATACCTAAACGACAAATAAGATCAATTGAAAAGTTAAACACTTAATCAACATATTGTACTATTGTTTATAAATTATTAATTTATTTACGAAATTTATTATGATGGTTACTTATTTGTATTTATTTATTTATACTTATATGCCTTGCCAACGCCTAGTAGGTAAACAACATGTTGAACTTTATAATTGATCTTATTTGTCATCATAGGTTTTGCAATATTACAAAATGGCATTTTACTTAGATTTCATATTACATCATGTATTTAAATTTAAAGATTTAATCAGTAGGTACTAAATGTAACGTCACTATTGGATATTTTTTAACTTAGCTTTTTTTATTCAGAGAAAACGAAGTGTTTTTGGTGTGAAATCGGCTATATTTTTATAAAAATGTTCGCGATTTTATTTGACTGTTAAACATGATAATGAATTTTTAAATTTTGATCATTTTTATTTATTATAGTATATAGATAGTAATGATAATTATTAAAATGGTGATACGGCAAACACCGTGGGTGGTAGGTCCGGCGTCGTCGTCATTCGTTGTGAGTTTCCTCCGCTGCCGCAACGATGAGAGTAGTAGAATGGGAAGTGGCGGGGCGGGGCGGGGAGCAGAGTATATTATATTTTACGTTATTTACGTCATCACGTACAAAAAATCGGTCTTAAAAGTACTTAAATAACGTTTAAGCCATCTAACCAATCTACTTGCGAGTTCCTCTGTTCCGATCTGCACAATATAATATTTGATCGGTTGATATACATTATACGACATTATAATATTATGTTCAGCCGTTTTTCCTATAGAGCTAGCAGATGGATTAACACAAATTAACATGGTTTTTCAACGGTAAAACTTGGTTTCCTGTTAATTTATGTTAGTGTTTACTATGCTATTTTTTATGCGACTTAGCTTCACGCCACTATCGTTGTGCTGGATGGATATGACCGCCGCAGCGGCAAACGAATCCGTGACGTCACGCGCAATATTAAAAATTTAAAAATCACCATGGCTAACGAACAAATAGTCACAAATACATTTTATTTCTATAATATTATGCTGGTTAAACTAGATTTTATTTAATATGGTAATAAAAAAAATATTGGTTTAATATAAAACTTTACTTAAAATAAATTATGTCTAAAATTCAACCACACTAGTCTTATTTAATTATTTGTCATTAAACTTTTTTTTTACAATAAGGATAAGTGATAGTATATATTTAATAAATATCAAATTGCCTAAAATTAACAATTTCATTTATACAAATATACATATTGTAAAATTACATACGTACGTAATATTGTTAGTGGCCGAATCTCATTAAAATAAATAATTTTAGGGGTTGGGATATCACCTTGCACCACCGCAGAAGATGCGACTACAAAAAACATACTACATTGTTTACGTGTTTAAATGCCTGTGAACAATAAAAATGAAAAATATATCAGTTAGACGCGGTTTCTATATTTTCAGTAGTTGCCAGTGAGTTGAACTGAGTAAAAATACAGTGGTGTTGTATGGGACCCTAGTGGTTACGGACAACGAATTCACCGTAAGCATGTCATTTTACCTGAACAGACTATTTTAGGTTTTTAACTTTATTGGAAATGTGTAAAAAATGACTAATTTTTAAATAGTTAGTGTATTATTATAATATTTAAAATACTCGTTTCGCATTTGATTTAAACTATACAGGGTGTATCCGATAGAACTGAATATTAGAATAACTTTTGTTCTAATTAATATTTTCATTTTTTTTTTATTTATCATTAAGAGATCCTAGTGCTGTATGTATAATTTAATTATATTGTTATGTTTACTTTTTAGTACTGAAAATAAAAAAAATTAAAATTTGATTAAAATTTTTTTGAATAAATAAAAAATAGTCAAATTACGAATCTGATTATAAAAACAACTTGTATGGTAAAAAGATTTATCTAAGTCAAGTATAGTTTATTTTTTAGAATTTTTTAATATATCAATACTTTGATTAAATTAATTGAAACGTAATAACTATTTAAAAATGTGATTTTTGAAAATTGAGTATATTTCTTAAATTATTTACTCGCATAATATAGGTAATATTTATAATTTTGTCATACGTTTAAGTAGAATAATTTTTTTTTTAGGTCGTCTATCTGTTATACTGTATATATCATGGCTGGCAAAACTGTAGCTCTTGTCATGGACTCATGTGACTCGCATCTTATTGTAAGATATAAAACATTTTTAAAAAAAAAAATATATATATTAATATGACTTTTTTTTTCATTTCAGTTCTTTCATATTTATCAACATATTGGACAACTCGCGAGTCTCTTCTCGCTGGCAAGCCCTAATATATATATTATTGTTAAAAAATAAAAGTACCTATCTATACCATGATCTAAAATTGGATATTTATAATTATTATGTAATTAATGTTATTTGTGAAATATAATTCGTATATTCCATATTATATTCATATGAAAAAAAAATCAAGGTCATATCTGATATTGACATTTCACGGTTTATTAGGTTTTATATTTTGATCGGAGCGAGGAATATAATAATTTATAGAGTTTTACAATAACGTGTTTTTTTCGTTTGACGGTGCTTTTTGATTAGAATCAAAGTGGTTTTCTATTAGTATACGTATAGGAAAATGTAACAAACATAACGGAAAAACGAAAATACACCAGTTTTTGAAAAAAACACTGATTTACTAAACTATTGTATTGTTTTGCTGTAAAAATTGAACCGCAATAATACAAATGTGTTTATACTTTATACATTTATAATAATTTAACAACGATAAGTTTTACATATTTATTTCAATACTTTATAATTTATATCTGGTCATGCATTTTGGTGACAAATAGTATAGAGGAAGAACAATAAATCACTATTTAATAATTAAATATACATTTTAAAATGATTCACACTGTACATTAGTATCAACATACCAACCGATTATACAGTTGTTACTATTGAGGTATAAAGTTTAATTGTTAATCCCATCGCTCTACTGATAAATTTGTAAATGTCACCGGATACGAGTGATACGACGTACATTGTCATTAAAAGTAGGTAAAGAAGACTCTATTGGTCTGATTTTATTGATTTTTATATTAATTGGGTTATTAGTTTGAACAAATTAGATACGAATAATAGTATATACTATTAAAGTCATTTATTTATAAAATATCGACTCACTGCGGTGACAGAGTTTTTATATGTAAATATAACAATAAAACATTATTATTTTATGTAAATAATCATAATTTTTTTCAAAAATGTGTATTAGCTTATAATAAGTTGTGAATATAGTATGCAACATAGAACAAATACATACAAGACTAGTTTCAATACAATATTACCAGTTTTTTATTTTATTACAAACAATATTAGTGAAGTAACATGCTATCTGCTTTTTAGAACCAAGATGACGAGCGAAGTTTACTTACTATATCGGTTTTATTATAAATTTAATAGGTACCCAGTGGAGTTAATTAATTAATCTATAGTTAATAATTATAATTTGTTGAAATTTATATATAAGTAGGTACCCTAAATAAAATGTTCATTTACAATTTAAAAGGGTCATTATCAAGTAAAACAAAATTAAAATAAATCTAAAAACTTCAATCGTTGAAAATTGTATTAAAAAAAGCGAAAACAAAGCTTATACATTATATATATATTATCTTCATACGTCATACTATTTAAATAAATTTATTATTGAACGTATTATTATTATAATTTTTGTTTAATATTGATGTAAAAACTAACATAGCAAATGCATACATTACATATATAATTATACTAAATTTAAATAGTTTTAAATTATTTATTTTGATATTGAGTACTTCTAATTTTATTAAGTTATTATTCATAAATGCTTTATTTTACATAATACGCGTATTTAATATCTGAATTACTTTCATAGTTATAATAATTAGATGTAATAGAATGTTTTAAAGAATAAGTATACTCTAACATTGACGTTGCTCTTGTGATAAAGTATTACGATCAGTGGTTGCATTAATCTAATTTAAGTACTTTTTTTTTTTTATAAACGCGATGATTATATTAACTATAGACATATTTTTATTTTATAATAAAAATAATATAAGCACTGTTAACAGTTATTAAGACGTACAAAGCAATTATATGGTGAACTTTGTATTTTTCTTTATCTTTCCAGCTCTTGATATAATATAAACTTAAAACGTTATAAGTATAGTAAAACAACATATCTCCTTGTACGTTATCGAATTATTTGTCCACTAAATGAATTATTTTTCCTTATATTTAATGGTTTGTAATAACAATATAAAAATGATGTTTGAACTGAGTATGCTTTATCAATGATAAGTAGTTATCTATAAAAGGTCGTAGGTTAATCGAAAAGACGTACATACAATGTTGGAATGAACTTTATAGCTGTACTAATTAAATATAATAATCTGCTTTTTAGAAAATAAAATTAAGAACATAGCATTAGTCATAATGATAATATTAATGAATTGATTCATGCAGACGCTGTTTTTCTATATAATTTATATTATATTTACACAATGATTGTTGGTTTGATTGCCACTATATTATTTTGTATTGATTTTGTTTGGACATATTTCAAACTAATTGGTTTTGACGAATAACGATTTATTTTAAATTATAAATACTATGAGATTCCTGAAAATTAAATTTTAAAGAGTATCACTATTTCGTGGTTTTATTTTGTTTCGTTTAACATTATTGAATATTTCATATTTTATACATTTTTTGGGGGTCGCGAGACTAAAAATATTGGGAAACGATGCAATAGACCGTACTAATATTCTGAGCACCCAACTTTTTACAAGGAATACCATACCGGCACGCATTCAATTAAAAAAAA
Source organism: Rhopalosiphum maidis (assembly GCF_003676215.2). NCBI lineage: Eukaryota > Metazoa > Arthropoda > Insecta > Hemiptera > Aphididae > Rhopalosiphum > Rhopalosiphum maidis. The sequence goes on from NC_040879.1 coordinate 7,117,191, forward strand.
TTAATGATGTGATTATTTTCATTTCAAGCCATAGACTGTTAGAGGTTCGAACGAAACTATTAATACCTACTTAGGCAGTAATACATTCCTACAGTATAAAATCATATACGGACGTTGAGACGTATAAAATATGTTTCAAGCAATCGAAAATATTTTTATCGCAAAATTATAGTACTTATAATCATAGGCGTAATTATTCCTTTCAGTTAGGGGGGGGCTAAATTCCTAAAAATGTTTTATGGCAAATTTCTTTAAATTTGATTATTATTTAATGTTTCTATTGGTGTTTACAACCGATTTGAATGATTATTCGTTTATACGAAATATTACATCTTTTTATACTGTAGACAAAAATAAAGTTAATACTAACATGTTTGAATTATGCTGGAGCCCACCCAAGCTCCCCCTAGTTGCGCCTGTGCTTATAATTGTGGAATGCCGTGTTTTTTGTACCCAACGTGAATTTCAAATATCGGTTAAAAACGTCGAAACGCGCACGAATATAATGCTTAATATTTCGTGTATTTTTTTTTTTTTTTTCTGTACCCGCTACGTCGTATTATTATCGTACGTATATTGTATACCATAATATTATAGGACGACGTTTTTAAAACGATTTTACGGCCGCGAGTGATTGAAATGCGACGATAACGTCGGCGACGGCGGCGCCTACGGTCGCGGCAGACAGATGGCAAAATATAATACACATTGGCCTTGTAACGGTTTCCCAGAAATGTCGGCCGGCCGATGGTCGTCGGTGTGTGGGTGCAGCGCGTCCCGTTTTTGCACCACCTATACCAGGATACCATGCGGCGGCCGTGTCGTTGGCCGCGTAAGATAAAATTATCAATATTCCGTAGCGTCGTCTTCTTCTCCAACCGACGTCGATGGTATCTGCACGACTGGATTGGAATTCGAACCTTTTATTGGGGTAGGACAATACGTATGTCGTCCGAACGTACACCGAACAACCGATGTACATAGGTATATTATGACTACGACGTTACAATGCAGTGTGCAGTGTGCATGTGTACTTACTATATCTTCGTGATTTTATTGATCTTTATGTATACGGTGCTGTGCATCATAATATAATATCATTTATCATATTGTAATAATAATATTACGTGTTACGACTGTTGTATTGGATATTGTAAAGAATACTAAATGCACAACGTTACATCTTGACGGCCGTTCTAAAGCTATATGGTATATATTATAATTGTAATGTACCTATGTATAAGATTCAGCCTTGTAAAGAATACTTTTATTGTGTACTCGGAATACGTATTCGAATAAACGGTTAAAAAACTATTCAGAATGCGTATTCGAATAATTTAAAATATATATATTTAGAATACATTCTGAATACATACTCAAAAAATTATTCGAATACTTTGAGAATACTATTTATTAATACTTATTTTGCTCAAAATACGGATATTATCTACACTGGCAATAACATATTTCTATCACTATTTATCGGGTTTTTTGTACTAATACAGCAATACCATAGACTTTATACTATAAGTATACGGAGTATGGTCGTACGGATGTAGTTCCGGCGTATAAACTATAGAGTATAAACGTGACAGCGCTGGTAAGTAGTACATCGTACACCACACGTCCGCACTAGTATAAGGTCTATGGGCTATGATTAATACTATATTTTATGTTTTTAATGACCACTACCCAGGATTATAATTTATAAACAAAAACATTTTTTTTTCAAATTTAGTATTTAAATATAAAATAAAAAAAATAAAAAAAGATATTCAGAATACGTATTCGAATATATTTTTTTTGATGTATTTAGAATAGTATTCAAATACTTTTATTTGAATACATTTATTAGAATACTTTACAAGACATTATTTAATATTATGTGTATATAATTATTTATCTTTTATTCTTCCAGTAACAAATCTATTGCTTATTATAATATTATTAGTTTCGTCGTAACAAATAGCTCGTTTGATATTTAAAAATATTTAAACTGATAAATTTTAATTTAAAAAACATATTTCTAATATACTCACTAATAATATTATGGTATAAATTTGCATGACATTTGTTTGAGCAGACAATTTAAATTTTCCCATAATTATGTACACGAAGTTGACAGAGTTAATAGCACAATATTTTAATATTTGAAATTTAATCAGTACAAATAACATTGCGTAATCTTATTTAATTATTCTCAATCGGTATGTAAAATTGTGGAATTTTAAAATTAGATATACTATATTATACGGTATAATGAATTAAGTACCAATTTCAGTGATAAGTAACTCGATACAGTATAACACATCCTTAATCTATTTTCCAAATTATTGTCATATCTCAGACTTGTATTCTGGTAGATTTATACTTTATAGAAAATAAAGTAAGAATATTAATTTCGGAACAAAAATAAATCGCTTCCAAGTGAGACTCAAATTTTGGATTATAAAAATCTCTTTTTACAACCTATAGTTCAATATTTAAATTCAAAATAGATTATACGTTGCGCTTTTGCTTTTTATATAATAAACTATTTCCACACTACAATGGTTTGAATAGCTTAAGATATACTTAATAGCATATAGAACAGTTACTATTTAACACCACTTGTGGGTACTGCTGTTAACTATATTATGTATTTTATTTAATACGTGGTGTAACAATCATACTGTATCATGAACGTGAGAGTAGATATCATAGTATAGATATGGTTGAACCTTGAACCTCCACGCTCCGTACCGCACACGTATTCACAATTCTTATATATGTATACAATTATTCCGCTGTATAATGTTATTGATAATAATAATAATAATAATATATTAATTGAGGATTTACTTCTTATCGTTATTAGTCATAATGGTTTATTCATACGTTCAGTCGAATTTTAAATGATTATAACTAATCGATAAGTGTTTTGAAATTTTGTTTTTATGTATTGATATTCTCAAAATAATATTCCAAACCGAATGTGTAGTTCAAATGAGCGTATATATAAGCCATCATGACTAGTACAGATTAGCAGTAAAATATTATCAATTAATATATACCTATTCCAGTGTAATGGTTGTGTATATTTTATAAATTTATAATTAAAATTCAATATTCACACACCAGTATAAAAAATATACGTGCTAATGTGCTAGGTTTTTAAGTATATTTATGAAAATATCGTTAATCGCGAGGTCACGAATAACGGACTAATTACAATAGTAGTCGTCGATATCGTGGTAATATGTATGGCAAATTATTTACGAGTGCATATAAAACGGAAAAATCGAATTATGTTAGGTATAATAATAATCGCACTGTATAATAAATATTACAATGATATATCTGTGTCGTCCGCACGGTGGCCGGGTGTCAGCATGAAATAGCACCAAGTGTTTATTGTAATGGACACGGCGTGGCGGCGTTCGTTTTTCGTTTCTAATATTCAATTATAACGGGATGAGGAGCATAGGCGTAAATTTGCCTTGTTAAAAGGGGAGGCTAAAATTATTAACATAGAATAGGCCCACGGAGGGTTTTTCCCCCATACCACTACATTTAAATTTTACAATTTTATTGTAACATTTATTATATATAACTATATATAAGATGTATATAAAAACTTCAAAATTATTTACTTAACGGCGTATATAATACATAATTTTTTATCGTTGTCGTTATAAAATATAACGAATAGCTTAATCATTTTAATTTTATTACAAATTTACAATACAAAATTCATACATGAAGCTTAAATGTTCACATAATACATACCTATCGGATATCCTGATTAGGAATTACGTTTTACATTTTATAATTTTCTTTAATAAATAACCTTAAATTTCTTGTAAAACATTAAAAAATGTAGGGGGCAAATCTCCGCTAAGTCCCCCTCAATTTACACCTATGATGAGGAGATAAATTAAATCATATGGTCACTATAATTGGTTAGTGTTATACACATGTAATCATAGACTTTGCCAACTCTATATTATATACGTTTTACTTTATAAAATCTGTGTGGAGTGATTAACGTAGGTATTGCAGGTATTACAATAATTAAATATTGTATTTTTTTTAAATTCAGATTTTTTATGTTTGTGTATACTTTTAATAGTAAAAAAAAAAATTGGTTTTTTTGATCCCACACTTCAATGGTGGATTCTGGTAATGAGTGATTATTTTGGAAAGAAAAATCTTCATCTTACAATATTATTATATAATGTAAAAATTGGTTAAATATAATTAATATTGAAATAAATACTTAATTAAATTTCAGTAATACAATTCCACGTATCTCATCATGTATTTTTAGAGAATATTATGCCTGTTTTCAATGATATAAAAACGTAATATGTATGAAATATTATTAAAAGCTTAGAGAATATAATTTTGGTTTCTATTATTTCATTGATTTATCGTTTTTAAATAAAATTTTACGACTGCAATAAATAATTGTAATATACGTATTATGTTTAACTTTATTTAAATAGTTTATCGTATTTTATTTGCATTTTGTATACGTTTTCTGTTGGCGAGTCATAAACATATAAAATAATTTCAAATCTATACAAACAAAAGTGAAAAAAAACTCGAGATAATATATTTATAATTACTATCTATTAAATTCGCTGACAACGCCCAAAGTTAATCGATCACATACACTAAACATAAAGGTATTTTAAGTATATTTTTTTGATTAGTTAAAAACATTCCATTTCTCAGATATAAGTCACTATATAGTATATAACATTACTTAAATGTTTCAGAGCTCAACACATCAAACTAATTGAACGATGTAAATGTGAAATAATGGGGATAAACATATTTGAAATATTTTCAATTATTATAAATATAATTTTTAAGAGTTATTTTTTATAAAAGCTTTACTTTATACCTATATATTGTACAAAAAATTAAAACAAAAAATAGCATAAAATTGTTAACTACTTTAAGATTTAATCGTAAAATAAAATGCAAGTTTAAAAAATACTACGATTGATCGATATGTTAAATAAAAATATTAAATAATTAATAAACAATAGTTGATAACGAATGTATAAATCGTGTACGTACTCATTACAGATAAGATCGATGTATATTATATTATCAATGGCACACGCCACACACTACATGCTAATAATATTTGAAGTTCTTAAATTATCCTCAAAATATTAGGGAATGTAATATTTTTTTCTGGGCTTTTTCGTAGGAGATTTTTATTCTGATGATTTTATTCCATTTATTAGTACTCTATTCCACATGTATACACCAGTACATTTTAGAACAAATAAAACATTTTTAATAATATATTATTATTATATACCTACCCATATAATTATTCTTATTAAATATTAAAAATCTGTAACCTAAAAGTCGAGTTTATACAAATTAGTTTTTTGACAAATATGTGTCACTTATTAATTATTTATTTAAATTTGAATAAATATTAGGAAATTAAAAAAGTAGATGTAGTATAGTATAATGAAACCTATATAACCTAGTATAGTGAAGTATTTGAATTTTGAGAGACTATAGATGTAAACATAACGTTTTCATAATAATTATTCATATAAATTATTAATTTATAAAATTTATAAATACATGAACAATTATTGTTAACAGGAAACTCTGTATTTATTTTTTTATTAATACAGTGCAAATGATGTTTGATTTCAAAATATAGATATTTGATAAATAAAAAAAATTAACATTGCATAAATCGTAACATATTTTTCGCGTTAAATGCTGATGACAGACGAGTAACACACCAGTTACGTACTGTAGTCTGTAATCATATATATATATATATATATATATTGTCATTGTAAATATAAGTTATTTACCTGAGTAGTAAGTAAATATAATGCCAATTATTAAAATGTATAAATTAATAATCAATTACAAGTGCAATATATAAATTTATAAAATATGATATATTAACAAGTCAAATCAATCAGTTTTATTAATTTACTATTATATTATCAAAAGTTATGTTAAAAAGTAAATCAAAAATGTGTATAATAATAATATAGAAATAAAATCGTTAAAAACTACATGTACAATAAAAATAGAGGAAAATTAAAAATTTGAAATTTGTTATTTCCTTTTTTTGATGCTGGTTACATAAACTTAATAGTTTATTATTGTCACCAGCATTGAACTTTTGTCTCTTATGAAGTCTATTTCCATATTTTCTAATTGTATTGCCCGAAAAACGTCAAAAAGCTCGATTTATTACATTTATTCACCCTACTCAAAATGTATAATAATTCGCTCAGGCTTAAGGGGAGTTGCGTTTCAAACTGATACTATAACGACTTGTTTACATTTTATAGATATTTAAGATACTTTGTGTACATAATAGTATAAAGTGTCCACGTTCTGCAATCTTAAGTTTTACCTGACCACACGCCATACAAAATGTCCGCGTTCTGCTATCATAATTTTTATCCGACCGTACAAAGTGTTCGCGTTTCGTACGGTAAGCGGTCACTTTGTACGGTCCATTGTTTTAATTTCATAACGCGGACACTTTGTACTATTATATATATATATATATATATATACATATTAATGTATCTAGTAATATACCTAAGTGTTATGTGTATATAATGTAAATTATTAAAATGTAAAAATTAAATATAAAAAATAAATTTATTAAAAACGTTATAAAATATATTATATACTTGTATTATACTATTAGTCAAAATAATCAGTTTAAATCAATTAAAAACGTGTATAATATAAACATATGTCAAAAAAGAGAAATAATGTTAAAACCAACATATATAATATATGGAATTTAAAAATTCAAAATTATTTCTTTGTTTTGGTGCTGGTTACATAAAGTTAATAGCTTATTATTTTCACCAGAATTAGATTTTTGCTTCTTATGTAGCCTATTGACACATTCGTCCAATCGTTTTGCTCGCAAAACTGTCCAAAAACTCGAAAAATGTATAAGATACTTAGATTTACCAAATAATATTTAAACTTAATAAAAATTTTAATAAAATTGTATATAATATATACATATGAATATACTTAATGTATATAAGTGTCCGCGTTCTGCAATGTACTTTTTTACCCGACAGTACAAAGTGTCCGCGTTTCGTACTTTTAATGCTCGGCCGTACAAAGTGACCTAGAACATACTTTCATAGGTAGGTAAGTTCTTCAAAAAAATTCTTTTTGATTATTCGCCACACAATATTACCTAGATTATATAAGTATATCTCTCACGATACGATATGTTTCTTCTATTATAACATAAAATTAACCTATTACGCTTTTTAAATGGAAAAATTAATTCAAATTATATAATAAATACGTATGTACTCATTACTCGTAAATTTACGTAGTATGAGCACCGCCAAGTAACTACGTATTGTAAAAAAACATAATTACCTAAGAGTTTAAAAAATAATCATAAACAAATTTTGTTTGTGAAATACATTTATTTTAAATATTCAACTAAATTATCATGTAATAGTTATTATGTACATTATATCATGATGCTTGAACTTCAAATTTATTCACTTTTATTTATTTCCTACAATAATACAATACTTATTAAATTCATAATAAGTTATGACAAACCGTTTAAATGTAATTAGTGCAGTTATCTGGTAAACAGTAAGAACTATTATATTTTTTTGAATGCTATTATTCCAACATAGTAATATAGGCACACAATATACAGTGACACCTCTAAATACCGGACACCCTCGGTCGCTGAAATTTCGTCCGCTATTTGGAGGTGTCCGGTATTTAAAGGGAGAAATATAATATTAGAGAAATAAAAAATTAAAATTATAATTAAAAAATGTATTTATTTATTTAGTTAGTTATACATATACAATATTGAATAATTTATACAATTTACACAGTAAATTTAATTTATTTTAATTTTAATTATTTATGTGTATTTTTAAAAATGCGAAGGTAAAAAAAAAAATTGGTACTATAAAAATTAAAACTAACATATATTAAAAAATTCAGTTACTTTAGATTGTTTCGTATTTTGATACGATGTAATTTTGTATGTTAATGCATTTTCTAATTCCACAAATTTACGACAGAAATGATTAAAATCAAAATTTAAAATGCCATAAAAGTGTCCGGTATTTAGAGGTTTTCTTATAGAAAAGTAGTGAAAATGTCCCCGTTTCCTAAAAAATGTCAGCTACTATTTAAAGGTGTTTGTTAAGGGAGATTTTACTATAATATAGGTACACTACTCTTTTATCGAATTAATTATTTATTACGTGTTTTAATAACAGTTTGATTTAATATTTTTGTTTATTTCTTTGTATAAATGGGCCGTGAACCATATAATATTAACATTACTTACGTATAAATTTAATAGTATATTATATATATATGTATATAGGTGTGCTATTATTCATAAGTGGGCCTTAAAATTTTTTTACAAAACTGGTAGTCCGCACAACTAGAAAGGTTGGGAATCGCTGCTATATGATGCTATCAACGTAGGTACATCGTATTTATGAGTATATTTTAGTTTCATAAATATTTTTAAAACAACATTTATAATTCGTCCAGAAAGATAAAATTAAAAAATATAATATTTTCGTATTATTATTTACTAATTACAATTATATACGTGTTTTCAGGTATTTTATATAAATTAATCATTGTTTTATTACTTGTCTTGTCCTACGAATGTGCCTATTGGATTGATATTTATCATGTTGTTAATACTTAGTTACTTATATTTGACGTTTGTTAAAAATGTTAATTGGTAATAATTATTAATAATTATAATTAATAATATGATGGGTACCTGTGACCTGTATATAACGGTGAACTTTTAACATTTTAAATCATATTATAAAATAAATATTACCTTGAAATCGGTGGAATTTACTTTTATACTCATATCGTTTGCATGTTTCTGGTCGAATCACACATCATTTAACAAATATCTAATAGTTTTTTGATACATTCATTTTTACCATTATACTAATGTGGTTAAGACGTAGTTAATGTGGGGTCGTTACAGGAGGGCTAGGTATTGTCGCAAATTCTTCTTGGCGCCTACAGAATACCACGACGTCTCGCCATCAACAATAAATGAAATACTTTTTATAACAATATTAAATGTATATAAAATAGTAATATTAACTACAACGATTCTTCAGTTAAAATTTCACGAAGATTAAAGGTATTAAAAAATACCTGCATTTTTTTATTAATTTTTTTTTATTTGAGAATAGAATACCAATATAATATAGTCATACTACAAATTAAATTTTATCACACATTTCAAAATTGCTTTTATAGCAATGTATGGAACTGTATTCAAATATAACGTTTAATAAGTGTATATATTATAATAATATAATATATTAAATATAAGTATTGAAATTTATGATAAAACTAGCTGTATTGAAAGGTGAAATAATACTTTGCAATCGGCAGATATTCAACAAACCAAAAACTCCCTGTCTACCATAATATATTAGTTGTACACTGTGTCAAAAATTGTATTTTAAACCACCATAGCGGAGGCTATACTTAAAACCTAACGCAATGGAATGTAATAAAGGATTTAAAATTGATATTAACAAGTAATACAACTAATAAGTATACCTATATAAATATATTGGACATCGTGCAACATTTATGTGTATAGAAATACAATTTATAACGATTAATCATCAGTCATAAACAACTAATAATTCTAGAACGACGATTATTTTTTTATAGATTTTATTATCTTAAAGTTTAAGACAGTATTTTTTTTTCGTAGTAAATAATTTAAAAATATAAAAATTTTTATTTTCATCTGGCCCGCGAAATCTTTTTAATTTGTGAATGTGGCCCAAGAGCCCAAAAGGTTGCCGACCACCTACTACTGATTTAGATAAGTAATACATTTTATCTAATACATATTTAAATTTTATGTTTCTTATGTTTTTATGGTAAATAATTTAGTCTGTTAATAGAATTTCAGAAGCTACTAATCATTTTAAGATATAAAATAAATGTCCATAGTCTATAGTTCAGAAATATAGAAATATTTATAGTGCGATAAAATTTTCATTGCAAATAATCACATAAATGTTCATATATAATCATATAATACACATATTATAAATTAAATAAATGTAGGCTAATAAGTACCACTCTGTTGAACATTGAGTTTTTAATAGATCACTGTAATGAATGTGTTAAATTTAAATTCAGTCATATATCATTGAAACGAAAAACGATTCTACTAAGCGAATACGATCAGCCTATTATACCGCGCGTATATATTTTCATGGTATTTGGTATGTATAAAGATACCTATTTCAATAAATGTAATTTATTTTTATTATTTACTTTTAGTAATACGGTAGGTAAAATATTGCATACATTGATAAATTATATTATTAATATTTAATTATTATAATATTGTAGATTGTATATATTTATACCATGTATAATTAATTTTAACTATTAACATATCCTTACCGTAAAATAGTGTAAATAGGTTCATGGTATAAATGGTAAATGGACAGTTTGTACTATCTATTGTTTGATTTGCATATCGCGGACACATTGTACGGTGATAATAAATTGGTAAAATTTGATTGCGGACGTTTTGTACGGTATGTAAATGGTGGCGTTTATATTTTGCATGTTTTTGCATAATTTGGAGAAAATGCATAATATTATTGCATAAAATATTGAATAAAATGAATATTATTGCGAAAAATGAATGTTTTATAGGATATTTCGTATTTAATTCTAACTTTGCTGATTAAAGTATAAAACTTGGTTTTTTTGTCAAACATAAATTTTTCAAACATAAAATTAAAAATATTTTTTCTATTGAATGTGAATTATAAATTTTATTTCTAAATTATTTTATTTTATTTCTCAATTTTATTAAGACAGACAGCCAATCGCTGATGTATATCAATAAATAAATGATGTTTTATGTAACTATATTTTTGTGTTTATTTTATAACACTTTAAATGCATATTTTTGCATATTTTGTTAAATAAAATGCATACTTTACAATTTTTTATTGCATACAATTCCTAGATTATTATTATTATTATTTATGTATGTTAACATTGTTAACTACCTGTGTTTTGTAATAACAAATTATGTCTAACATTTCATGTCTCAACATATTTTTTTACAAACTGTCCGCCATATAAATTGTATAACTTTCTGAATTAGTACAAAACGTCCATGGTTTTCATTTTTTCTGGGTGACCGTAAGTGTCCTACAACCGGTATAAATAGTTAAAAATGAATCTACAGATTTTGAAAATGTCATTACATAATAAAATTCATAATGTACGTAAAAGATTTAAATTACCATTATTGGTATTAATGTATATTTTTATTTATAACAAAATAATTAACATCATTATTCATCGTTTAAATAGGTATAGATAATTTCGTCAAAATTTTAACTTCGAATGTTTATAAAAATAATGTGCCTATATATCTTAATATTGTTAAATATTTTTAATATATATTGATAAAGACCCTACTGCATTAAATCAAAAACCATCCCCAAAGTTGAGATCTTATCATTTTTTCAACTACAATTATATTCATATAATATACATACAACAACAAAAAAACACATATCGTAAAATCATCGCCCCACTAAGAATCTAAAATACAACACCTATTATAGTTTTAGTTTGTTGAATAAATGCATAATTGTGTACTTACTTTGAACATGTGTTTTTAATATATTATTTTTAAACAGATAATAATCATTCTATACGGGTCTACTTCGATAGGTATATAGAAGAGAAAAACACAATTCACAAAGGCATACATTGGATATCGATAAGTGTCCAGATACGTGATGTCTTACACTGAACAATGCATTGTAATGGGTGACAGATTTTTTTTTCATCTCGTTTGAATTTATGGTTTTTACAGTGTTGTTATATAGTATTGAAATCCAAAGAATAAAGAGTTTTTCAAAAGTCAATAGGTACCAACCACATACAGTGTACTCTGTAGAGCAAGGTCATGAGGGTCGAGAGCACACATGTAAACATTAAAAGGGACTGGTTTTTGACAATGAATGGCCATAGGAATTTCGTTGCTTGTTTACGAGAAACTAAGGGTCTCAAAATGTAAGAGAAATAAAAACAGTCGCTGTAGAAGACGATATAAAATCAAACGTTATAACATATTAAGTACTACAATATAATATTTTTATAATCGATTTAGCAAAAATAATATAAAATAATATATTATCTTATAACTTACAATTACTATTTAAATTGCAATATATTACTGCCACAATGATAAAATTAAAAACTGAAACAAATAATAGCACGTCTGCAATAAAAAAAAAAAAATACACCTCCATAGAAATTGATCTGTTGTATAGTACATTTCGAGTGGACCTCGACAACGAATTGCAACTTTATGTTATATGTATGTAAAAGTACACAGTGTCCACGTTCTAAAATGTACCTTTTTACCTAACCGAGTGTTCGCGTTATACAGTTTAAGAGGACTTCGCACCCGCATATATTGTGTCTCCGTCTTACTAACGTACGATTAGATAATCGTTTGGAATTAGCGAAAATTTCTAAATTTTTAAATAACCTTTAACTTTTCCAAATTTTAATTAAAAAAAAAAACTCAGCGTCTTGTCCTCCAAATTATTGTCGTCTTTTACTTTTATAATAGGTATATTTACTCTATAACCAAAATTGAGCGTGTTCTAATCAGACTGCGTAAACACGTTTTGTCTGTCTTACGTGTGTAAAGATGCAGCGGGTGCGACGTTATTTTAAACCATAGACCGCACAAACCGACCGTTTTCCGTGAAAGTAAAATTATATGGCATATTATATTTGTCTACGTGTGACTTATAGTAATACAACAACATTTATAGAATTGTTTTTGGTATTTTATTAATTATATGTATAGTCTGTTAAACCGTATTGATAGGTATTGTGACTATTTTTTATTTTATACAACAACTCGGACGATAGTCAAATAGGTAGGAACAAAAAATTAAACAAAAATATTTATAATGGTAATTTAAAATACTGTATAGAGTGTGTATTACGAATGTGATGTTATATTTTTAAGTTTACATAAACGTAGGTATTCCTTCCAAAACCTTTTTTAACAAAAAAAAAATGGTTTTAATGTATAAGGAATAATGATTTTACATTAGAGTTCAAGATAAAAATCGTAATCAAGAGGACGCGTGAACTCTGAAACATAGATAATTTATAATATGTGCGTGGCATGTTTAGCGTTGTACAAATAATAAATTGATAGTAAGTTTTGGTACGATTAAAAAAAAAAATCACATACAAACGTTGTTGCATTAAAATCTAATTTAAATCAAAACTATTTTTCTACACATGTTGAAAACTTGAAAATAAAATAAAAATTACTATTGCAGCACGATTATTTACAATATATTATCAATGGTAGTCTTATAGAAATAAATATATCATAATTTGTAAAATATGTATATTATTCAAAAAGCATAAATAAACATATAAGTACCTACATAATAATATTGTATTTCTTGGTTATTGGTGAATAGTGTGAGCAGATGCTCAGTAGGTAAGTATATTGTATATTATAACATCCGTATTTACTAATACGAGTATACACCTACATAAAATAAGAAATACACTGATCGGATTTAGATTATTTATTTTACCATCAGTAGATAAATAGGTACAGATTGTAAAATTTCAACCAAAGATAAAGTTTGCTTCACGTAGACTTTTTGAAGTTACTATAGTGTACAAATATATTATAGACAAATCTAACTGTGCGCGGAGTAAAATTTAATAAAAGAGTGAAACGTATAGTATTCAAAACAATAATAGGTACCATCTAATTATTATTATTTATCGTTACCAGTCATTATTTTAAAGGGCATTTAAGAAGTTTTTTAGAACATAAAAATCCAATTCCTATAGTTATGACACAGAGGCTGTAATTTATTTTCAAATATCTATACATCATAAAATAATATTTTATTTTTAAATTTAATTTTAAATTGCATGTATACGAAAAAACTCATAATAATTTACTAAGACCTACGTGGTGGTTCTTAAAACCCCAAGTATATGTGAAAAATAACTAAACATTAAGAAGAATCTTAGGTTTATCATTCAATAATACACATCCGCCCTTTTAATACAATGACGGGTAAATGGTTTTTGTCCATGATTTTTCAATAGAAACATATTACTTTACTGAATTTCAGTTATTCTAACATTAGTATATATAGGTGCTGGCCACACTACACGACGAAGTGTATACTGTATAGTGTGCATGTATACATTTTCAATACCCACCCTTTTTTTCGACAAAGCATATTCATGTGATAGTTTTTGACCCACGATAAGCCTATTCACCCAAATTTATTTATTATTATATGTACCAATTATACAGCACATGCAGTTTGACCTTTTTAAATACGACATTGGGTACATCCGTTATCCATTAGATTTATTAAAATAAGGTATGACAATCACTACTATACCATTGTAAAATTGTTTGTATTTCATTATTTTTCATCTCAGAATTTCTGAGAAATGAGTCGAATCAAATAAAATGTGTTTGTGTTATATTGTAACTTATTGAATATTATATATGTTGTATTTTCCTGCCTATACGGCTGTACAGAAACATTGTAAGCATTTTATTTTATAATACAGTAAAATATTATATTTACATAGGTATGTATCAGTACTAAATGAATTTGAATTATATCAATAGAAAATAATATTGCTATGTTTAGGTGATGTATATATATCGTTCACCATAAACAGCGAGACTAATACAATTAATATAGTAGTAATGACTACATAAGTGACTACAATAATGGTAGTATATGTGTATACACCCACACTAATTAGAATACGGTTGTAATAACTATAAAAATCATGAAATCAAAGTATAAAGTAGCCGGTAGGTATACCGATTAGTTTTAAATTTTACTATATTATGAGTATACTACGCGTGTTTATGTTTTGTATAGATTAGAATAATATTACTTAACTACAGCGAATACATCAAAATTAAATAATATATTTTTCATGATATCAAACAATAAATGATTTATAGAAACTGATTATATGTCATTAATTTGATAAATTTTAGTTGCCAAAAAAAAATAATTCTTTTTACGTGATATATATGCGTATAAATAAGGTGCCAACGATTAAAGTCTTGTACGCAATGTCGTTTTGTATCGATGCCATTTTATGAATAGCAGGTAGATATGTTAATTTTAGTATTTGTATACCTACTTATTATATATTCATTTATAGCGGTGATATTTTTTAGTACCCAGTGGTGTAGTCGTAAATATTTTTTTGGGTATACACTTATATTGAGAAATATTTAATACATGGAGGGCTCTGCCCCCCACACCCCCTATACTAATTACTTTAATTTATCTATTATTATAAATATATTTAAATACATACTAATACATAATTCCATTAAATCAAATGTATTTATTTATTATTTATTATTTATAAAATGTTCCACTTTGTTTTTCTAATGGCTCCACTTTCCTTGAACGGTTATCATCGGCCGATCTGTGCTGCAACAGCCAGCTTCCAACATATTTGGTTGGGTTATATATACTAAGAGGTGGCCCATTTAGAGATAATACTATTACCTAGTATTTACTACCTGTCTTATTTATTATGTTTACGTAATATTCAATGTTTATAGTTTATTAATAACTTCTGATGATAAATAAATAAACCACGAGTAATTAGAGAAGTTATGACGTTTGAACAATTTTAAATTTTCCTATTTCTTATCATTTTATATTTAATCATAATTAATTATTCTGATAAGTCAATTTTCCAAGTTATGAGAATAAAAAAAAAAAAATCAGAAATGTTCAAATTATTATGTATATAATTATTATTATATTATTATGTATATTATTATGTAAATTGTGGTAATAATATGGTTATCATCCAAAAGGCTACGACCGTATACCCGCGTATTTGTTTTATTTTCTTGCCTATACGCATTTAAGAATTTTAGCGTTTTGGGTTAGTACCTATTGTATATTATGTAGGTATACGAAAGTGCTGAAAATCTACATTTTTACACTAATGTATAGACATTTTAGGCTAATGTTTAGCTTACATTACTATGATATATTATTATTTCGTATGTATTGCTTTATTATTTTGTCAAATATTATTATGACTGTGTTGAAAATATTATCAGATTACCCATCTATAGTTTTGTTGTAACACACATACTTATCTTAAACTAACAAATATATATTATATATATATATATATATAAGCGGATGATAAATAAATATGTTTGCAGTTGCGGTGTCATGCCAATACGGTAGGTACCTAGTTCGTTCTAACCTTGTTATGGGCGCCAAAAATCGCAGGTACCTACTCTGTGTGTAATTTGGGCGTTTGTAATTTCTTGGAGCCACACGGCAGATGGTACATTTTCGTAAATATCTCTCAGATACTCTCTCTCTCACACACTCTCTCTCTCACTCACTCGCTCACTCCTCCTTTTCGCCCTCGCATCCTCGTAGTTCGTCTCACTCTTGCGATCTTCTCTTACCATTGCCCCCTACCCGGGCTACTCGCCGATCGCCGGTTACAAGGACGGATCGCCGCAGAATTGATATTAATATGAAATCGATGTAGTAGCGATCATAAACGAGCAGGCCCGAAGTGTCCGCAACGCAAAAGAAATATTATACGCGCGTACATAGGTCCCCCCCCACTAGAATATGCCCCACCGATTATACGTCGACCATCGGCGTTACTCGCTCCGCCCGACTGTAGCCATCGGACCGGTTGCGTCGAATGGACGGACGTGCGTGTTCGTGTATCAGTCGACAGTCATTCAGTCAGTCGTCGCGCTTTCCACTGGTTCTCGTCTGTTTGGTCGCAGAAATGTTCACTCTCGTCTTAACGTCATAATAATATGCATCTTCGGGATCGCGAACTATTTTTTTCTATTTATTATACAAACAGTTTTTATTCCGAAAATTGTTAGTGCCGCGGAAAAATAAACGAATCTTCTTAACTTTTATTTACGCGTGTTTTATTAATATAATATTATTGCCATCAAAAGTGTCCGTACACCGTATCAGTCTTACAACCACATACTGTTATGCTGTTGCAATTTTATACTCAGTTCAAGCACCAGTATTAGTCAACAAGGATTTAAGGTAAGTACATATTTGTTTATTGTGATTAAAAAATGTTTACATAATACAAATACTTGCTTATTTGCTAAATTAAGAGTATCAGCTAATACAATTTATATAGCGTTAGATAAAGAAGTTAAGTTAAAGCAATCAAATCGGAAGATTTTTACAAAATATTTAAATTTTTTATTTTATTTTTGTTTCCAATTTATACATCGATATTCTTGTTTTTTTAAAATTTTTTTTGCAATTTAAGAAATCATTTGTTTGTTGGTCAAAAAAATTTTAAATTTTAATTCGAAATTTCATATAAAAGATTTTTATAGCAATTAAAATACACATATATACTATGTAGAATAACAATGTTTCGAAGAAATTGGAAAAATTCTATGACTTAACTTATAATTTCATTATTTAAAATCAGTACAAAATAAAATTTTTAAAATATTCAAATTAATTTTAAGCTATTTAGTATAGATACTAGTATTATTTAAAATTTGACCAAAAAAACTGCTTTAATTTTGAAATCAACATGCTCTAAAATGTTCAGTTTATAAGCTACAAACATACAGATATTGCATTTCGATGTACATTTGAGCATAAAAAAAAATATTATATTTTTTAATTAAAAAAAAAACTGTATGTATTTTATATCTAATATGTTTTGATAGCTTAGAATATATATGTTCCTGTATCACATTTACAGATTGTATATATAAAAAAAATGTTAGGTTACTGCTTTTTGTATTTAGTATTTTCTATTTGCTGTCGCGATTTTTTTTAAATGTTTGGGAGCCTCGCTACTGCCGTCAATTTGAGCTCAAAATACGTAAAGTTTTGACAAAATTAAAGTTAGTTTAAGATGTCCGATTTTGATTCTGAAAAAAATTCTGAACTCGGTAGAAAATTGCCTATAGATTGTACGGATTACTTTGTAAAAAATAAATCATATATTCTAATGAAGTGGTTATAAAAACTTGAAAATATGAATTTTTTCAAATCATAATATTGAATTTAAAGTTAAAATTAAAACCAGAATGTTTCGTACGATCTACAGACATTTTTCTGTTGAATTTAAATATTTTTTCAGAATTAAGATCAGACAACGTTAACTAACTTTAATTTTGTTAAATCAATAAGTAAGTTGTCGTAAAATTCGTATACTGAATTTTTATTGTTATCGAGTTATTGACATGTGCATACGCGTACTCCAGCCGGTACCCGCATCGCGTTTCAATTACGCTAATAATCATTTACAACTAACACATAGATCTCGGGCGGCTAAGACGAGATTATGAATTGCCTAAATGATGTCCCTTAAATAATAACCATAGCGAGGCCCCTTAAACTTGTTTTACTGAACAGATAGTGCTACTGTTATATTCCTAATTTTTACATGCTTTACGGCCTTACGGGGCAAAACGTAGGCACTTTGTTGTAATCTTTGTATAACCGTTGTTGCCGCCCCGTAACTCTGTGTTAATACTTTCCACTGTCACATACGTTTTCAAAAATTAAAAGACATTTTACAATTTTCTAATATGATATACATATCACGGTAATAATACTAATAACTTAAAATAACTTGTAATTTTGTCCATCTGGAGCGCTTCCGTACATTCGTATGTCGTGTCGTCTGTGGTTGGTACCACCTCGCGTCACAATACCACTAGCGCTTACTAGCAGTTCCGTTCTAGTCGTGGTCACCAAAAGTTATCATTGAATGCGCTATATCTCTAATCTATAATCAATAGTATTACGCATGTATACATGTAACGCCATCTAGTGGTCAGAATATATCGTTAAAAAGTTAAATAAATCGGTTCTTAATAGACAATTTGAGGAATGGTAACCTTCTAAAAAAGTAAATTGCACTCAATATTATTATTCGTGGTAATTAGATTTGGAAAATTAATATTATATTTTTTTAAACTTACTTAGTTCGTCGATGGTTTCTATCGTTATATTTGTTTGTTATTATGAAAGCATTTTCGTATGTGGCACGCCATCTAGTGGTCAGATTATCTTGTTACAAAATTATATAAATACATTCTTAATAGACAATTTGAGGAATAGTAAGATGTAAATTAGTCCACGATAATATTATTCATGTTAATCGGGTTTAGAAAACGAATCATTTAATTATATATAATTAGTTTGTTTCACCTTTCACTTATTGCAGAATTTATTATAGAATAGACAGATTACCCGTTCAAGATATTTTTCGAGGTCCACGTGTAGAACGTATCCGTTTGGAGGCGCTAGTGTGATATTGAGTACAATTCCTCAAATTGTCTATTAAGAACCGATTTATTTAACTTTTTAACGATATATTCTGACCATCAGATGGCGTAATACATTTACATACGTAATACCATTGATTATAGTTTAGATTCAATGATAATTTTTGGGAATCACGAATAGAATTAAACTGCTAGGTTATGCAAGTCGAAGCAGTCAAACTTTTTCGACTACCACTGCCTGCATGCAATAGAAAACCGTGACCCCTAGCGGACAGCACAAAATGTTTTCTTATTATTATAGTTTATAAGCATGTTATGTAACTTTTTTTCTTTTTCGAAAAGTTCATTTGGAAAACAGTATAATATTAAGTTTGGTTTTTTATAATATGTTTTATTGCACTTCACTACACAGCATACTGCTTAATTGATTACTCGTCTTAATATTTTCAGCTGTCACATAGGTACGTTTTAAAAAAAAAAAAGTTTAATACATAATATTCCAAAATGTTAATTCTTTTCCGGAGTATAAATATTAATAATATAATCACAATTGTATTAGATCTCATGGTAATAATACTAATAATTTATAATAAAAAAAAGAAACTTATAATTTTGTCTACCGGTGCGCTATGTACGCTTCATGTCATTAAAGGTACCACCTCGCATCCCAGTACCATAGCGCTTCCTAGCAGTTTTTTATTCAACGCTTGGTCGTCATGGCGGATATAGATACTATGGTTGCACAACGAGCACGGGTATCACGGCTCTGAATGTTCTTATAAAGAATGAATAGAAAGTCGCGTCATACTAGCGCTCTCTATAGCCTCTATTATTGTTATAGTTATGGTAACATAGTACAAGATTTCTATAATGACTGTAGAGGGTACTAGTAGTACGTGACTTTTTGTCAAATTTGATAAGAACATTCTGTGCCGCTCAACGCTGTGATCCAATATAGGCTGTCGTGCAACCATAGTATCTATATCCGTGGTCGTCATAAATCACGGATTAAGATGTACAGGACTTTAATCGAAACCTTACCAGTGATCCTCAAATGTTTCAAGAGGTACAAGTGTAGCTCTATATATGTTAGGAATTAGACAATAATAAATTATCATAATTATTCATAATACACTCTTAGTAAAATTAATAATTATTTAATTTGATGTGTTCTTTAAAATATTTACAAATAAATTAACTTTAATTATTTTAATAACTAAGGGAAAATTCTTCTTACAAATGACCAAAGAAAAATAATGTCTAATTTTCTGGTGAAATAATTTAAAGTTTGTGGCTTGGTGTGGTGCGATCGTACACTCAACTGCGAAAACGCTCTGAGTGTACATATTGACCGGTGTTGCTAGCTCCCGGATGGGTGACCACACGGGATTCTAGTGACAAATCCTTGCCACACATACAAACAAACGTGTTTCAACCTACCGTTCTTACCCCTTACAAATGAATAAAAACCACCAAATGGCCATTGTTGCCGCGGATTAATTAATATAATAAAAAAAAAAAAAATTAAAGTTTGAAAAATGTTTTGAAATCATGAGTGACTTAATGTGATTAAATGATTAGAGGTGATACTATTAGGACTTAGGAGTTAGAAGTAAAAGTTAATAATGCATTTGTGTGATATTCAATGCAATGTATTTAAAATTTGACGTTTTTCATTACTTAGAGAAATATTACCTGACTATTACTAAGATCAGTTTAAGTCTATAAATACAGTATTTAGGTGCGAACAATTTCTATAAATCAACATAAAATAAGTATTAACCAATTTTGAAAACTTTTTTTTTTCATTCATTTTGGGTTTATTTTTATTACTAATTAGGCAATACTGTCTCATACTCTTAATAATAAAATTTAACTTCTTTCTTGTGTATCATATATGGAAATTAATACATTTATTGTTAATGAAAAAGTCATCAATTGTTAATAAAAAAACCATATTTATTTTACTAATACTTTGAAAATTAATTTTCAACAATCTAAAAATGAAATCATTTTGAAAAGTCAAACTTCATCGGGATTTTAAATTAAGAAATGTAGCTTCAAGTTTATTAGAGTAAGTTTTTTCATCTGAAAATATGTTTCAAAATGTATTAATTTTATAATACGTTTATAATACATCATTTTCATAGAAATTTTTGTAAACTTACTAGTTATTAAAGTAAGGCACTTTTATATTTTACTTGCTTAGTGAGATTTTTGGTGATATAATCACAAATATAATATAATACACATTTTTCAACATTTACCTTGTAATAATTATGTATACTGCTATTATATATTATCTACTTCTATATAATTTATTAATTTATTATTAATCCCAGACAACAAAATTATATTTCAAGAAGTTTTAAATAAT
Organism: Rhopalosiphum maidis; assembly: GCF_003676215.2. Taxonomy (NCBI): domain Eukaryota; kingdom Metazoa; phylum Arthropoda; class Insecta; order Hemiptera; family Aphididae; genus Rhopalosiphum; species Rhopalosiphum maidis. The sequence continues at coordinate 7,139,000 of NC_040879.1, forward strand.
ATTCTAAAATACATATAAATGTTATAAGAATGTTCAGATTGAGTTTTAATAATATTATTCCAATATTGTTAGAATGTTCTACCTTGGTTTTCGCCACACTTTTAACGTTTTTATAATCTTATAAGAATAATGTTCTGAAAATATTTTAAGCATAATATTGTGTTTATAACATGTTTAATATTTTGAGAATATGAAAATTAAGTTTCAAAATATTATTGAAATATTTTTAAAATTTTAAATTATGTTTCAAAAATATTATTTATATGTTCTAACAACATTCATCAAAGTTTTAAAATTATATAATATATATAAAATAGAATGGAATATGTTTTTAATATTTTAACAGTATTGGCTTAAATTTTTGCACTTATTTTGAATACTTCATAATTTATTATTAAATAATTTGGTTCAAATTTACTCAATTGCCTCAGCGCAAATGTAATACACTACCGGAGAGTTACGAGGTTAAGTTAGCTTATTTAGGTGCTAAAATAAATTATTGTAATTAGAAATAAGTAGGTAGATAATTAGATAAAAATAACGTGCAATTTATGTATTTGTGTTTATTGTTTAAACTAGGTACCTATTAAATTATGTTTTACTCTGTTTTATACATACCTATATTCTATATATATTTGTTTTATTATCATTACCTAAATTTATATTATTATTTTTACATTTATTCGTATTTATTCATATTTTAATTAAATATAGTATGGTACCTATAAATAGATCGCATATATTATGACGTATAAAACGAAAGGTGGACCGCATACGACAAGAATACCTTGTAAGTAACATTATTATCTAGGGCTAAATAGATTAAATTTTATAAGAGATCAATTCACTCTTATTTTTAAACTAACAGAGATAAACATGATTTGCTGAGAGTACAATTTGCTATGTTACACGTTTGTAAGACTAAGACAACACTACATGCGGGAATAGCATCCTCGTATTATAACCGCATGTGTTGTCTTTTTCTTACTAACGTATATCATAGCAAATTTATACTCAGAAAATCACGTTTAACTTCGTTAGTTTAAAAATTTTAACTCACTTAAAAATTGAACAATTGTAAAAAGCCCACTTATAAACACAGATAATATGTTCTTACCATCAGGTTTCATAATAGGTCAATTCACATTAGAACTGACGGAGTTAAACGTGATCTGCTGAGCGTAGATACCATTAACTTCTATATGTCTTGATACAATTTTAGGACACTATTGCTTATGCTAAGTTCAATCCATAATTTTTGGTTATCTGATGCCCCATCTGAAATCTCACTATCAGCTTATTTTATTAATAATATTATAAACAGAGTGCACATTTATATATGTAGAGAGATTTCTTTAAAATTGTCAAAATATATTATAGGTATATAACCCATATAACATTATAAATGTATTCATATTAGTTTAAATGAGATTTTAAATATTACCTACATGATATTCCTCTTTGTTAACATATTCATAATTCAATAAAATATAAAAATGTTCTTTTGCAAGTATTTTTTTTATGATAATATTTTTAAAATTAATTTATATAAATAGAAAATTTGTTATGGATGAGCAAATTTATTACTTATATCTAATTAAGTAAACATAACAATTCTACAATTAACATTATATACATTTATATTAAAGAGATCAATTTAAGTAGAATTAGTTATATTTTAAGAAGAATTCTGTATTATGCTATTATTTTTTAGTATTTATTTAAAATTTGAAAACGTTAATCAATTTAATATACATTTTTACTCCACGAGATCACAATATCACACAATATCACACCTACAGTGATTTTAATTCTTTAAAGTTGCGTTTAATTTGTATTTATTAAACATTCTAACATTCCAGCATTAGTTTATAAATACAGAGATCAACTTAAAAGTTTATACATTTAGTTATTTTTATTTTAGAATATTTGGTGAATATTTAATTTAATTATAAATATGTTTCAGCCATCTAATTTTTATCGTGATGCATAATTTTAACTAAATTTTAGGAACTGTATATTAGTAAAACTTAATGAATCTGCAAAATTATTACAGTATGTTTTTTGTAATATAAATACGCTTTCATATTATTATATAATTATAATTATGATGTGATAGGAGGTAATAATAAATAAATGAATCACGTTAATTTACAAATTATTGTCGTTTTTAAAAACATCGTAAACTATGAAAGCAAAACGTTTATTAAATATTTAAAATTCAATAGGTATATAAAATCATTATTAATTATATTTATTATTAATTTACACACATCAATCAATATAATACAAATAACTAAATGAAATAATTTCATAGCCTTGAATGATTTTACTTTGAAGAATTGAGGATTTTTACAATGTGCTTGTAACATTCATACTAGAAAAAATAGATCCTATGAAGTAAAAATAAAATAGCTACAATCAACATTAAATTAATGTCTTCTAAAGGGGAACACAATATGATTGATTCATAATATTTCAGAAAAAATTATTTGTATTATGGTATTTTTTTGATATTTATTTAATTGTTTTAATCAACTTTTGTATAAATATTTGTTAAAATTACCTCATGAAAATAAATTATATCAAATTAATAATTGATTTAATAAAATAAATAAAATATGTGGAATATATTGTTTGAATTTAATATACCTTATATACAATAATATAGTTTAAAATGTACATTATTAAGTGTTGCCTCAATAGATTAAGACTTAATGTCTTACAAAATACTATAACTGTATCTAGAATATTTTAACAGAATTTTTGAACAAATATATTTTTTTTAACATTATTTTGTAAATCATTAAATACAAATTTTTACTATGTATTTCATTGAACGCTTCAAACTACAACAAACTTCCGCTAAAAGATTATTATCTTAATCTTAATCTATAGTAATGAACCTATAAAAAAGTGAAAATTTATTACAATTTGGAAAGTGCTATTACTAAATCTATTGATATGGTATGATGAACTCAACTACTTTCCTGTCTTGTATATAATTAAACGTTTTTACCATAATATTGTGTTTATTATGATTTCATTAGACTTTTCCCGTGAGATCTAAACAAGATACTTCGGAATAGACTTGAATAAATATAACAAAACTACAATCAACATTACATATACTCGTGGCTACCAAAAGGGATATTTACAATACTTATTTTTAATAATTTTACATGAATAAGTATTTGTTTTTATCTCTTTAAGTTTTCACTATTTGACTTCAATCAACTAAGTTACTTATCTATCGGTGTATATATCAGATGCAATTTCAGAATGCATTTGTACAGTTACAGACTATTCTTTTATAAATATTTTAAATTTGAACTGAAGTCGATTTAATATTATTTTGTCATATAAATTTCATCGTTGTTTCACCATTGTATTAATACTGTTAACGTCATTGTGTTCCAGATTGGATAAAGATGGATAAAACCGAATGTCTATACATGCAGGTTGTGTAATGAAAAATCAACTGAGTATTGGTATATCACCTTACCTTATTCAAGAAATCAAATCAAGTCTACGATACTAAATTTAAAATGTCTACTGCTGAGGGTATACAGTTTTAAAATTCAATACGGTCTTTAATTTTGATTTAATGAATACGTCGATTTTTTACTTTTGATATGGTATGATGAACTCAACTATTTTCCTGTCTTGTATATAATTAAATGTTTTTACCATAATATTGTGTTTATTATGATTTCATTAGATTTTTCCCGTGAGATCTATACTAGATACTTCGGAATAGACTTGAATAAATATAACAAAACTACAATCAACATTACATATACTCGTGGCTACCAAAAGGGATATAAACAATAATTATTATTCATAATTAAACTTCAATACTTATATGTTTGTATCCCTTTAAGTACTCACTAATGGACTTCAATCAACTTTTTAATATTTCTACCAGAAGAGATTATGTCACTCCTTCGCGTGATTTTAAACAATAAGTTTTAGTTTAAAAATGTATAAATATGTTTGTGTCCTTAAGAATCAAATAAATTATGCATAAGTTTCTATTGGGATACCTTGATTATTTTAACAAACATGATTTTGTATTTATTATGAATGCCATTAATCGGAATGTTCACAATTTTGTATTAATGAAATTATTTGATTTTTTACGTTAAATTTCATTTTAGATCAAATGTTAAAATTGTAATTTATATTTAGTCAGATGTATTTAATTTTTAAAACATTGTTTGTTATTTATCATTAGTCTATGACACATATATAAAATTGACTTATTAATATTTTATCCAAACAAATCTTTTTGGATAACATTAAATGTTTTATCCGCGATGTCGCCTTAATAAGATCACTTGAAGTTTTATGTTGAATTAATACCGTGTACCTCCATCTGATATCATTGAGTCAACATAACAACTCTACAATAAACAATTGATCAACGTCTACTATTAGGTATTATTTATAGGATATAGAATGCGTAAAATTTAATCGAATATTCAAAAAGATTTGACCTCTAATAGTTATTATTAAGTACTACTATCGAATTGTTTTAGAATGGTTACTTTTAAATGCAGACTATTCGTTTATTTCAATTTTTAAATTAGAATCTAATTAAATTCAAGATTATTTTGTCATATATATATATATATTTGCATGGTTTTGCAATTGTATTAATACTGGTAACTTCTTTCTGTTTCAGGTGATTCAACAAAGCATAAAAATCCGATAATCTAAATATGCGCTTTGTTCGGTGGATGTTGTTAAATATCAATGGAACAAAGCTAATATTATTTATTTAATTGAGAATAAGATACACACAATATTAAATGACGATAAGCCATAACTAAGGTAATTTTTTTTATTAACCCATTAGATTTGCTACGATACTAAATTTAAAATGTCTACTGCTGAGGGTATACAGTTTTAAAATTCAATACGGTCTTTAATTTTGATTTAATGAATACGTCGATTTTTTACTTTTGATATGGTATGATGAACTCAACTATTTTCCTGTCTTGTATATAATTAAATGTTTTTACCATAATATTGTGTTTATTATGATTTCATTAGATTTTTCCCGTGAGATCTATACTAGATACTTCGGAATAGACTTGAATAAATATAACAAAACTACAATCAACATTACATATACTCGTGGCTACCAAAAGGGATATAAACAATAATTATTATTCATAATTAAACTTCAATACTTATATGTTTGTATCCCTTTAAGTACTCACTAATGGACTTCAATCAACTTTTTAATATTTCTACCAGAAGAGATTATGTCACTCCTTCGCGTGATTTTAAACAATAAGTTTTAGTTTAAAAATGTATAAATATGTTTGTGTCCTTAAGAATCAAATAAATTATGCATAAGTTTCTATTGGGATACCTTGATTATTTTAACAAATATGATTTTGTATTTATTATGAATGCCATTAATCGGAATGTTCACAATTTTGTATTAATGAAATTATTTGATTTTTTACGTTAAATTTCATTTTAGATCAAATGTTAAAATTGTAATTTATATTTAGTCAGATGTATTTAATTTTTAAAACATTGTTTGTTATTTATCATTAGTCTATGACACATATATAAAATTGACTTATTAATATTTTATCCAAACAAATCTTTTTGGATAACATTAAATGTTTTATCCGCGATGTCGCCTTAATAAGATCACTTGAAGTTTTATGTTGAATTAATACCGTGTACCTCCATCTGATATCATTGAGTCAACATAACAACTCTACAATAAACAATTGATCAACGTCTACTATTAGGTATTATTTATAGGATATAGAATGCGTAAAATTTAATCGAATATTCAAAAAGATTTGACCTCTAATAGTTATTATTAAGTACTACTATCGAATTGTTTTAGAATGGTTACTTTTAAATGCAGACTATTCGTTTATTTCAATTTTTAAATTAGAATCTAATTAAATTCAAGATTATTTTGTCATATATATATATATATTTGCATGGTTTTGCAATTGTATTAATACTGGTAACTTCTTTCTGTTTCAGGTGATTCAACAAAGCATAAAAATCCGATAATCTAAATATGCGCTTTGTTCGGTGGATGTTGTTAAATATCAATGGAACAAAGCTAATATTATTTATTTAATTGAGAATAAGATACACACAATATTAAATGACGATAAGCCATAACTAAGGTAATTTTTTTTATTAACCCATTAGATTTGCTATAAATGATTGCTAAGTGGAATTATTATAGGCATAATTAGTTTTTATGTTACCTTAATCATACTTATAAAAATTTCATTTTGCATTTATTAATCGCTACAATCAACATAGTTTATATTTCTACTGCGAGAGAACATATCACAGCTTCTGGTAATTTGTCCGTTTATGGCTTTTTTTGTACTTTTCTAGAATTAGATCCTTCACAATGTTAAATTTGTGTTGTATATTTAGTGAGATTTTAATGTTTTAAACAATGTATTTTAATTATCATTAGTGTTTGACAGTCATGTACAATTGACTTATTAATAATTGATTTGAAACCAATGTGTACCTACCAAATACACAAAAATGAGTAATAGGACCAAATCGAATGGAATATTTTTGGAATTTAATATACCTTGTATACAGTAATGTGGAGTAAAATTTAAAATTTTGTGCGTTACCTCAATAGTTTAAGACCTTATATACTTACAATATTCTATAACTGTATCTAGAATATTTTAACAGAATTTTTGGAATAATATTTTTTTTTAACATTATTTTGTAAAACATTAAATGTAATATTCAGGATGTCGCCTTAATGAGATCATTTGAAATTTTACGTGATATAACTACCGTGAAATTTCTTATGATCTGATTGAGTCAACATTACCAAACTAAAATCTACAATCTACAATAGCTAAATGTCTACTATTAGAGATCATTAATGTATCGTATAATTTTAATAATTGTAATAGAAATTAACGACATTATTGATTTTTAATTGTAATCATTGAATACTACTGCACAAAAACCTAATGCTTGCGTAAAGATACAAACTATTCCTTCCAATAGGTAGGTTTTAAATTTAATACGGAATTTTAACTAACCATATTTTTGTACATATTCGCTTAAAATTATTTAAAATGTATTAATTATACTGTTTATGTCTGTTAGTTCGATTTGAATCAATTAAGAAAGATTAAACTCATTACCTGAATTTGACTATTGCGGAATGAATTTGCTACATATAATTGTAATGTTACAATGAATTATGTCATTGAAAATATCAAGCAAACAAAACTCAAATCAGTAAGATAACAAATGAGGTGAAAAAATTCATCAACTTAAAACAAAATACTACTATCGTCATAGTTTAAATTTCTAATGCGAGAACATACATCAAATCTTTATGCTAACATTTATGGCTATGTATTGTACTTTTCTAAAAATATAGGTTAGGTTAGGCCATACAAATATTGAGTAGCTTTACAACTGTACTAATACTGGTAACTTTTTTTGTTTCAGATGATTAAATAAAGCACGAAAACCGATAATCTAAATATGCGGGTAATTTATAAGGGGCGTAAAGTATAATTCAAACTTTGATGAGGTTTAATTTATCTTAAATAAAATACACTCAATATTAAATGACAATAAGCATTAACTGCGGTAATAATTTGTATTAATCACTAACTTTTTAAGAACCACTCATAAGTATAGTATTCATGCCTTTATAGTACAGTTCAATTTGCTGTAAATGTCCGACCAGTAGAAAGAAATATATTTTAATTGTTTTATTTAACCTTAATCAGATTAATTTTTTTTTCAGCAATCATTAACCGACTACAATCGACATTGTTTATTGTCTATTGCCAGACCATATTAAAATCTACAGGTAATATTATCATATTCGACTATGTTTTGTACTCTTCTAGATTTATATAACTTATGATATTCAATTTTTATTCTATATTTAGTTAGATATATTTAATTTTTAAACATTGTATAATAATTTTAAAATGGTATTCAAAATACGAAATGTGCATTTAAGTGGTTTGTTAATATTTGATTACAAACCAATGTGAAACAACAGTACGACTTGTTTCATTACACTAAATTGTATCGAATTTTAATTGTATTGAAAATACCTCATTTGTATAAAAGAAGTTATTACAATAAATGTATACGGGTAGCCTTAGAATTTTACTGAATGATTTATAAGCAATATACTTAAACTATGTCTGTGATATATTAATAGATTATTCTTTAGATATATTATAATGTTATCAACAATGTGTCGCCTTGATGAGATCATATGAAATTTTTCATTGGATATATACTGAAAAGTTTCACTTGATCTGATTGAGTCAACATAACAACTCTACAATCAACAATTGACCAATGACTACTAATAGGAACCATTAACGAGTTGTAGAATACGAATAATTTAATGGGATATTCACATTCGTTTGGTTTCTAATAGTTATCATCATGCACAACTTCAAATATTTTCAACATCGGGTTCGTCATGTGGCGGACTATTGGATTATATCTATATAATTCAAATTTAAGTAAATTGAATGTTATTAGACCATAAATATTTCGCGTAGTTTGCATTTTAACTAATACTGGTAACTTTTTCTGTTTCAGATGATGAAATGAAGCACGAAAACCGATAATCTAAATATGCGGGTTATTTATAAGGGTCGTAAAGTATAATTCAAACTTTGTTGAGAAATAACTTATCTTAAATAAAATACTCTCAATATTAAATGACAATAAGCATTAACTGCGGTTATTACTTTTGTATTAATCACTAGCTTTTTAAGAACCACTCATAAGTTTAGTATTCATGCCTTTATAGTACAGTTCAATTTGCTGTAAATGTCCGCCCAGTAGAAAGAAATATAGTTTAATTGTTTTATTTAACCTTAATCAGCTTTATTTTTTTTCAGCAACCATTAACTGACTACAATCGACATTGTTTATTGTCTATTGCCAGACCATATTAAAATCTACAGGTAATATTATCATATTCGACTATGTTTTGTACTCTTCTAGATTTATATAACTTATGATGTTCAATTTTTATTCTATATTTAGCTAGATATATTTAATTTTTAAACATTGTATAATAATTTTAAAATAGTATTCAAAATACTAAATGTGCATTTAAGTGATTTGTTAATATTTGATTACAAACCAATGTGAAACAACAGTACGACTTGTTTCATTACACTAAATTGTATCGAATTTTAATTGTATTGAAAATACCTTATTTGTATAAAAGAAGTTATTACAATAAATGTATACGGGTAGCCTTAGAATTTTACTGAATGATTTATAAGCAATATACTTAAACTATGTCTGTGATATATTAATAGATTATTCTTTAGATATATTATAATGTTATCAACAATGTGTCGCCTTGATGAGATCATATGAAATTTTTCATTGGATATATACTGAAAAGTTTCACTTGATCTGATTGAGTCAACATAACAACTCTACAATCAACAATTGACCAATGACTACTAATAGGAACCATTAACGAGTTGTAGAATACGAATAATTTAATGGGATATTCACAGCCGTTTGGTTTCTAATAGTTATCATCATGCACAACTTCAAATATTTTCAACATCGGGTTCGTCATGTGGCGGACTATTGGATTATATCTATATAATTCAAATTTAAGTAAATTGAATGTTATTAGACCATAAATATTTCGCGTAGTTTGCATTTTAACTAATACTGGTAACTTTTTCTGTTTCAGATGATGAAATGAAGCACGAAAACCGATAATCTAAATATGCGGGTTATTTATAAGGGTCGTAAAGTATAATTCAAACTTTGTTGAGAAATAACTTATCTTAAATAAAATACTCTCAATATTAAATGACAATAAGCATTAACTGCGGTTATTACTTTTGTATTAATCACTAGCTTTTTAAGAACCACTCATAAGTTTAGTATTCATGCCTTTATAGTACAGTTCAATTTGCTGTAAATGTCCGCCCAGTAGAAAGAAATATAGTTTAATTGTTTTATTTAACCTTAATCAGATTAAATTATTTTTCAGCAATCATTAACCGACTACAATCGACATTGATTATTGTCTATTGCCAGACCATATTAAAATCTACAGGTAATATTGTCATATTCGATTATGTTTTGTACTCTTCTAGATTTATATAACTTATGATGTTCAATTTTTATTCTATATTTAGTTAGATATATTTAATTTTTAAACATTGTATAATAATTTTAAAATAGTATTCAAAATACTAAATGTGCATTTAAGTGATTTGTTAATATTTGATTACAAACCAATGTGAAACAACAGTACGACTTGTTTCATTACACTAAATTGTATCGAATTTTAATTGTATTAAAATACCTCATTTGTATAAAAGAAGTTATTACAATATATGTATACGGGTAGTCTTAGAACTTTACTGAATGATGTATAAGCAATATACTTAAACTATGTTATCTACGATGTGTCGCCTTGATGAGATCATATGAAATTTTTCATTGGATATATACTGAAAAGTTTCACTTGATCTGATTGAGTCAACATAACAACTCTACAATAAAGAATTGATCAACGTCTACTATTAGGTATTATTTATAGGATATAGAATGCGTAAAATTTAATCGAATATTCAAAAAGATTTGACCTCTAATAGTTATTATTAAGTACTACTATCGAATTGTTTTAGAATGGTTACTTTTAAATGCAGACTATTCGTTTATTTCAATTTTTAAATTAGAATCTAATTAAATTCAAGATTATTTTGTCATATATATATATATATTTGCATGGTTTTGCAATTGTATTAATACTGGTAACTTCTTTCTGTTTCAGGTGATTCAACAAAGCATAAAAATCCGATAATCTAAATATGCGCTTTGTTCGGTGGATGTTGTTAAATATCAATGGAACAAAGCTAATATTATTTATTTAATTGAGAATAAGATACACACAATATTAAATGACGATAAGCCATAACTAAGGTAATTTTTTTTATTAACCCATTAGATTTGCTATAAATGATTGCTAAGTGGAATTATTATAGGCATAATTAGTTTTTATGTTACCTTAATCATACTTATAAAAATTTCATTTTGCATTTATTAATCGCTACAATCAACATAGTTTATATTTCTACTGCGAGAGAACATATCACAGCTTCTGGTAATTTGTCCGTTTATGGCTTTTTTTGTACTTTTCTAGAATTAGATCCTTCACAATGTTAAATTTGTGTTGTATATTTAGTGAGATTTTAATGTTTTAAACAATGTATTTTAATTATCATTAGTGTTTGACAGTCATGTACAATTGACTTATTAATAATTGATTTGAAACCAATGTGTACCTACCAAATACACAAAAATGAGTAATAGGACCAAATCGAATGGAATATTTTTGGAATTTAATATACCTTGTATACAGTAATGTGGAGTAAAATTTAAAATTTTGTGCGTTACCTCAATAGTTTAAGACCTTATATACTTACAATATTCTATAACTGTATCTAGAATATTTTAACAGAATTTTTGGAATAATATTTTTTTTTAACATTATTTTGTAAAACATTAAATGTAATATTCAGGATGTCGCCTTAATGAGATCATTTGAAATTTTACGTGATATAACTACCGTGAAATTTCTTATGATCTGATTGAGTCAACATTACCAAACTAAAATCTACAATCTACAATAGCTAAATGTCTACTATTAGAGATCATTAATGTATCGTATAATTTTAATAATTGTAATAGAAATTAACGACATTATTGATTTTTAATTGTAATCATTGAATACTACTGCACAAAAACCTAATGCTTGCGTAAAGATACAAACTATTCCTTCCAATAGGTAGGTTTTAAATTTAATACGGAATTTTAACTAACCATATTTTTGTACATATTCGCTTAAAATTATTTAAAATGTATTAATTATACTGTTTATGTCTGTTAGTTCGATTTGAATCAATTAAGAAAGATTAAACTCATTACCTGAATTTGACTATTGCGGAATGAATTTGCTACATATAATTGTAATGTTACAATGAATTATGTCATTGAAAATATCAAGCAAACAAAACTCAAATCAGTAAGATAACAAATGAGGTGAAAAAATTCATCAACTTAAAACAAAATACTACTATCGTCATAGTTTAAATTTCTAATGCGAGAACATACATCAAATCTTTATGCTAACATTTATGGCTATGTATTGTACTTTTCTAAAAATATAGGTTAGGTTAGGCCATACAAATATTGAGTAGCTTTACAACTGTACTAATACTGGTAACTTTTTTTGTTTCAGATGATTAAATAAAGCACGAAAACCGATAATCTAAATATGCGGGTAATTTATAAGGGGCGTAAAGTATAATTCAAACTTTGATGAGGTTTAATTTATCTTAAATAAAATACACTCAATATTAAATGACAATAAGCATTAACTGCGGTAATAATTTGTATTAATCACTAACTTTTTAAGAACCACTCATAAGTATAGTATTCATGCCTTTATAGTACAGTTCAATTTGCTGTAAATGTCCGACCAGTAGAAAGAAATATATTTTAATTGTTTTATTTAACCTTAATCAGATTAATTTTTTTTCAGCAATCATTAACCGACTACAATCGACATTGTTTATTGTCTATTGCCAGACCATATTAAAATCTACAGGTAATATTATCATATTCGACTATGTTTTGTACTCTTCTAGATTTATATAACTTATGATATTCAATTTTTATTCTATATTTAGTTAGATATATTTAATTTTTAAACATTGTATAATAATTTTAAAATGGTATTCAAAATACGAAATGTGCATTTAAGTGGTTTGTTAATATTTGATTACAAACCAATGTGAAACAACAGTACGACTTGTTTCATTACACTAAATTGTATCGAATTTTAATTGTATTGAAAATACCTCATTTGTATAAAAGAAGTTATTACAATAAATGTATACGGGTAGCCTTAGAATTTTACTGAATGATTTATAAGCAATATACTTAAACTATGTCTGTGATATATTAATAGATTATTCTTTAGATATATTATAATGTTATCAACAATGTGTCGCCTTGATGAGATCATATGAAATTTTTCATTGGATATATACTGAAAAGTTTCACTTGATCTGATTGAGTCAACATAACAACTCTACAATCAACAATTGACCAATGACTACTAATAGGAACCATTAACGAGTTGTAGAATACGAATAATTTAATGGGATATTCACAGCCGTTTGGTTTCTAATAGTTATCATCATGCACAACTTCAAATATTTTCAACATCGGGTTCGTCATGTGGCGGACTATTGGATTATATCTATATAATTCAAATTTAAGTAAATTGAATGTTATTAGACCATAAATATTTCGCGTAGTTTGCATTTTAACTAATACTGGTAACTTTTTCTGTTTCAGATGATGAAATGAAGCACGAAAACCGATAATCTAAATATGCGGGTTATTTATAAGGGTCGTAAAGTATAATTCAAACTTTGTTGAGAAATAACTTATCTTAAATAAAATACTCTCAATATTAAATGACAATAAGCATTAACTGCGGTTATTACTTTTGTATTAATCACTAGCTTTTTAAGAATCACTCATAAGTTTAGTATTCATGCCTTCATAGTACAGTTCAATTTGCTGTAAATGTCCGCCCAGTAGAAAGAAATATAGTTTAATTGTTTTATTTAACCTTAATCAGCTTTATTTTTTTTCAGCAATCATTAACTGACTACAATCGACATTGTTTATTGTCTATTGCCAGACCATATTAAAATCTACAGGTAATATTATCATATTCGACTATGTTTTGTACTCTTCTAGATTTATATAACTTATGATATTCAATTTTTATTCTATATTTAGTTAGATATATTTAATTTTTAAACATTGTATAATAATTTTAAAATGGTATTCAAAATACGAAATGTGCATTTAAGTGGTTTGTTAATATTTGATTACAAACCAATGTGAAACAACAGTACGACTTGTTTCATTACACTAAATTGTATCGAATTTTAATTGTATTGAAAATACCTCATTTGTATAAAAGAAGTTATTACAATAAATGTATACGGGTAGCCTTAGAATTTTACTGAATGATTTATAAGCAATATACTTAAACTATGTCTGTGATATATTAATAGATTATACTTTAGATATATTATAATGTTATCAACAATGTGTCGCCTTGATGAGATCATATGAAATTTTTCATTGGATATATACTGAAAAGTTTCACTTGATCTGATTGAGTCAACATAACAACTCTACAATCAACAATTGACCAATGACTACTAATAGGAACCATTAACGAGTTGTAGAATACGAATAATTTAATGGGATATTCACATTCGTTTGGTTTCTTATAGTTATCATCATGCACAACTTCAAATATTTTCAACAACGGGTTCGTCATGTGGCGGGCTATTGGATTATATCTATATAATTTAAATTTAAGTAAATTGAATGTTATTAGACCATAAATATTTCGCGTAGTTTGCATTTTAACTAATACTGGTAACTTTTTCTGTTTCAGATGATGAAATGAAGCACGAAAACCGATAATCTAAATATGCGGGTTATTTATAAGGGGCGTAAAGTATAATTCAAACTTTGTTGAGAAATAACTTATCGTAAATAAAATACTCTCAATATTAAATGACAATAAGCATTAACTGCGGTAATTACTTTTGTATTAATTACTAACTTTTTAAGAATCACTCATAAGTATAGTATTCATGCCTTTATAGTACAGTTCAATTTGCTGTAAATGTCCGACCAGTAGAAAGAAATATGATTTAATTGTTTTATTTAACCTTAAACAGATTAAATTATTTTTCAGCAATCATTAACCGACTACAATCGACATTGTTTATTGTCTATTGCCAGACCATATTAAAATCTACAGGTAATATTGTCATATTCGACTATGTTTTGTACTCTTCTAGATTTATATAACTTATGATGTTCAATTTTTATTCTATATTTAGCTAGATATATTTAATTTTTAAACATTGTATAATAATTTTAAAATAGTATTCAAAATACTAAATGTGCATTTAAGTGATTTGTTAATATTTGATTACAAACCATTGTGAAACAACAGTACGACTTGTTTCATTACACTAAATTGTATCGAATTTTAATTGTATTAAAATACCTCATTTGTATAAAAGAAGTTATTACAATATATGTATACGGGTAGTCATAGAACTTTACTAAATGATGTATAAGCAATATACTTAAACTATGTTATCTACGATGTGTCGCCTTGATGAGATCATATGAAAATTTTCATTGGATATATACTGAAAAGTTTCACATGATCTGATTGAGTCAACATAACAACTCTACAATCAACAATTGACCAATGACTACTAATAGGAACCATTAACGAGTTGTAGAATACGAATAATTTAATGGGATATTCACAGCCGTTTGGTTTCTAATAGTTATCATCATGCACAACTTCAAATATTTTCAACATCGGGTTCGTCATGTGGCGGACTATTGGATTATATCTATATAATTCAAATTTAAGTAAATTGAATGTTATTAGACCATAAATATTTCGCGTAGTTTGCATTTTAACTAATACTGGTAACTTTTTCTGTTTCAGATGATGAAATGAAGCACGAAAACCGATAATCCAAATATGCGGGTTATTTATAAGGGTCGTAAAGTATAATTCAAACTTTGTTGAGAAATAACTTATCTTAAATAAAATACTCTCAATATTAAATGACAATAAGCATTAACTGCGGTTATTACTTTTGTATTAATCACTAGCTTTTTAAGAATCACTCATAAGTTTAGTATTCATGCCTTCATAGTACAGTTCAATTTGCTGTAAATGTCCGCCCAGTAGAAAGAAATATAGTTTAATTGTTTTATTTAACCTTAATCAGCTTTATTTTTTTTCAGCAATCATTAACTGACTACAATCGACATTGTTTATTGTCTATTGCCAGACCATATTAAAATCTACAGGTAATATTATCATATTCGACTATGTTTTGTACTCTTCTAGATTTATATAACTTATGATATTCAATTTTTATTCTATATTTAGTTAGATATATTTAATTTTTAAACATTGTATAATAATTTTAAAATGGTATTCAAAATACGAAATGTGCATTTAAGTGGTTTGTTAATATTTGATTACAAACCAATGTGAAACAACAGTACGACTTGTTTCATTACACTAAATTGTATCGAATTTTAATTGTATTGAAAATACCTCATTTGTATAAAAGAAGTTATTACAATAAATGTATACGGGTAGCCTTAGAATTTTACTGAATGATTTATAAGCAATATACTTAAACTATGTCTGTGATATATTAATAGATTATTCTTTAGATATATTATAATGTTATCAACAATGTGTCGCCTTGATGAGATCATATGAAATTTTTCATTGGATATATACTGAAAAGTTTCACTTGATCTGATTGAGTCAACATAACAACTCTACAATCAACAATTGACCAATGACTACTAATAGGAACCATTAACGAGTTGTAGAATACGAATAATTTAATGGGATATTCACATTCGTTTGGTTTCTTATAGTTATCATCATGCACAACTTCAAATATTTTCAACAACGGGTTCGTCATGTGGCGGGCTATTGGATTATATCTATATAATTCAAATTTAAGTAAATTGAATGTTATTAGACCATAAATATTTCGCGTAGTTTGCATTTTAACTAATACTGGTAACTTTTTCTGTTTCAGATGATGAAATGAAGCACGAAAACCGATAATCTAAATATGCGGGTTATTTATAAGGGGCGTAAAGTATAATTCAAACTTTGTTGAGAAATAACTTATCGTAAATAAAATACTCTCAATATTAAATGACAATAAGCATTAACTGCGGTAATTACTTTTGTATTAATTACTAACTTTTTAAGAATCACTCATAAGTATAGTATTCATGCCTTTATAGTACAGTTCAATTTGCTGTAAATGTCCGACCAGTAGAAAGAAATATGATTTAATTGTTTTATTTAACCTTAAACAGATTAAATTATTTTTCAGCAATCATTAACCGACTACAATCGACATTGTTTATTGTCTATTGCCAGACCATATTAAAATCTACAGGTAATATTGTCATATTCGACTATGTTTTGTACTCTTCTAGATTTATATAACTTATGATGTTCAATTTTTATTCTATATTTAGCTAGATATATTTAATTTTTAAACATTGTATAATAATTTTAAAATAGTATTCAAAATACTAAATGTGCATTTAAGTGATTTGTTAATATTTGATTACAAACCATTGTGAAACAACAGTACGACTTGTTTCATTACACTAAATTGTATCGAATTTTAATTGTATTAAAATACCTCATTTGTATAAAAGAAGTTATTACAATATATGTATACGGGTAGTCATAGAACTTTACTAAATGATGTATAAGCAATATACTTAAACTATGTTATCTACGATGTGTCGCCTTGATGAGATCATATGAAAATTTTCATTGGATATATACTGAAAAGTTTCACATGATCTGATTGAGTCAACATAACAACTCTACAATCAACAATTGACCAATGACTACTAATAGGAACCATTAACGAGTTGTAGAATACGAATAATTTAATGGGATATTCACAGCCGTTTGGTTTCTAATAGTTATCATCATGCACAACTTCAAATATTTTCAACATCGGGTTCGTCATGTGGCGGACTATTGGATTATATCTATATAATTCAAATTTAAGTAAATTGAATGTTATTAGACCATAAATATTTCGCGTAGTTTGCATTTTAACTAATACTGGTAACTTTTTCTGTTTCAGATGATGAAATGAAGCACGAAAACCGATAATCCAAATATGCGGGTTATTTATAAGGGTCGTAAAGTATAATTCAAACTTTGTTGAGAAATAACTTATCTTAAATAAAATACTCTCAATATTAAATGACAATAAGCATTAACTGCGGTTATTACTTTTGTATTAATCACTAGCTTTTTAAGAATCACTCATAAGTTTAGTATTCATGCCTTCATAGTACAGTTCAATTTGCTGTAAATGTCCGCCCAGTAGAAAGAAATATAGTTTAATTGTTTTATTTAACCTTAATCAGCTTTATTTTTTTTCAGCAATCATTAACTGACTACAATCGACATTGTTTATTGTCTATTGCCAGACCATATTAAAATCTACAGGTAATATTATCATATTCGACTATGTTTTGTACTCTTCTAGATTTATATAACTTATGATATTCAATTTTTATTCTATATTTAGTTAGATATATTTAATTTTTAAACATTGTATAATAATTTTAAAATGGTATTCAAAATACGAAATGTGCATTTAAGTGGTTTGTTAATATTTGATTACAAACCAATGTGAAACAACAGTACGACTTGTTTCATTACACTAAATTGTATCGAATTTTAATTGTATTGAAAATACCTCATTTGTATAAAAGAAGTTATTACAATAAATGTATACGGGTAGCCTTAGAATTTTACTGAATGATTTATAAGCAATATACTTAAACTATGTCTGTGATATATTAATAGATTATTCTTTAGATATATTATAATGTTATCAACAATGTGTCGCCTTGATGAGATCATATGAAATTTTTCATTGGATATATTCTGAAAAGTTTCACTTGATCTGATTGAGTCAACATAACAACTCTACAATCAACAATTGACCAATGACTACTAATAGGAACCATTAACGAGTTGTAGAATACGAATAATTTAATGGGATATTCACATTCGTTTGGTTTCTTATAGTTATCATCATGCACAACTTCAAATATTTTCAACAACGGGTTCGTCATGTGGCGGGCTATTGGATTATATCTATATAATTCAAATTTAAGTAAATTGAATGTTATTAGACCATAAATATTTCGCGTAGTTTGCATTTTAACTAATACTGGTAACTTTTTCTGTTTCAGATGATGAAATGAAGCACGAAAACCGATAATCTAAATATGCGGGTTATTTATAAGGGGCGTAAAGTATAATTCAAACTTTGTTGAGAAATAACTTATCGTAAATAAAATACTCTCAATATTAAATGACAATAAGCATTAACTGCGGTAATTACTTTTGTATTAATCACTAGCTTTTTAAGAATCACTCATAAGTTTAGTATTCATGCCTTCATAGTACAGTTCAATTTGCTGTAAATGTCCGCCCAGTAGAAAGAAATATAGTTTAATTGTTTTATTTAACCTTAATCAGCTTTATTTTTTTTCAGCAATCATTAACTGACTACAATCGACATTGTTTAATGTCTATTGCCAGACCATATTAAAATCTACAGGTAATATTATCATATTCGACTATGTTTTGTACTCTTCTAGATTTATATAACTTATGATATTCAATTTTTATTCTATATTTAGTTAGATATATTTAATTTTTAAACATTGTATAATAATTTTAAAATGGTATTCAAAATACGAAATGTGCATTTAAGTGGTTTGTTAATATTTGATTACAAACCAATGTGAAACAACAGTACGACTTGTTTCATTACACTAAATTGTATCGAATTTTAATTGTATTGAAAATACCTCATTTGTATAAAAGAAGTTATTACAATAAATGTATACGGGTAGCCTTAGAATTTTACTGAATGATTTATAAGCAATATACTTAAACTATGTCTGTGATATATTAATAGATTATTCTTTAGATATATTATAATGTTATCAACAATGTGTCGCCTTGATGAGATCATATGAAATTTTTCATTGGATATATACTGAAAAGTTTCACTTGATCTGATTGAGTCAACATAACAACTCTACAATCAACAATTGACCAATGACTACTAATAGGAACCATTAACGAGTTGTAGAATACGAATAATTTAATGGGATATTCACATTCGTTTGGTTTCTTATAGTTATCATCATGCACAACTTCAAATATTTTCAACATCGGGTTCGTCATGTAGCGGACTATTGGATTATATCTATATAATTCAAATTTAAGTAAATTGAATGTTATTAGACCATAAATATTTCGCGTAGTTTGCATTTTAACTAATACTGGTAACTTTTTCTGTTTCAGATGATGAAATGAAGCACGAAAACCGATAATCCAAATATGCGGGTTATTTATAAGGGTCGTAAAGTATAATTCAAACTTTGTTGAGAAATAACTTATCTTAAATAAAATACTCTCAATATTAAATGACAATAAGCATTAACTGCGGTTATTACTTTTGTATTAATCACTAGCTTTTTAAGAATCACTCATAAGTTTAGTATTCATGCCTTCATAGTACAGTTCAATTTGCTGTAAATGTCCGCCCAGTAGAAAGAAATATAGTTTAATTGTTTTATTTAACCTTAATCAGCTTTATTTTTTTTCAGCAATCATTAACTGACTACAATCGACATTGTTTATTGTCTATTGCCAGACCATATTAAAATCTACAGGTAATATTATCATATTCGACTATGTTTTGTACTCTTCTAGATTTATATAACTTATGATATTCAATTTTTATTCTATATTTAGTTAGATATATTTAATTTTTAAACATTGTATAATAATTTTAAAATGGTATTCAAAATACGAAATGTGCATTTAAGTGGTTTGTTAATATTTGATTACAAACCAATGTGAAACAACAGTACGACTTGTTTCATTACACTAAATTGTATCGAATTTTAATTGTATTGAAAATACCTCATTTGTATAAAAGAAGTTATTACAATAAATGTATACGGGTAGCCTTAGAATTTTACTGAATGATTTATAAGCAATATACTTAAACTATGTCTGTGATATATTAATAGATTATTCTTTAGATATATTATAATGTTATCAACAATGTGTCGCCTTGATGAGATCATATGAAATTTTTCATTGGATATATACTGAAAAGTTTCACTTGATCTGATTGAGTCAACATAACAACTCTACAATCAACAATTGACCAATGACTACTAATAGGAACCATTAACGAGTTGTAGAATACGAATAATTTAATGGGATATTCACATTCGTTTGGTTTCTTATAGTTATCATCATGCACAACTTCAAATATTTTCAACAACGGGTTCGTCATGTGGCGGGCTATTGGATTATATCTATATAATTCAAATTTAAGTAAATTGAATGTTATTAGACCATAAATATTTCGCGTAGTTTGCATTTTAACTAATACTGGTAACTTTTTCTGTTTCAGATGATGAAATGAAGCACGAAAACCGATAATCTAAATATGCGGGTTATTTATAAGGGGCGTAAAGTATAATTCAAACTTTGTTGAGAAATAACTTATCGTAAATAAAATACTCTCAATATTAAATGACAATAAGCATTAACTGCGGTAATTACTTTTGTATTAATTACTAACTTTTTAAGAATCACTCATAAGTATAGTATTCATGCCTTTATAGTACAGTTCAATTTGCTGTAAATGTCCGACCAGTAGAAAGAAATATGATTTAATTGTTTTATTTAACCTTAAACAGATTAAATTATTTTTCAGCAATCATTAACCGACTACAATCGACATTGTTTATTGTCTATTGCCAGACCATATTAAAATCTACAGGTAATATTGTCATATTCGACTATGTTTTGTACTCTTCTAGATTTATATAACTTATGATGTTCAATTTTTATTCTATATTTAGCTAGATATATTTAATTTTTAAACATTGTATAATAATTTTAAAATAGTATTCAAAATACTAAATGTGCATTTAAGTGATTTGTTAATATTTGATTACAAACCATTGTGAAACAACAGTACGACTTGTTTCATTACACTAAATTGTATCGAATTTTAATTGTATTAAAATACCTCATTTGTATAAAAGAAGTTATTACAATATATGTATACGGGTAGTCATAGAACTTTACTAAATGATGTATAAGCAATATACTTAAACTATGTTATCTACGATGTGTCGCCTTGATGAGATCATATGAAAATTTTCATTGGATATATACTGAAAAGTTTCACATGATCTGATTGAGTCAACATAACAACTCTACAATCAACAATTGACCAATGACTACTAATAGGAACCATTAACGAGTTGTAGAATACGAATAATTTAATGGGATATTCACAGCCGTTTGGTTTCTAATAGTTATCATCATGCACAACTTCAAATATTTTCAACATCGGGTTCGTCATGTGGCGGACTATTGGATTATATCTATATAATTCAAATTTAAGTAAATTGAATGTTATTAGACCATAAATATTTCGCGTAGTTTGCATTTTAACTAATACTGGTAACTTTTTCTGTTTCAGATGATGAAATGAAGCACGAAAACCGATAATCCAAATATGCGGGTTATTTATAAGGGTCGTAAAGTATAATTCAAACTTTGTTGAGAAATAACTTATCTTAAATAAAATACTCTCAATATTAAATGACAATAAGCATTAACTGCGGTTATTACTTTTGTATTAATCACTAGCTTTTTAAGAATCACTCATAAGTTTAGTATTCATGCCTTCATAGTACAGTTCAATTTGCTGTAAATGTCCGCCCAGTAGAAAGAAATATAGTTTAATTGTTTTATTTAACCTTAATCAGCTTTATTTTTTTTCAGCAATCATTAACTGACTACAATCGACATTGTTTATTGTCTATTGCCAGACCATATTAAAATCTACAGGTAATATTATCATATTCGACTATGTTTTGTACTCTTCTAGATTTATATAACTTATGATATTCAATTTTTATTCTATATTTAGTTAGATATATTTAATTTTTAAACATTGTATAATAATTTTAAAATGGTATTCAAAATACGAAATGTGCATTTAAGTGGTTTGTTAATATTTGATTACAAACCAATGTGAAACAACAGTACGACTTGTTTCATTACACTAAATTGTATCGAATTTTAATTGTATTGAAAATACCTCATTTGTATAAAAGAAGTTATTACAATAAATGTATACGGGTAGCCTTAGAATTTTACTGAATGATTTATAAGCAATATACTTAAACTATGTCTGTGATATATTAATAGATTATTCTTTAGATATATTATAATGTTATCAACAATGTGTCGCCTTGATGAGATCATATGAAATTTTTCATTGGATATATACTGAAAAGTTTCACTTGATCTGATTGAGTCAACATAACAACTCTACAATCAACAATTGACCAATGACTACTAATAGGAACCATTAACGAGTTGTAGAATACGAATAATTTAATGGGATATTCACATTCGTTTGGTTTCTTATAGTTATCATCATGCACAACTTCAAATATTTTCAACAACGGGTTCGTCATGTGGCGGGCTATTGGATTATATCTATATAATTCAAATTTAAGTAAATTGAATGTTATTAGACCATAAATATTTCGCGTAGTTTGCATTTTAACTAATACTGGTAACTTTTTCTGTTTCAGATGATGAAATGAAGCACGAAAACCGATAATCTAAATATGCGGGTTATTTATAAGGGGCGTAAAGTATAATTCAAACTTTGTTGAGAAATAACTTATCGTAAATAAAATACTCTCAATATTAAATGACAATAAGCATTAACTGCGGTAATTACTTTTGTATTAATTACTAACTTTTTAAGAATCACTCATAAGTATAGTATTCATGCCTTTATAGTACAGTTCAATTTGCTGTAAATGTCCGACCAGTAGAAAGAAATATGATTTAATTGTTTTATTTAACCTTAAACAGATTAAATTATTTTTCAGCAATCATTAACCGACTACAATCGACATTGTTTATTGTCTATTGCCAGACCATATTAAAATCTACAGGTAATATTATCATATTCGACTATGTTTTGTACTCTTCTAGATTTATATAACTTATGATATTCAATTTTTATTCTATATTTAGTTAGATATATTTAATTTTTAAACATTGTATAATAATTTTAAAATGGTATTCAAAATACGAAATGTGCATTTAAGTGGTTTGTTAATATTTGATTACAAACCAATGTGAAACAACAGTACGACTTGTTTCATTACACTAAATTGTATCGAATTTTAATTGTATTGAAAATACCTCATTTGTATAAAAGAAGTTATTACAATAAATGTATACGGGTAGCCTTAGAATTTTACTGAATGATTTATAAGCAATATACTTAAACTATGTCTGTGATATATTAATAGATTATTCTTTAGATATATTATAATGTTATCAACAATGTGTCGCCTTGATGAGATCATATGAAATTTTTCATTGGATATATACTGAAAAGTTTCACTTGATCTGATTGAGTCAACATAACAACTCTACAATCAACAATTGACCAATGACTACTAATAGGAACCATTAACGAGTTGTAGAATACGAATAATTTAATGGGATATTCACATTCGTTTGGTTTCTTATAGTTATCATCATGCACAACTTCAAATATTTTCAACAACGGGTTCGTCATGTGGCGGGCTATTGGATTATATCTATATAATTCAAATTTAAGTAATTTGAATGTTATTAGACCATAAATATTTCGCGTAGTTTGCATTTTAACTAATACTGGTAACTTTTTCTGTTTCAGATGATGAAATGAAGCACGAAAACCGATAATCTAAATATGCGGGTTATTTATAAGGGGCGTAAAGTATAATTCAAACTTTGTTGAGAAATAACTTATCGTAAATAAAATACTCTCAATATTAAATGACAATAAGCATTAACTGCGGTTTTTTTTTTTTGTATTAATTACTAACTTTTTAAGAATCACTCATAAGTATAGTATTCATGCCTTTATAGTACAGTTCAATTTGCTGAAAATGTCCGACCAGTAGAAAGAAATATGATTTAATTGTTTTATTTAACCTTAATCAGATTAAATTATTTTTCAGCAATCATTAACCGACTACAATCGACATTGATTATTGTCTATTGCCAGACCATATTAAAATCTACAGGTAATATTGTCATATTCGACTATGTTTTGTACTCTTCTAGATTTATATAACTTATGATGTTCAATTTTTATTCTATATTTAGTTAGATATATTTAATTTTTAAACATTGTATAATAATTTTAAAATAGTATTCAAAATACTAAATGTGCATTTAAGTGATTTGTTAATATTTGATTACAAACCAATGTGAAACAACAGTACGACTTGTTTCATTACACTAAATTGTATCGAATTTTAATTGTATTAAAATACCTCATTTGTATAAAAGAAGTTATTACAATATATGTATACGGGTAGTCTTAGAACTTTACTAAATGATGTATAAGCAATATACTTAAACTATGTTATCTACGATGTGTCGCCTTGATGAGATCATATGAAATTTTTCATTGGATATATACTGAAAAGTTTCACTTGATCTGATTGAGTCAACATAACAACTCTACAATCAACAATTGACCAATGACTACTAATAGGAACCATTAACGAGTTGTAGAATACGAATAATTTAATGGGATATTCACAGCCGTTTGGTTTCTAATAGTTATCATCATGCACAACTTCAAATATTTTCAACATCGGGTTCGTCATGTGGCGGACTATTGGATTATATCTATATAATTCAAATTTAAGTAAATTGAATGTTATTAGACCATAAATATTTCGCGTAGTTTGCATTTTAACTAATACTGGTAACTTTTTCTGTTTCAGATGATGAAATGAAGCACGAAAACCGATAATCTAAATATGCGGGTTATTTATAAGGGTCGTAAAGTATAATTCAAACTTTGTTGAGAAATAACTTATCTTAAATAAAATACTCTCAATATTAAATGACAATAAGCATTAACTGCGGTTATTACTTTTGTATTAATCACTAGCTTTTTAAGAACCACTCATAAGTTTAGTATTCATGCCTTTATAGTACAGTTCAATTTGCTGTAAATGTCCGCCCAGCAGAAAGAAATATAGTTTAATTGTTTTATTTAACCTTAATCAGCTTTATTTTTTTTCAGCAATCATTAACTGACTACAATCGACATTGTTTATTGTCTATTGCCAGACCATATTAAAATCTACAGGTAATATTATCATATTCGACTATGTTTTGTACTCTTCTAGATTTATATAACTTATGATGTTCAATTTTTATTCTATATTTAGCTAGATATATTTAATTTTTAAACATTGTATAATAATTTTAAAATAGTATTCAAAATACTAAATGTGCATTTAAGTGATTTGTTAATATTTGATTACAAACCAATGTGAAACAACAGTACGACTTGTTTCATTACACTAAATTGTATCGAATTTTAATTGTATTAAAATACCTCATTTGTATAAAAGAAGTTATTACAATATATGTATACGGGTAGTCATAGAACTTTACTAAATGATGTATAAGCAATATACTTAAACTATGTTATCTACGATGTGTCGCCTTGATGAGATCATATGAAAATTTTCATTGGATATATACTGAAAAGTTTCACATGATCTGATTGAGTCAACATAACAACTCTACAATCAACAATTGACCAATGACTACTAATAGGAACCATTAACGAGTTGTAGAATACGAATAATTTAATGGGATATTCACAGCCGTTTGGTTTCTAATAGTTATCATCATGCACAACTTCAAATATTTTCAACATCGGGTTCGTCATGTAGCGGACTATTGGATTATATCTATATAATTCAAATTTAATTAAATTGAATGTTATTAGACCATAAATATTTCGCGTAGTTTGCATTTTAACTAATACTGGTAACTTTTTCTGTTTCAGATGATTAAATGAAGCACGAAAACCGATAATCTAAATATGCGGGTTATTTATAAGGGGCGTAAAGTATAATTCAAACTTTGTTGAGAAATAACTTATCGTAAATAAAATACTCTCAATATTAAATGACAATAAGCATTAACTGCGGTTACTACTTTTGTATTAATCACTAGCTTTTTAAGAACCACTCATAAGTTTAGTATTCATGCCTTTATAGTACAGTTCAATTTGCTGTAAATGTCCGCCCAGTAGAAAGAAATATAGTTTAATTGTTTTATTTAACCTTAATCAGCTTTATTTTTTTTCAGCAATTATTAACTGACTATAATCGACATTGTTTATTGTCTATTGCCACACCATATTCAAATCTACAGGTAATATTATCATATTCGACTATGTTTTTTACTCCTCTAGATTTATATAACTTATAATGTTCAATTTTTGTTCTATATTTAGATAGATATAATTTTTTTTTTTGAACATTGTATAATAATTTAAAAATAGTATTCAAAATATGAAATGTACATTTAGTGACTTGTTAATATTTGATTACAATCCAATGTGAAACAACAGTACGAACTGTTTTATAACACTAAATTGTATCGAATTTTAATTGTATTGAAAATACCTGATTTGTATAAAAGAAGTTTATACAATACATGTATACGGGTAGTCTTAGAACTTTAATAAATGATGTATCAGCAATATACTTAAACTATGTCTGTGATATATTAATAGATTATTCATTAGATATATTATAATGTTATCAAAAATTTGTTGCCTTGATGATATCATATGAAATTTTTCATTGGATATATACTGAAAAGTTTCACTTGATATAATTGAGTCAACATAACAACTCTACAATCAACAATTGACCAATGAATACTTATAGACATCGTGATCGGGATGTAGAATATGAACAATTTAATAGGATATTTTCAACTGTATATTCAACTGGTCTCAAATAAATATCATCATGTGCAACTATCAATTTCTTCCAGAATGGTTCATCAAGTGACGGACTATTGGATTATATCCATTCAATTTTAATAGAAGTAAATTTAATGTTGTTACGCCATACATATTTTGCATGGTTTTACAATTGTTCTAATACTGGTAACTTTTATCTGTTTCAGAGTATTAAACGAAGTATGAAATACTGATAATCAAATTATATGTATTGTTTATAATGCTGGAATCATATATTACAATATTTTCTCTGACTTATTCTATATAATATAGAAGACTCATAATCTTACATCACGGTGTTCATCATCTTCGGTAAGTTCTTTTAAAAATCAATACATTTTTAAACAACGTTTTAGCAACTACCCTGATTATTATTATTCATGTTATTAAATACTGCTTGATTTTCTATGAATTGCTGCAAAGCGGAATTATAACCCTACAATGCATGATTTTTTTTTTTTTTTTTTAATTTTTTTTGGGTTGTTTTATTACTCCTTATCAAGGGAAAAATACTTAAAAATTTTTTTTGGTATTTTAAGTCCCTAAAAAACCAATTTTTTAGTTTGTTGCCTGTGAGCAACACCATGCGTTTATGGGTACAACATAATTAAGTATTTAATAAATTTAAAAATGTATATCTTGAAAAGTTTTATTGTTTATTGATTAACTATAAATATAATAAAATAATTGACTTACTTGCCAATTACAAAACAAAGTATAATTTTTTAAAAATGTAACATTAAGTAGTAATCAATGTAGTATCAATATGTAACAAAAAAAAATATAGAAATAAAAATAAAAAAAAATTAACAACCTTTTTGGTATAAGCTTAGAACAAAAATGTAATTGACTGAACTGTCAATACATAACAAAATAAAACAAAATAACTAATATAAGTCACAAAAAACTAAAATAATAATTTAAAAATTATAATGCATTTTTATGTTGTATGCCATTTGGTGAAACAAGTTAGTCCTTTGCCACAACATAAACTTATTTGTCATTTTCCACACATCATAAAAGTAAAACCTTTTCAACCTGGATTCTTACATCAATTTTTTTTTCACTTTCAATTGGCCAATAATCTAATTTATCAGTTCTCACCTCTTTTGGGGGTGCATGCTGTCCTATTTTAGTGCCCATTTTACCTTTTTTTATAATTCCTTCTTGTACATCATTGGTGGGACGTCCACGTTTTGGGGTATAGGTACCAATTTTGCAGAGAGATAAAGCAAGTTGTTCCCTAAACTTTACCAATGATAGCACACTATTATTTCCTTTCTGTTTCTGAATTCTTTTATGTAGAAGCCAAGAATTTACTACAGTTACATCCAATAAATGGTGGAAAACCCTCATGTACCATTTTCTACTCCTCATTTTTATCTTATGACGTCCAAGTAAGCCATCTAGTAAATCAACACCACCCATGTGTCTGTTATAGACTTGTATTATATTTGGACAGTCAACCTCAATTCTTTTTTTTTGTTTTCTGTCAAACCTACTTACTTTTACAACTGGGTCTATAGCAGTAAATTTCGACAGCAAACTTACAATTTTTGTATCTTTCCATATGACAGCAACTATGTCTGTATCTAACACTTTGGATATACAATGGGCAGTAGTGCCCCTAGGTTGTTTCATTAGAATAGAATCATCTGGCAACATTACATTTTTTAACCTATTTCTTCTTACAGTGCCTAAAGATAATATATTTCTTTTTTTTAAATAAACTAACAGTGGCAAAGTAGTATAATAATTGTCAAAAAATAATTTAAAATTTTGGTTATTAGGTATAACTCTACTAAGGCGCATAACGACATTTGCACTAGCACCTAGGTCTGGCTCACTTGCTTTTCTACTTTCACTATTATTTTCTTGACCTGAACAAAACTAAAAATTATATGCGAAACCTGAGGCACCACTAAGAACAAAAAACTTGTAACCCCATTTATGAGGTTTATTGGGCATATATACTTTGAGTGAACTTCGTGCTTTTGTACTACATATTTGTTCATCAACTGCCAAGTTTTCTTCAATTGGTATAGAACTAAATCTTTTTCTTAACGTTTCAATAAGTGGCCTAATTTTGTGTATTTTATCTCTGCCAGGACCAGTAGAAGTTGACAAATTATCATTAAAATGAAGATTAGCTCTAAGTTTTTCAAATGTATTTATAGTCATTGTAGCTTTTATCAAATCATTACCCAATACTGAGGACCAATAATTTCTTATATTAGATGTATTTATCAAGCTCATTATTATAAGAATACCAATATATTTTTGTAAGTCCTCATTGTTAATTTTTAAGGGGTTACTTGAGTTATTCTGTACACCATATTTATATGTTTCACAACATATATGGTCTAACAAATCAGAGGTAAAAAAATATTTGAATATTTGAAAAGGGGTTTCTAATTCTAGGATATCACTAGGTAAATCCGAATTGC
Source organism: Rhopalosiphum maidis (assembly GCF_003676215.2). Taxonomy (NCBI): domain Eukaryota; kingdom Metazoa; phylum Arthropoda; class Insecta; order Hemiptera; family Aphididae; genus Rhopalosiphum; species Rhopalosiphum maidis. The sequence goes on from NC_040879.1 coordinate 7,169,142, forward strand.
CAAGAAAATGGGTATTTATTACTGGAAAGTTACCTTCAGTCCAAACAACATTTTTCACTTCAATTGATGGTATAGAAGGTACTGATGCAATAACTGGGATTGTTTGTTTAGATTGTCTAGTTTTTTTATTATTTGAAACGTTCTGTTTTCTAATAACTGGTTCAGTGGATGTTGAGGGGGATGAAATATTTATATCAGAAAATGACTATTATCTACAACAGGTTCTATAATAGGAAATATAACATCTTCGTCGACAATAGATTCAGAACAAAACTGCTGAGATATTAATCCCTCAAAGGTAGTAATATCTGGTTCTTCTAATAAACTACTATATTTACTATATAAATCTAGTTGATCATCATCGACGTCACTTTCAAAATCATCTTCAGATCCTGATGGTATATCTAATAACTGTAATATGTCACTATCGTCTATTTTATTAGCCATATTAAATTATTATTCTTAAAAAGTACACTAAAAACAGTCAAAAACTCAAAATAATATTAGTTGTTGAACAGCGATAGTCAGTGAAACGCAAGTTGTTGTCTATTAGTAATCATTTGTTTATATTATCATGATAACATAACGTGAATGCATAATGTTGCTCACAGGCAACAAAGTAAAAACCGAGTTAGTACAATAGTACGAATCGACAAAATGTCAATTATTCTATACTAACTGACTTATTACAGTGTAGGAAAAACAAAAAAATTTTTCCCAAAATTCTTATATGAAATATCACTGATTTATTGTACTGTGAATATGCATACATCAGTGAAAAAATTGATAATGCCGATAACGAAAAAAAAATATTAAAAGGCTTAAAATAAATATAATTAGTTATTTCCTTACTATTATAATCACCATAAAATGAATATATACCATCTTAAGTACTTTTATAAGTATTTATAAACATTTTACGAAAAGTATTTTTGATATTAGAGGCTATTATACACATTGTTGCCCACAGGCAACACCATGCATTGTAGGGATAATAGGACTAATTGGTTAATTAAATCTCAATCAGTCTTATTATATTCTACTTAGCAGTCATTAAACGACTTCAAACGACGTTGTGTACATTACTACTCTGTGACCACGTTTCAAATCTTTATGTAATTTTAACTTTCATGGCTATGCTTTATGTTTTTATAGAATTTTATACATCATATTGTTATTTTTATTGTATAATTAGTGTGATATGTTTAATCGTTTAACAGTGTAATATAATTATTATTAGCATATGAAAGCCCTATTTAATTGACTTATTAATATTGGATTCGGAATCAATGTGAGTCCACAATACTATTAGAAGGATAATACTAAATTATACGTAATTTTGTTTGGAATTAAAAGTACCTTATACAGTTTACAGTAGTTTATTCAACATGTTTAGACGGGCTCCCAATGAACTGAGATAAACGAGGTATCTGCAATGTACTAAAACTATATCTGTGAAAAAACAAATGAATGTTCAACGGATACTGTTCAATATGTTCTTCATAGTATTTGCGTAATGATATCATATGAAATATATCATCGGTTATTAACCGAAAAGTTTCAATTGATCCGATCGAGTCAACATAAAAACTGTACAATCAACAATTGATCAATGAATACTAATAGACATCATGAACGGGATGTTAAATAAGAACAATTTAATAGGATATTTTCAACTGTATGGTCTCCAATAAATATCATCATGTGCAACTATCAATTTCTTCCAGAATGGTTCATCAAGTGACGGACTATTGGACTATATCCATTCATTTTTAATAGAAGTAAATTTAATGTTATTAGGCCATACATATTTTGCATGGTTTTACAATTGTTCTAATACTGGTAACTTTTATCTGTTTCAGAGTATTAAACGAAATATGAAATACCGATAATCAAATTATATGTGTTGTTTATAATGCTGGAAACATATATTACAAAATTTTCCCTGATTATTCTATATAATATAGAAGACTCATAATATTACATCACGGTGTACATCAGCTTCGGTAAATTCTTTTAAATATCAATACATTTTTAAACAACGTTTTAGCAACTACCCTGATTATTTTTATTCATGTTATTAGAATACAGCTTGATTTTCTATGAATTGCTGCAAAGTGGAATAATAATAGGACTAATTGGTTAATTAAATCTCAATCTGTCTTATTATATTCTACTTGGCAGTCATTAAACGACTTCAAAAGACGTTGTGTACATTACTACTCTGTGACCACGTTTCAAATCTTTATGTAATTTTAACTTTCATGGCTATGCTTTATGTTTTTATAGAATTTTATACATTATATTGTTATTTTTATTGTATAATTAGTGTAATATGTTTAATCGTTTAACAGTGTAATATAATTATTATTAGCATATGAAAGCCCTATTTAATTGACTTATTAATATTGGATTCGGAATCAATGTGAGTCAACAATACTATTAGAAGGATAATACTAAATTATATGTAATTTTGTTTGGAATTAAAAGTACCTTATACAGTTTACAGTAGTTTATTCAACATGTTTGGACGGGCTCCCAATGAACTGAGATAAACGAGGTATCTGCAATGTACTAAAACTATATCTGTGAAAAAACAAATGAATGTTCAACGGATACTGTTCAATATGTTCTTCATAGTATTTGCGTAATGATATCATATGAAATATATCATCGGTTATTAACCGAAAAGTTTCAATTGATCCGATCGAGTGAACATAAAAACTGTATAATCAACAATTGATCAATGAATACTAATAGACATCATGAACGGGATGTAAAATAAGAACAATTTAATAGGATATTTTCAACTGTATGGTCTCCAATAAATATCATCATGTGCAACTATCAATTTCTTCCAGAATGGTTCATCATGTGACAGACTATTGGATTATATCCATTCATTTTTAATAGAAGTAAATTAATGTTATTAGGCCATACATATTTTGGATGGTTTTACAATTTTTCTAATACTGGTAACTTTTATCTGTTTCAGAGTATTAAACGAAGTATGAAATACCGATAATCAAATTATATGTGTTGTTTATAATGCTGGAAACATATATTACAAAATTATCCCTGATTATTCTATATAATATAGAAGACTCATAATATTACATCACGGTGTACATCAGCTTCGGTAAATTCTTTTAAATATCAATACATTTTTAAACAACGTTTAAGCAACTACCCTGATTATTTTTATTCATGTTATTAGAATACAGCTTGATTTTCTATGAATTGCTGCAAAGTGGAATTATAATAGGACTAATTGGTTAATTAAATCTCAATCTGTCTTATTATATTCTACTTGGCAGTCATTAAACGACTTCAAAAGACGTTGTGTACATTACTACTCTGTGACCACGTTTCAAATCTTTATGTAATTTTAACTTTCATGGCTATGCTTTATGTTTTTATAGAATTTTATACATTATATTGTTATTTTTATTGTATAATTAGTGTGATATGTTTAATCGTTTAACAGTGTAATATAATTATTATTATCATATGAAAGCCCTATTTAATTGACTTATTAATATTGGATTCGGAATCAATGTGAGTCCACAATACTATTAGAAGGATAATACTAAATTATACGTAATTTTGTTTGGAATTAAAAGCACCTTATACAGTTTACAGTAGTTTATTCAATATGTTTAGACGGGCTCCCTCTGAACTGAGATAAACGACGTATCTGCAATGTACTAAAACTATATCTGTGAAAAAACAAATGAATGTTCAACGGATACTGTTCAATATGTTCTTCATAGTATTTGCGTAATGATATCATATGAAATATATCATCGGTTATTAACCGAAAAGTTTCAATTGATCCGATCGAGTCAACATAAAAACTGTACAATCAACAATTGATCAATGAATACTAATAGACATCATGAACGGGATGTAAAATAAGAACAATTTAATAGGATATTTTCAACTGTATGGTCTCCAATAAATATCATCATGTGCAACTATCAATTTCTTCCAGAATGGTTCATCATGTGACAGACTATTGGATTATATCCATTCATTTTTAATAGAAGTAAAATTAATGTTATTAGGCCATACATATTTTGGATGGTTTTACAATTTTTCTAATACTGGTAACTTTTATCTGTTTCAGAGTATTAAACGAAGTATGAAATACCGATAATCAAATTATATGTGTTGTTTATAATGCTGGAAACATATATTACAAAATTATCCCTGATTATTCTATATAATATAGAAGACTCATAATATTACATCACGGTGTACATCAGCTTCGGTAAATTCTTTTAAATATCAATACATTTTTAAACAACGTTTTAGCAACACCTGATTATTTTTATTCATGTTATTAGAATACAGCTTGATTTTCTATGAATTGCTGCAAAGTGGAATTATAATAGGACTAATTGGTTAATTAAATCTCAATCTGTCTTATTATATTCTACTTGGCAGTCATTAAACGACTTCAAAAGACGTTGTGTACATTACTACTCTGTGACCACGTTTCAAATCTTTATGTAATTTTAACTTTCATGGCTATGCTTTATGTTTTTATAGAATTTTATACATCATATTGTTATTTTTATTGTATAATTAGTGTGATATGTTTAATCGTTTAACAGTGTAATATAATTATTATTAGCATATGAAAGCCCTATTTAATTGACTTATTAATATTGGATTCGGAATCAATGTGAGTCCACAATACTATTAGAAGGATAATACTAAATTATACGTAATTTTGTTTGGAATTAAAAGTACCTTATACAGTTTACAGTAGTTTATTCAATATGTTTAGACGGGCTCCCTCTGAACTGAGATAAACGACGTATCTGCAATGTACTAAAACTATATCTGTGAAAAAAAAAATGAATGTTCAACGGATACTGTTGAATATGTTCTTCATAGTATCTGCGTAATGATATCATATGAAATATATGATCGGTTATTAACCGAAAAGTTTCAATTGATCCGATCGAGTCAACATAAAAAATGTACAATCAACATTTGAGCAATGAATACTAATAGACATCATGAACGGGATGTTAAATAAGAACAATTTAATAGGATATTTTCAACTGTATGGTCTCCAATTAATACCATCATGTGCAACTATCAATTTCTTCCAGAATGGTTCATCATGTGACGGACTATTGGATTATATCCATTCATTTTTAATAGAAGTAAATTTAATGTTATTAGGCCATACATATTTTGGATGGTTTTACAATTGTTCTAATAGTGGTAACTTTTATCTGTTTCAGAGTATTAAACGAAGTATGAAATACCGATAATCAAATTATATGTGTTGTTTATAATGCTGGAAACATATATTACAAAATTTTCCCTGATTATTCTATATAATATAGAAGACTCATAATATTACATCACTACGTACATCAGCTCCGGTAAATTCTTTTAAATATCAATACATTTTTAAACAACGTTTTAGCAACTACCCTGATTATTATTATTCATGTTATTAAAATACTTCTTGATTTTCAATGAATTTCTGCAAAGTGGAACTATAATAGGACTAATTAGTTCATTTAATCTCAATCAGTCTTATTATGTTCTACTTAGCAGTCATTAAACGACTTCAAACGACGTTGTGTACATTACCACTCTGTGACCACGTTTCAAATCTTTATGTAATTTTAACTTTCATGGCTATGCTTTATGTTTTTATAGAATTTTATACATTATATTGTTAATTTTATTGTATAATTAGTGTGATATGTTTAATCGTTTAACAGTGTAATATAATTATTATTAGCATATGAAAGCCCTATTTAATTGACTTATTAATATTGGATTCGGAATCAATGTGAGTCCACAATACTATTAGAAGGATAATACTTAATTATACGTAATTTTGTTTGGAATTAAAAGTACCTTATACAGTTTACAGTAGTTTATTCAACATGTTTAGACGGGCTCCCAATGAACTGAGATAAACGAGGTATCTGCAATGTACTAAAACTATATCTGTGAAAAAACAAATGAATGTTCAACGGATACTGTTCAATATGTTCTTCATAGTATTTGCGTAATGATATCATATGAAATATATCATCGGTTATTAACCGAAAAGTTTCAATTGATCCGATCGAGTCAACATAAAAACTGTACAATCAACAATTGATCAATGAATACTAATAGACATCATGAACGGGATGTAAATAAGAACAATTTAATAGGATATTTTCAACTGTATGGTCTCCAATAAATATCATCATGTGCAACTATCAATTTCTTCCAGAATGGTTCATCAAGTGACGGACTATTGGACTTATATCCATTCATTTTTAATAGAAGTAAATTTAATGTTATTAGGCCATACATATTTTGGGTGGTTTTACAATTGTTCTAATACTGATAACTTTTATCTGTTTCAGAGTATTAAACGAAGTATGAAATACCGATAATCAAATTATATGTGTTGTTTATAATGCTGGAAACATATATTACAAAATTTTCCCTGACTTATTCTATATAATATAGAAGACTCATAATATTACATCACGGTGTACATCAGCTTCGGTAAATTCTTTTAAATATCAATACATTTTTAAACAACGTTTTAGCAACTACCCTGATTATTTTTATTCATGTTATTAGAATACAGCTTGATTTTCTATGAATTGCTGCAAAGTGGAATTATAATAGGACTGATTGGTTAATTAAATCTCAATTTGTCTTATTATATTCTACTTAGCAGTCATTAAACGACTTCAAACGACGTTGTGTACATTACTACTCTGTGACCACGTTTCAAATCTTTATGTAATTTTAACTTTCATGGCTATGCTTTATGTTTTTATAGAATTTTATACATTATATTGTTATTTTTATTGTATAATTAGTGTGATATGTTTAATCGTTTAACAGTGTAATATAATTATTATTATCATATGAAAGCCCTATTTAATTGACTTATTAATATTGGATTCGGTGTCAATGTGAGTCCACAATACTATTAGAAGGATAATACTAAATTATACGTAATTTTGTTTGGAATTAAAAGTACCTTATACAGTTTACAGTAGTTTATTCAATATGTTTAGACGGGCTCCCTCTGAACTGAGATAAACGAGGTATCTGCAATGTACTAAAACTATATCTGTGAAAAAAAAAATGAATGTTCAACGGATACTGTTGAATATGTTCTTCATAGTATCTGCGTAATGATATCATATGAAATATATCATCGGTTATTAACCGAAAAGTTTCAATTGATCCGATCGAGTGAACATAAAAACTGTATAATCAACAATTGATCAATGAATACTAATAGACATCATGAACGGGATGTAAAATAAGAACAATTTAATAGGATATTTTCAACTGTATGGTCTCCAATAAATATCATCATGTGCAACTATCAATTTCTTCCAGAATGGTTCATCATGTGACGGACTATTGGATTATATCCATTCATTTTTAATAGAAGTAAATTTAATGTTATTAGGCCATACATATTTTGGATGGTTTTACAATTTTTCTAATACTGGTAACTTTTATCTGTTTCAGAGTATTAAACGAAGTATGAAATACCGATAATCAAATTATATGTGTTGTTTATAATGCTGGAAACATATATTACAAAATTTTCCCTGACTTATTCTATATAATATAGAAGACTCATAATATTACATCACGGTGTACATCAGCTCCGGTAAATTCTTTTAAATATCAATACATTTTTAAACAACGTTTTAGCAACTACCCTGATTATTTTTATTCATGTTATTAAAATACTTCTTGATTTTCTAATAATTTCTGCAAAGTGGAATTATAATAGGACTAATTAGTTCATTTAATCTCAATCAGTCTTATTATGTTCTACTTAGCAGTCATTAAACGACTTCAAACGACGTTGTGTACATTACCACTCTGTTACCACGTTTCAAATCTTTATGTAATTTTAACTTTCATGGCTATGCTTTATGTTTTTATAGAATTTTATACATAATATTGTTAAAATTTTATTGTATAATAAGTGTGATATGTTTAATGTTTTAACAGTGTAATATAATTATTATTAGCATATGGGAGCCCTATTTAATTGACTTATTAATATTTGATTTTGAATCAATGTGAGTCCACAATACTATTAGAAGGATAATACTAAATTATACGTAATTTTGTTTGGAATTAAAAGTACCTTCTACAGTTCACAGTAGTTTATTCAACATGTTTAGACGGGTTCCCTCTGAACTGAGATAAACGACGTATCTGCAATGTACTAAAACTATATCTGTGAAAAAAAAAATGAATGTTCAACGGATACTGTTGAATATGTTCTTCATAGTATCTGCGTAATGATATCATATGAAATATATCATCGGTTATTAACCGAAAAGTTTCAATTGATCCGATGGAGTCAACATAAAAAATGTACAATCAACATTTGAGCAATGAATACTAATAGACATCATGAACGGGATGTAAAATAAGAACAATTTAATAGGAAATTTTAACTGTATGGTCTCCAATAAATATCATCATGTGCAACTATCAATTTCTTCCAGAATAGTTCATCATGTGACGGACTATTGGATTATATCCATTCATTTTTAATAGAAGTAAATTTAATGTTATTAGGCCATACATATTTTGGATGGTTTTACAATTGTTCTAATACTGGTAACTTTTATCTGTTTCAGAGTATTAAACGAAGTATGAAATACCGATAATCAAATTATATGTGTTGTTTATAATGCTGGAAACATATATTACAAAATTTTCCCTGACTTATTCTATATAATATAGAAGACTCATAATATTACATCACGGTGTACATCAGCTCCGGTAAATTCTTTTAAATATCAATACATTTTTAAACAACGTTTTAGCAACTACCCTGATTATTTTTATTCATGTTATTAAAATACTGCTTGATTTTCTATGAATTGCTGCAAAGTGGAATTATAATAGGACTAATTAGTTCATTTAATCTCAATCAGTCTTATTATGTTCTACTTAGCAGTCATTAAACGACTTCAAACGACGTTGTGTACATTACCACTCTGTGACCACGTTTCAAATCTTTATGTAATTTTAACTTTCATGGCTATGCTTTATGTTTTTATAGAATTTTATACATAATATTGTTAAAATTTTATTGTATAATAAGTGTGATATGTTTAATGTTTTAACAGTGTAATATAATTATTATTAGCATATGGGAGCCCTATTTAATTGACTTATTAATATTGGATTCGGAATCAATGTGAGTCCACAATACTATTAGAAGGATAATACTAAATTATACGTAATTTTGTTTGGAATTAAAAGTACCTTCTACAGTTTACAGTAGTTTATTCAATATGTTTAGACGGGCTCCCTCTGAACTGAGATAAACGAGGTATCTGCAATGTACTAAAACTAAATCTGTAAAAAAAAAATGAATGTTCAACGGATACTGTTCAATATGTTCTTCATAGTATCTGCGTAATGATATCATATGAAATATATCATCGGTTATTAACCGAAAAGTTTCAATTGATCCGATCGAGTGAACATAAAAACTGTATAATCAACAATTGATCAATGAATACTAATAGACATCATGAACGGGATGTAAAATAAGAACAATTTAATAGGATATTTTCAACTGTATGGTCTCCAATAAATATCATCATGTGCAACTATCAATTTCTTCCAGAATGGTTCATCATGTGACGGACTATTGGATTATATCCATTCATTTTTAATAGAAGTAAATTTAATGTTATTAGGCCATACATATTTTGGATGGTTTTACAATTGTTCTAATACTGATAACTTTTATCTGTTTCAGAGTATTAAACAAAATATGAAATACCGATTATCAAATTATATGTGTTGTTTATAATAATGGAAACATATATTACAAAATTTTCCCTGACTTATTCTATATAATATAGAAGACTCATAATATTACATCACGGTGTACATCAGCTTCGGTAAATTCTTTTAAATATCAATACATTTTTAAACAACGTTTTAGCATTTACCCTGATTATTTTTATTCATGTTATTAGAATACAGCTTGATTTTCTAATAATTTCTGCAAAGTGGAATTATAATAGGACTAATTAGTTCATTTAATCTCAATCAGTCTTATTATGTTCTACTTAGCAGTCATTAAACGACTTCAAACGACGTTGTGTACATTACCACTCTGTGACCACGTTTCAAATCTTTATGTAATTTTAACTTTCATGGCTATGCTTTATGTTTTTATAGAATTTTATACATAATATTGTTAAAATTTTATTGTATAATAAGTGTGATATGTTTAATGTTTTAACAGTGTAATATAATTATTATTAGCATATGGGAGCCCTATTTAATTGACTTATTAATATTTGATTTTGAATCAATGTGAGTCCACAATACTAGAAGAAGGATAATACTAAATTATACGTAATTTTGTTTGCAATTAAAAGTACCTTATACAGTTTACAGTAGTTTATGCAATATGTTTAGACGGGTTCCCTCTGAACTGAGATAAACGTCGTATATGCAATGTACTAAAACTATATCTGTGAAAAAAAAAATGAATGTTCAACGGATACTGTTCAATATGTTCTTCATAGTATCTGCGTAATGATATCATATGAAATATATCATCGGATATTAACCGAAAAGATTCAATTGATCCGATCGAGTCAACATAAAAATTGTACAATCAACATTTGAGCAAGAATACTAATAGACAACATGAACGGGATGTAAAATAAGAACAATTTAATAGGATATTTTCAACTGTATGGTCTCCAATAAATATCATCATGTGCAACTATCAATTTCTTCCAGAATGGTTCATCATGTGACGGACTATTGGATTATATCCATTCATTTTTAATAGAAGTAAATTTAATGTTATTAGGCCATACATATTTTGGATGGTTTTACAATTGTTCTAATACTGGTAACTTTTATCTGTTTCAGAGTATTAAACAAAATATGAAATACCGATAATCAAATTATATGTGTTGTTTATAATAATGGAAACATATATTACAAAATTTTCCCTGACTTATTCTATATAATATAGAAGACTCATAATATTACATCACGGTGTACATCAGCTTCGGTAAATTCTTTTAAATATCAATACATTTTTAAACAACGTTTTAGCAACTACCCTGATTATTTTTATTCATGTTATTAAAATACTGCTTGATTTTCTATGAATTGCTGCAAAGTGGAATTATAATAGGACTAATTAGTTCATTTAATCTCAATCAGTCTTATTATGTTCTACTTAGCAGTCATTAAACGACTTCAAACGACGTTGTGTACATTACCACTCTGTGACCACGTTTCAAATCTTTATGTAATTTTAACTTTCATGGCTATGCTTTATGTTTTTATAGAATTTTATACATAATATTGTTAAAATTTTATTGTATAATAAGTGTGATATGTTTAATGTTTTAACAGTGTAATATAATTATTATTAGCATATGGGAGCCCTATTTAATTGACTTATTAATATTTGATTTTGAATCAATGTGAGTCCACAATACTAGAAGAAGGATAATACTAAATTATACGTAATTTTGTTTGCAATTAAAAGTACCTTATACAGTTTACAGTAGTTTATGCAATATGTTTAGACGGGTTCCCTCTGAACTGAGATAAACGTCGTATCTGCAATGTACTAAAACTATATCTGTGAAAAAAAAAATGAATGTTCAACGGATACTGTTCAATATGTTCTTCATAGTATCTGCGTAATGATATCATATGAAATATATCATCGGTTATTAACCGAAAAGTTTCAATTGATCCGATCGAGTCAACATAAAAACTGTACAATCAACATTGAGCAATGAATACTAATAGACATCATGAACGGGATGTAAAATAAGAACAATTTAATAGGATTTTTCAACTGTATGGTCTCCAATAAATATCATCATGTGCAACTATCAATTTCTTCCAGAATGGTTCATCATGTGACGGACTATTGGATTATATCCATTCATTTTTAATAGAAGTAAATTTAATGTTATTAGGCCATACATATTTTGGATGGTTTTACAATTGTTCTAATACTGGTAACTTTTATCTGTTTCAGAGTATTAAACGAAGTATGAAATACCGATAATCAAATTATATGTGTTGTTTATAATGATGGAAACATATATTACAAAATTTTCCCTGACTTATTCTATATAATATAGAAGACTCATAATATTACATCACGGTGTACATCAGCTTCGGTAAATTCTTTTAAATATCAATACATTTTTAAACAACGTTTTAGCAACTACCCTGATTATTTTTATTCATGTTATTAAAATACAGCTTGATTTTCTATGAATTGCTGCAAAGTGGAATTATAATAGGACTAATTAGTTCATTTAATCTCAATCAGTCTTATTATGTTCTACTTAGCAGTCATTAAACGACTTCAAACGACGTTGTGTACATTACCACTCTGTGACCACGTTTCAAATCTTTATGTAATTTTAACTTTCATGGCTATGCTTTATGTTTTTATAGAATTTTATACATAATATTGTTAAAATTTTATTGTATAATAAGTGTGATATGTTTAATGTTTTAACAGTGTAATATAATTATTATTAGCTTATGGGAGCCCTATTTAATTGACTTATTAATATTTGATTTTGAATCAATGTGAGTCCACAATACTAGAAGAAGGATAATACTAAATTATACGTAATTTTGTTTGCAATTAAAAGTACCTTATACAGTTTACAGTAGTTTATGCAGTATGTTTAGACGGGTTCCCTCTGAACTGAGATAAACGTCGTATCTGCAATGTACTAAAACTATATCTGTGAAAAAAAAAATGAATGTTCAACGGATACTGTTCAATATGTTCTTCATAGTATCTGCGTAATGATATCATATGAAATATATCATCGGTTATTAACCGAAAAGTTTCAATTGATCCGATCGAGTCAACATAAAAAATGTACAATCAACATTTGAGCAATGAATACTAATAGACATCATGAACGGGATGTAAAATAAGAACAATTTAATAGGATATTTTTAACTGTATGGTCTCCAATAAATATCATCATGTGCAACTATCAATTTCTTCCAGAATGGTTCATCATGTGACGGACTATTGGATTATATCCATTCATTTTTAATAGAAGTAAATTTAATGTTATTAGGCCATACATATTTTGCAAGGTTTTACAATTGTTCTAATACTGGTAACTTTTATCTGTTTCAGAGTATTAAACGAAATATGAAATACCGATAATCAAATTATATGTGTTGTTTATAATAATGGAAACATATATTACAAAATTTTCCCTGACTTATTCTATATAATATAGAAGACTCACAATATTAAATCACGGTGTTCATCAGCTTCGGTAAATTCTTTTAAATATCAATACATTTTTAAACAACGTTTTAGCAACTACCCTGATTATTTTAATTCATGTTATTAGAATACAGCTTGATTTTCTAATAATTTCTGCAAAGTGGAATTATAATAGGACTAATTAGTTCATTTAATCTCAATCAGTCTTATTATGTTCTACTTAGCAGTCATTAAACGACTTCAAACGACGTTGTGTACATTACCACTCTGTGACCACGTTTCAAATCTTTATGTAATTTTAACTTTCATGGCTATGCTTTATGTTTTTATAGAATTTTATACATAATATTGTTAAAATTTTATTGTATAATAAGTGTGATATGTTTAATGTTTTAACAGTGTAATATAATTATTATTAGCATATGGGAGCCCTATTTAATTGACTTATTAATATTTGATTTTGAATCAATGTGAGTCCACAATACTATTAGAAGGATAATACTAAATTATACGTAATTTTGTTTGGAATTAAAAGTACCTTATACAGTTTACAGTAGTTTATGCAGTATGTTTAGACGGGTTCCCTCTGAACTGAGATAAACGTCGTATCTGCAATGTACTAAAACTATATCTGTGAAAAAAAAAATGAATGTTCAACGGATACTGTTCAATATGTTCTTCATAGTATCTGCGTAATGATATCATATGAAATATATCATCGGTTATTAACCGAAAAGTTTCAATTGATCCGATCGAGTGAACATAAAAACTGTATAATCAACAATTGATCAATGAATACTAATAGACATCATGAACGGGATGTAAAATAAGAACAATTTAATAGGATATTTTTAACTGTATGGTCTCCAATAAATATCATCATGTGCAACTATCAATTTCTTCCAGAATGGTTCATCATGTGACGGACTATTGGATTATATCCATTCATTTTAATAGAAGTAAATTTAATGTTATTAGGCCATACATATTTTGGATGGTTTTACAATTGTTCTAATACTGATAACTTTTATCTGTTTCAGAGTATTAAACGAAGTATGAAATACCGATAATCAAATTATATGTGTTGTTTATAATGCTGGAAACATATATTACAAAATTTTCCCTGACTTATTCTATATAATATAGAAGACTCATAATATTACATCACGGTGTACATCAGCTTCGGTAAATTCTTTTAAATATCAATACATTTTTAAACAACGTTTTAGCAACTACCCTGATTATTTTTATTCATGTTATTAAAATACTGCTTGATTTTCTATGAATTGCTGCAAAGTGGAATTATAATAGGACTAATTAGTTCATTTAATCTCAATCAGTCTTATTATGTTCTACTTAGCAGTCATTAAACGACTTCAAACGACGTTGTGTACATTACCACTCTGTGACCACGTTTCAAATCTTTATGTAATTTTAACTTTCATGGCTATGCTTTATGTTTTTATAGAATTTTATACATAATATTGTTAAAATTTTATTGTATAATAAGTGTGATATGTTTAATGTTTTAACAGTGTAATATAATTATTATTAGCATATGGGAGCCCTATTTAATTGACTTATTAATATTTGATTTTGAATCAATGTGAGTCCACAATACTAGAAGAAGGATAATACTAAATTATACGTAATTTTGTTTGGAATTAAAAGTACCTTATACAGTTTACAGTAGTTTATGCAATATGTTTAGACGGGTTCCCTCTGAACTGAGATAAACGTCGTATCTGCAATGTACTAAAACTATATCTGTGAAAAAAAAAATGAATGTTCAACGGATACTGTTCAATATGTTCTTCATAGTATCTGCGTAATGATATCATATGAAATATATCATCGGTTATTAACCGAAAAGTTTCAATTGATCCGATCGAGTCAACATAAAAACTGTATAATCAACATTGAGCAATGAATACTAATAGACATCATGAACGGGATGTAAAATAAGAACAATTTAATAGGATATTTTCAACTGTATGGTCTCCAATAAATATCATCATGTGCAACTATCAATTTCTTCCAGAATGGTTCATCATGTGACGGACTATTGGATTATATCCATTCATTTTTAATAGAAGTAAATTTAATGTTATTAGGCCATACATATTTTGGATGGTTTTACAATTGTTCTAATACTGGTAACTTTTATCTGTTTCAGAGTATTAAACAAAATATGAAATACCGATAATCAAATTATATGTGTTGTTTATAATAATGGAAACATATATTACAAAATTTTCCCTGACTTATTCTATATAATATAGAAGACTCACAATATTAAATCACGGTGTTCATCAGCTTCGGTAAATTCTTTTAAATATCAATACATTTTTAAACAACGTTTTAGCAACTACCCTGATTATTTTTATTCATGTTATTAAAATACTGCTTGATTTTCTATGAATTGCTGCAAAGTGGAATTATAATAGGACTAATTAGTTCATTTAATCTCAATCAGTCTTATTATGTTCTACTTAGCAGTCATTAAACGACTTCAAACGACGTTGTGTATATTACCACTCTGTGACCACGTTTCAAATCTTTATGTAATTTTAACTTTCATGGCTATGCTTTATGTTTTTATAGAATTTTATACATAATATTGTTAAAATTTTATTGTATAATAAGTGTGATATGTTTAATGTTTTAACAGTGTAATATAATTATTATTAGCATATGGGAGCCCTATTTAATTGACTTATTAATATTTGATTTTGAATCAATGTGAGTCCACAATACTAGAAGAAGGATAATACTAAATTATACGTAATTTTGTTTGGAATTAAAAGTACCTTCTACAGTTTACAGTAGTTTATACAATATGTTTAGACGGGCTCCCTCTGAACTGAGATAAACGTCGTATCTGCAATGTACTAAAACTATATCTGTGAAAAAAAAAATGAATGTTCAACGGATACTGTTCAATATGTTCTTCATAGTATCTGCGTAATGATATCATATGAAATATATCATCGGTTATTAACCGAAAAGTTTCAATTGATCCGATCGAGTGAACATAAAAACTGTATAATCAACAATTGATCAATGAATACTAATAGACATCATGAACGGGATGTAAAATAAGAACAATTTAATAGGAAATTTTAACTGTATGGTCTCCAATAAATATCATCATGTGCAACTATCAATTTCTTCCAGAATAGTTCATCATGTGACGGACTATTGGATTATATCCATTCATTTTTAATAGAAGTAAATTTAATGTTATTAGGCCATACATATTTTGGGTGGTTTTAAAATTGTTCTAATACTGATAACTTTTATCTGTTTAAGAGTATTAAACGAAGTATGAAATACCGATAATCAAATTATATGTGTTGTTTATAATGCTGGAAACATATATTACAAAATTTTCCCTGACTTATTCTATATAATATAGAAGACTCATAATATTACATCACGGTGTACATCAGCTCCGGTAAATTCTTTTAAATATCAATACATTTTTAAACAACGTTTTAGCAACTACCCTGATTATTTTTATTCATGTTATTAAAATACTGCTTGATTTTCTATGAATTGCTGCAAAGTGGAATTATAATAGGACTAATTAGTTCATTTAATCTCAATCAGTCTTATTATGTTCTACTTAGCAGTCATTAAACGACTTCAAACGACGTTGTGTATAATACCACTCTGTGACCACGTTTCAAATCTTTATGTAATTTTAACTTTCATGGCTATGCTTTATGTTTTTATAGAATTTTATACATAATATTGTTAAAATTTTATTGTATAATAAGTGTGATATGTTTAATGTTTTAACAGTGTAATATAATTATTATTAGCATATGGGAGCCCTATTTAATTGACTTAATAATATTTGATTTTGAATCAATGTGAGTCCACAATACTAGAAGAAGGATAATACTAAATTATACGTAATTTTGTCTGCAATTAAAAGTACCTTCTACAGTTTACAGTAGTTTATACAATATGTTTAGACGGGCTCCCTCTGAACTGAGATAAACGTCGTATCTGCAATGTACTAAAAGTATATCTGTGAAAAAAAAAATGAATGTTCAACGGATACTGTTCAATATGTTCTTCATAGTATCTGCGTAATGATATCATATGAAATATATCATCGGTTATTAACCGAAAAGTTTCAATTGATCCAATCGAGTGAACATAAAAACTGTATAATCAACTATTGATCAATGAATACTAATAGACATCATGATCGGGATGTAGAATAAGAACAATTTAATAGGATTTTTTCAACTGTATGGTCTCCAATAAATATCATCATGTGCAACTATCAATTTCTTCCAGAATGGTTCATCAAGTGACAGACTATTGGCTTATATCCATTCCATTTTATAAAAGTAAATTTAATGTTATTAGGTCATACATATTTTGCATGGTTTTACAATTGTTCTAATACTGGTAACTTTTATCTGTTTCAGAGTATTAAACGAAGTATGAATACCGATAATCAAATTATATGTGTTGTTTATAATGCTGGAAACATATATTACAAACTTCTCTCTGATTTATTCTATATAATATAGAAGACTCACAATATTAAATCACGGTGTTCATCAGCTTCGGTAAATTCTTTTAAATATCAATACATTTTTAAACAACGTTTTAGCAACTACCCTGATTATTTTTATTCATGTTATTAAAATACTGCTTGATTTTCTATGAATTGCTGCAAAGTGGAATTATAATAGGACTAATTAGTTCATTTAATCTCAATCAGTCTTATTATGTTCTACTTAGCAGTCATTAAACGACTTCAAACGACGTTGTGTACATTACCACTCTGTGACCACGTTTCAAATCTTTATGTAATTTTAACTTTCATGGCTATGCTTTATGTTTTTATAGAATTTTATACATAATATTGTTAAAATTTTATTGTATAATAAGTGTGATATGTTTAATGTTTTAACAGTGTAATATAATTATTATTAGCATATGGGAGCCCTATTTAATTGACTTATTAATATTTGATTTTGAATCAATGTGAGTCCACAATACTAGAAGAAGGATAATACTAAATTATACGTAATTTTGTTTGCAATTAAAAGTACCTTATACAGTTTACAGTAGTTTATTCAATATGTTTAGACGGGCTCCCTCTGAACTGAGATAAACGAGGTATCTGCAATGTACTAAAACTATATCTGTAAAAAAAAAATGAATGTTCAACGGATACTGTTCAATATGTTCTTCATAGTATCTGCGTAATGATATCATATGAAATATATCATCGGTTATTAACCGAAAAGTTTCAATTGATCCGATCGAGTGAACATAAAAACTGTATAATCAACAATTGATCAATGAATACTAATAGACATCATGATCGGGATGTAGAATAAGAACAATTTAATAGGATTTTTTCAACTGTATGGTCTCCAATAAATATCATCATGTGCAACTATCAATTTCTTCCAGAATGGTTCATCAAGTGACAGACTATTGGCTTATATCCATTCCATTTTATAAAAGTAAATTTAATGTTATTAGGTCATACATATTTTGCATGGTTTTACAATTGTTCTAATACTGGTAACTTTTATCTGTTTCAGAGTATTAAACGAAGTATGAATACCGATAATCAAATTATATGTGTTGTTTATAATGCTGGAAACATATATTACAAACTTCTCTCTGATTTATTCTATATAATATAGAAGACTCACAATATTAAATCACGGTGTTCATCAGCTTCGGTAAATTCTTTTAAATATCAATACATTTTTAAACAACGTTTTAGCAACTACCCTGATTATTTTTATTCATGTTATTAAAATACTGCTTGATTTTCTATGAATTGCTGCAAAGTGGAATTATAATAGGACTAATTAGTTCATTTAATCTCAATCAGTCTTATTATGTTCTACTTAGCAGTCATTAAACGACTTCAAACGACGTTGTGTACATTACCACTCTGTGACCACGTTTCAAATCTTTATGTAATTTTAACTTTCATGGCTATGCTTTATGTTTTTATAGAATTTTATACATAATATTGTTAAAATTTTATTGTATAATAAGTGTGATATGTTTAATGTTTTAACAGTGTAATATAATTATTATTAGCATATGGGAGCCCTATTTAATTGACTTATTAATATTTGATTTTGAATCAATGTGAGTCCACAATACTATTAGAAGGATAATACTAAATTATACGTAATTTTGTTTGGAATTAAAAGTACCTTCTACAGTTTACAGTAGTTTATACAATATGTTTAGACGGGCTCCCTCTGAACTGAGATAAACGTCGTATCTGCAATGTACTAAAACTATATCTGTGAAAAAAAAAATGAATGTTCAACGGATACTGTTCAATATGTTCTTCATAGTATCTGCGTAATGATATCATATGAAATATATCATCGGTTATTAACCGAAAAGTTTCAATTGATCCGATCGAGTGAACATAAAAACTGTATAATCAACAATTGATCAATGAATACTAATAGACATCATGATCGGGATGTAGAATAAGAACAATTTAATAGGATTTTTTCAACTGTATGGTCTCCAATAAATATCATCATGTGCAACTATCAATTTCTTCCAGAATGGTTCATCAAGTGACAGACTATTGGCTTATATCCATTCCATTTTATAAAAGTAAATTTAATGTTATTAGGTCATACATATTTTGCATGGTTTTACAATTGTTCTAATACTGGTAACTTTTATCTGTTTCAGAGTATTAAACGAAGTATGAATACCGATAATCAAATTATATGTGTTGTTTATAATGCTGGAAACATATATTACAAACTTCTCTCTGATTTATTCTATATAATATAGAAGACTCACAATATTAAATCACGGTGTTCATCAGCTTCGGTAAATTCTTTTAAATATCAATACATTTTTAAACAACGTTTTAGCAACTACCCTGATTATTTTTATTCATGTTATTAAAATACTGCTTGATTTTCTATGAATTGCTGCAAAGTGGAATTATAATAGGACTAATTAGTTCATTTAATCTCAATCAGTCTTATTATGTTCTACTTAGCAGTCATTAAACGACTTCAAACGACGTTGTGTACATTACCACTCTGTGACCACGTTTCAAATCTTTATGTAATTTTAACTTTCATGGCTATGCTTTATGTTTTTATAGAATTTTATACATAATATTGTTAAATTTTATTGTATAATAAGTGTGATATGTTTAATGTTTTAACAGTGTAATATAATTATTATTAGCATATGGAAGCCTTATTTAATTGACTTATTAATATTTGATTTTGAATCAATGTGAGTCCACATTACTAGAAGAAGGATAATACTAAATTATACGTAATTTTGTTTGGAATTAAAAGTACCTTATACAGTTTACAGTAGTTTATGCAATATGTTTAGACGGGTTCCCTCTGAACTGAGATAAACGTCGTATCTGCAATGTACTAAAACTATATCTGTGAAAAAAAAAATGAATGTTCAACGATTACTGTTCAATATGTTCTTCATAGTATCTGCGTAATGATATCATATGAAATATATCATCGGTTATTAACCGAAAAGTTTCAATTGATCCGATCGAGTGAACATAAAAACTGTATAATCAACAATTGATCAATGAATACTAATAGACATCATGATCGGGATGTAGAATAAGAACAATTTAATAGGATTTTTTCAACTGTATGGTCTCCAATAAATATCATCATGTGCAACTATCAATTTCTTCTAGAATAGTTCATCATGTGACGGACTATTGGATTATATCCATTCATTTTTAATAGAAGTAAATTTAATGTTATAAGGCCATACATATTTTGGATGGTTTTACAATTGTTCTAATACTGGTAACTTTTATCTGTTTCAGAGTATTAAACGAAATATGAAATACCGATAATCAAATTATATGTGTTGTTTATAATAATGGAAACATATATTACAAAATTTTCCCTGACTTATTCTATATAATATAGAAGACTCACAATATTAAATCACGGTGTTCATCAGCTTCGGTAAATTCTTTTAAATAACAATACATTTTTAAACAACGTTTTAGCAACTACCTTGATTTTTTTTATTCATGTTATTAGAATACAGCTTGATTTTTTATGAATTGCTGCAAAGTGGAATTATAATAGGACTGATTGGTTAATTAAATCTCAATCAGTCTTATTATGTTCTACTTAGCAGTCATTAAACGACTTCAAACGACGTTGTGTACATTACCACTCTGTGACCACGTTTCAAATCTTTATGTAATTTTAACTTTCATGGCTATGCTTTATGTTTTTATAGAATTTTATACATAATATTGTTAAAATTTTATTGTATAATAAGTGTGATATGTTTAATGTTTTAACAGTGTAATATAATTATTATTAGCATATGGGAGCCCTATTTAATTGACTTATTAATATTTGATTTTGAATCAATGTGAGTCCACAATACTAGAAGAATTATAATACTAAATTATACGTAATTTTGTTTGGAATTAAAAGTACCTTCTACAGTTTACAGTAGTTTATTCAATATGTTTAGACGGGCTCCCTCTGAACTGAGATAAACGTAGGTATCTGCAATGTACTAAAACTATATCTGTAAAAAAAAAATGAATGTTCAACGGATACTGTTCAATATGTTCTTCATAGTATCTGCGTAATGATATCATATGAAATATATCATCGGTTATTAACCGAAAAGTTTCAATTGATTCGATCGAGTCAACATAAAAACTGTACAATCAACAATTGAGCAATGAATACTAATAGACATCATGATCGGGATATAGAATAAGAACAATTTAATAGGATATTTTTAACTGTATGGTCTCCAATAAATATCATCATGTGCAACTATCAATTTCTTCCAGAATGGTTCATCATGTGACGGACTATTGGATTATATCCATTCATTTTTAATAGAAGTAAATTTAATGTTATTAGGCCATACATATTTTGCATGGTTTTACAATTATTCTAATACTGGTAACTTTTATCTGTTTCAGAGTATTAAAAGAAGTATGAAATACCGATACTCAAATTATATGTGTTGTTTATTATGCTGGAAACATATATTACAAAATTTTCCCTGACTTATTCTATATAATATAGAAGACTCACAATATTAAATCACGGTGTTCATCAGCTTCGGTAAATTCTTTTAAATATCAATACATTTTTAAACAACGTTTTAGCAACTACCTTGATTTTTTTTATTCATGTTATTAGAATACAGCTTGATTTTTTATGAATTGCTGCAAAGTGGAATTATAATAGGACTGATTGGTTAATTAAATCTCAATTTGTCTTATTATATTCTACTTAGCAGTCATTAAATGACTTCAAACGACGTTGTGTACATTACTACTCTGTGACCACGTTTCAAATCTTTATGTAATTTTTACATTCATGGCTATGCATTATATTTTTCTAGAATTTTATACATAATATTGATAAAATTTTATTGTATAATAAGTGTGATATGTTTAATGTTTTAACAGTGTAATATAATTATTATTAGCATATGGGAGCCCTATTAAATTGACTTATTAATATTGGATTCGGAATCAATGTGAGTCCACAATACTATTAGAAGGATAATACTAAATTATACGTAATTTTGTTTGGAATTAAAAGTACCTTCTACAGTTTACAGTAGTTTATGCAATATGTTTAGACGGGCTATCTCTGAACTGAGATAAACGAGGTATCTGCAATCTACTAAAACTATATCTATGAAATAAAAAATGAAAGTTCAACGGATATTGTTCAATATGTTCTTTATAGTATCTGCGTAATGATATCATATGGCATTTTTCATCGGTTATAAACCGAAAAGTTTCAATTGATCCGATTGAGTCAATTTGAGAGTATTGATTCATTTATAACTATAATGATGACAGAAGCAGACATTATACAAATTATTGAGGACAACAACGTGGTTACAGAGATAAGAATTTTTACCCAGAAATATTTGATTATAAAAGTATACAATCTATCAGGGGTAGATATACGGTACAAATAGATCACGTTCTAGAGAAAAACAATATTACTATGGATGGATAATAGAAGCAAACTAAAATGAAGATTACGAAAGATAACCATGTTAAAAACACGATTCAAATAATTTCTAATACAGAAATATTTCACGTGACAGGAAATTTATCTTAAATACAAGGAAAAGCAGAAGATATAGAAACTAATCACATTCAAGAGACATAGACAATAATCGAATATACGATTATAAATACAGGCAACAAGTACCTAAATTCGAAGTTAAAGATAATATCGGAGTGTCTAACTCAAGAATTTAAATATTAAACAAACGATAACAATTTTAATAACATAATAGGAATAAAAAAAATAATTATATACATTATGTAAGGAACTGGCACCAGATACAAGAACCAAAGAAACGCACAATCAACAACTATCTGTTCAACGACCTACTTAGAAACCATAGCAAAGCGGATGGGATAAACATTGATAAATGCAACTCAGTAACTACTTTAGAAAAACATTTCAAAAAGAAAATTTATGACAATCTAAAAAATTAAATTAAAGATATCGCTGTTTCGGGAGTTACCCATTTGAGCCAATATAAAAAAGGGTTGCGACTCGTTTGCGCACATACCAGTAGATTTTATTAATTTGCGACAACTCGTCTATGCAAAAGATTGTGAACAACGCAAACTTGTTTATAGGTAATGAATTAGGTACAGTTTTGTGTATACAGGTTGTCTTAAAGTATAACGATTATTTTCAATTGTGGTATCTCATCAGTAGCCACTATAATGAACTCATCAATGCAGTTAATAGGAAAAAACTTAAGTGTAAAATTATTCCATGCAGATTTTGTAAAAGCAGCACAAAAGTTTATTAAAAGAATCCTCAAAATATGATTCTGAAATTGGAATTTGGCTTAAATATTTATTCGGTTACCTTATTTAGACCCTAATGTCGTTCCAGACGCATTTACTCAAATAATTTCTATAGCTTCATGTAACATAAGTATGGATTTTTCAGACTATATACTAAAAAATTATATTGACGTTGATGCTGATTTTGACCCAGAATTATGGGCTAGTGATCAAGACAATAACTCAAGAACTACGAACGGAGCTGAAAACTTTCACGTGCACTTCAATAATCAATTTTGTATCCTTTATAGTATAAACCAAAAAATGGAAAACTTTTTTAATCTAAATGTATTGTGTACTTATATACGCAGTCTAAATGCTAATTTTGAAGAATTACTTTTATTTCTAGAAAATGATATACATTTCAAAAAAATAGATATTCTCATTTTAACAGAAATTTGGCACAATACTGTACATACCTTTTATAATAAAATACATATTATTTTTTAATCAATTGCAATCAAAATTATGGGATTATTATTTTTTTTTTTTAAATAATCTAATTGTTGACTTGCATTGAATATGATTTTGAAAAAAGTAATGTAATAAAACTGTCTATAATTACGAGGGATAACTCAATAGTTATATATTGCGTATACCGTTCACCTTTAAGCAACTGTAATTTATTTATTAATAGGTTGCGTAATATATTTAATGACTTGGAAACCGTAAATGAATGTACATTAGTAATAGGTGATATGAATATAGATATCAGAGGAAATTTAGATAACGATTATTTAGACACTATGGCCCCGCATGGTTTTAAATCTTTTGTAAACATTTTTACACGAATTCCAGCCTATGGTGCATGCTCGTTTTGAGATCATATTTTCATTAAAGCCCCATAAGAAGTTCTTGATAACATTGAAGTAGGTGTTATACAAACACAAATTACTGATCACTTTT
The DNA here is from genome assembly GCF_003676215.2 of Rhopalosiphum maidis. Classification (NCBI taxonomy): domain Eukaryota; kingdom Metazoa; phylum Arthropoda; class Insecta; order Hemiptera; family Aphididae; genus Rhopalosiphum; species Rhopalosiphum maidis. The sequence goes on from NC_040879.1 coordinate 7,194,257, forward strand.
CTTAAATAATGACAATGTCAAAATATAATAATAATAACAAATAGCGATCTGTTTAAAGAACAATTAATTATGATATATTGGTTGACAATTTAAAAGATTAAAAGTGGATTGTTGGCGTGCTCACGGGGGTGGCCGGGTGGTTCGCGGCTTCTTGCTTTTTATTTAAGAAATGCATAGATATCTATATCTATTATAGATACTTATATTAGTTTATTATAGCCCCTCTAAAAATTCAATCAAATGTCCGCCTACGCTAACAAATTTTGGACAGTTAACAATATAATCTTTTGATCAATATTTTGTATTAATAAAGTATGTTTATTATTATTAATAATAAAATTATTTAATTAATAATATTAACTCCAATACTTGTAATTGTCAGGATATAATAAGGGTAACACGAATAAAATATCAAGGTGTTATTATTGACTCAAATTTGAGACGGAATATACATATTGATAGTACAGTATTGCGCTTGAGATCAGTAATTTTTAAATTTAATAAATTAAACAAAATACTACCAATGGAAGTCATGCGTACTGTATACGAAGCTCTGCATAAATCCATTATTAAATATGGGTTAATAATCTGGGGAGGATGTGCGGATAATGCAATAAGACCTCTAATAGTACAACAGAATTCGGAGGTAAGAATATGTTTAGATAAAAAAGATAGACAGGGCTCGTCATCATTACATAATAAAACATTAAAAGTGTTACCTGTTAGAGTTCTATATAAGTTATTTGCAATAGTAAATGCTTCTAAATCAACTATAAATAAATGTGAAAATTAAAGAGAATTTAGAACATATGATGTAAGTATTAAATACACAAATAAACAATTTGGTCAGAGGTTTATTGATTACTTAGGTCCAGGTATGTATAACTGTATTGCCTTTAAATATTAAAAAAAATATTTCTGTTCATTCCACTTTAAAATCTAAAAATATGTTGTACATTGAAAGAATTGTTAAAAATTGGTTATTAAGCGAATTTGTGTAAATAAAAACTTTATTGTGTAACTTTATCAGATAGTTATCTGTAAAACCAAGTTTTAGTGATACTTGTCAGCATGTAAAACTTTATTTTATTCTCTTTAATATTGGTCAATGTATTGTAACTCATTTAGTTCACCATAAGCTTTGCTTTTGCTTTCTGGGTTAAATTAATCAAGTTGTAAATTTTCATATGGCATCTAATAATATGTAATGCATAATTTTAATCTAATAAAAAAAAAATAAATACGTTATCAATACATTAAATTTGTTATCGAAAGGCTTAATTGTTAAATATTATTAGGAAACGATTTAAACAAAACTATAGAAATTAATCACGATGTCATATTAATGGACGAAAAATGGTATAATGATAACAAAGAAATAATAATGTAAACAACATAACATAGCTAGCATTAATTATAAATTATAATACAAAATACATTGGCAAAATTATATATACATACGATATCAGTATATCACTATAGCACCAAAAAGAAAATAAATATTAAGAAAAATATTTATATAGAGACGAAAGAACAAGAACAAAATATGTAATACAACTTAAAGGAAGTTTAAGCAAGAATAAGTGTCTCTCACACTACCCCGTTAACATCACAGAAATAACTGATATGATAAACGATGACGATGACAAAGGAAATACAGACAAAATTAATTTTTACACAATAAAACCAGGTGCTCTAAGAACATTATAATCGAGACGAATATTGTAAAAACATAATTTCATCTTTATCAGGAGACACAAAAATAAAGTCTACTAAAAATCCAGAAAATATATTATTAAAGACAAATTAGGTACTATACTTCAAAAGTTGGTCACCACATAGCATAAAATATTACTAGTTATTCCGACTAATCTGGTAAATACTGTTTTAAAATCCTATCACGAATCCGTTTTTCGGCACATTTTGGTATTAAAAAAACGTTATCGAAATTAAAAGAAAAATATTACTGGTCAACCATTATACAAGATACCTTATAAAAACATGCACATCATGTCGACTTTCCAAAAAACCTCCAGGTAAAAGCAACAGGCTACAACAACCAATACCTCTAATCTCGGGAAAACCGTTACAACGATTAACCTTTGATTATTTAGGTTCGTTACCGACATCTAACAGAAAAAAATATTTTATAGCAGCAACTTGCAACACAACAAAAATGGCCTTTGCGAAAGCAGTGACAAATGCTAACAGATCAGCCACAATAAACTTCTTTATGGATCTAATAACATCCTACGGAATTCCTAATTATTTTTGTAATGATAGAGGCACTCACTTTAAAAACAAAGAAGTAGAGTATGCATGCGAAAAACTAGGAATTGAACAAATATTCTCAAATGCTTATCGCCCGCAAACAAACGGTATGGCAGAATTAATGAATACAATTATTTGTAATAGATTAGCGCACTACGTAAATGAGAATCAAAAAGATTTGTCCCAATGCTATATATAAAATGGTAGTTTTCGCATATAATACTTGTCCTAGCTCAAGACTAAAAGTCAGCTCGTTCTATTTATTACACGGCATGGTAGCTAACCAACCATTAGACAACAAACTAATGTCTGGAGAAAATGAAGCATTTAATCGTACAAAATCCTTAAAACAATTACAAACAATTAGAGAATCTATACCAAAAAAAAATAATTAAAAAAAAATTACATGATCAAAAACACAAAAACATCAATTTCCAACCAGGACAGGTTTTAATAAAATTCGATTTTCAAGAACCAAAAAAAAAATAAAAAATAAAATTAGCTAATAAATATAGAGGACTATTTACTATCGTTGAAAAATGAATAAAGGTAAATTATAACGTAGAATTAATCCTAAATAAAAAGAAGGTAGTAGAAGTTATACGTGTACAGTGAATAAAAATATCCTCCTAGAATTATGCACAAAACATTATATAATGAGTAATGACATCATAAAATTTGAAAATACAATAAAAAAAGATGGTTCATACCGTTGGAAAATTTTTTCACCCATTATAATTTACCCATAGCTGAGTGCCACTTTTCGAAAACAAAAACCATAATAAAAATAAAAATACTCATATAAGAAAGATTTGCTAAATGGAAATTGTATCAATACATACCAATACACTTAAAATTTCACGACTCCGTCTGGCTTATATATTCAGAATAAACATACATTGCAACTAACTCTATAAGTGACGACATATAGGATCATTTCAGGGATTGGATTACAACATTGTGATCCGCCCATTACTAATTTATGTTACGTACCAAAATTCTTGTCCCATATCACCTTTTCACCAAAATGTGTAAAAGCGATATTCAAGAATCTACCATTAGACGTAATTAAACAATAATAATTAAACAAATCTCGTTCCCATGAAATTACGATTTATTAAAAAACGAAAATATTTTAATTCCAAAAATGTAACCTGTGAATCTAATAATCTAAATAAATTCAAAATTAATAGAATATTATTATCAGTATCTTGGACGAAAATTAAGTAATTAAAGACTAACTACGAAGAAACCAAAGATAATATAAACTTTACTAAAAGTCTGAAATACTAAATAAAGATCGGATCAAAGAAATACCTAACTTTCATATCACTAAGCTAATTCCAAACATAGATAAGTATTTAAACGAGATTATCTTCAAAATAATGAACAAATCGCTGGTAGACGAGTTCTTGGGTGACATTAAATAATTAGCATGGCTAACAGTTCTCACAATCGTAATGTTTCATTATTTATAAAATGTACTCAGTAATAATTAAATCCGAATTTATTACCTTGCCACCACCTATTCCACTCAACAATGAATATTAATTATAATAATAATAATAACAAACAAACCATTAATATTATTAATACAATATACAACACACACATATATTATGTGATGTATACATAATTATTTATTTTTAATTGTAACCTAACCGTAATAAAAAAAATATATATATTAAACTTGTAAAATGTTAAATTATATTTTAATATAATCGACATTAAAAAAAAAAAAAATGTATCAGACATGTATAATTAACCAGACCTTTTTGTCAATATTGTAAATATATGAATATATTATATATTCATACCAAAATTTGTGAATGGCATGAAATATATAACCTATAATAATAATTATAGTGATAGGAACAAAACTGTAACAAATACATTTGTAATCATTGTAAGTTGTAACACAAAAGTACTAACTATTAAGTAATAACTATTATTTATTTTATTTTTTATAACAACAATTGTAAAGTTGGTACGTCTTACACCAACTTGGTTATACTATTTATAATACTTCTGCAAATCATATTGGGCTCTATCCCTTAAATAAGTAAGTTTTGGATTATATGTATACTTCATGTACAGACAATTTAAATTGTCTCATCTTCCTCCAGTGCACGGATAACCATGGCGAGAGACGGAGGTATCATACTATTGTCCTGACAGAATATTCGACTTCAACCTTTTACAGCTGACCACTGGTTAACAAAATTGTAATGGAAAAATAACAATTACAGAACACAAAAACATAACATAAAAAGGAGGGACAGCTTCAATTATTCAATAATTAACACAGAGAAACTGAAGAAGAATACTACACATTAAAATAATAATAATTAAAAAAAAAAACGAAAACAAACATTAAATCTTTTATAGAGTTTGATACGTGCTCTGATATCTCATACCAATAATATAATACATAATAAGAATGCTGCAACGTGGGCTTAAGTATTGGGATATCGATCACTGATATATTATAATAACCTAGCACGCAATAAGGATACTACGAGAGATAAACATTATTGTAAAAAGGGTAATATAGCAATAATATTACAATAAGTTTAATTTTATGCATAGTGAGTAAGACAACTAGGTTAATCATAAAATAAACAATATAACATAAATTAATATATAAGGATAGGTAATAAGATGACTAAACAGGGGTCAGTGTGGTAATCGTGTGACTTGGTTAACACTGGATGACGTTGCTTAATAAAGTATTTAACGATATTTTTGGTAGTTCAAATATTGCATAGGCACGAGGGATCAGCGTGTACGACACAATATACTAAATATTTAAATATATAACATTTTATAACAGAATCTATTTTGGATATCATATATTTTTTTTATCACAAAGTTTATATATTTTCTACTGCAAGAGACAATATCACATCTTATGGTGATTTTATCAATTATTGCTATGTTTTGTACTTTTCTAGCATTAGATCCATCATAATGTTAAATTTGTGTTGTATATTTAGTAAGATATATTTAATTTTTTTAAAACAGTATATGTTAATTATCATTAGTATCAATTATTTATTATTAATTAAGTATTTTAAACAATACAAATTTATATACACATCATCAATACTTTCCAACAGGTTTATGTTATTTTTATGTGAACCTGTTTATGATTTTCTGTCTATTTATTTTTTTAAATTAAAATGATTAAAGAATAATGGATTTTTCAATGACTTAAAATTAATTTCTTGCAAGCATAATTGTGTCTTAGTAGAATTTTTATACTACATTATTAAGATAATAACCATAAGATCATAAACCATATTTGTTTTTTCTTATATTTTTTAATATTAAGTATAAAAATATTTTCCATTAAAATATAAACAGATTTTCTAAATGTATCATATAGATCGCGGAAATGATAAAAAAAAAAAAAAATATATTTAACATTAGAAATCAAAGGAATTAATTGATAATGAAATACATATGAAAATAAAAATGTATATATAAATAAATATATCTAAATGTATATAGGTTACACCTATAAACTATACTCATAAAAATTAATTTTACTTTTGATTTGAAATATGGTAGGTATGAGTATTTACAATAGAAAAAATAATTGTAAGTCAAATCCGCCGTGCCAAAAAAAAAAAAAGTACGGAGGAACGCAGTCTCGGAAAATTATAATATATACAATGTACAAAATAGGATACATAGTTTTTCCTCGTAATTATAAACATTCTTTAAATATCGCATTTAGGTACATTCATGGACCACATACGTTAATAACGAAAAACCAAATAAAATAGGTAAATAGGTAATATTAGGTATGTATAATGTTAGTGGACAATCAGTGGACAAGAACCCAACAGTATGTTGTGCAGACCCGCCATGTCTGTCCAGTCGGTACGTTCGCCACCAATAACGAGGTTTCGTATGCAGCCTTTGAAGTTTTCTCTGGTTCCTAAGGTACCACTTGATGCAGCATCTGTAAAGCAGGTCAATACGTAGTGTATACTCAGACAGTTAACAATATTTATAAATTATAAATTAAACAATGAATTTATGTTTAAATGAATTATTTAAGGACATTGTTTAAATTGAGATAACGCTATATCATTAGTCATTAGACAGGAAAAATGAAACAATTATTTACCTGGTAATCCACCGATGTAAAGAGGACTATGCGTTCGCGCTCCAGTTATGTGCCCGTTGTCAAGAAGCCAATACTTTTGCTCAAATTGATCAACTTTTAGTGTAAGTTTGTCCTCAATGTAGAATGCTTGAATCTGATGCCACTTGTTGTCACAAATTGCGTACTCTGACTGGAAACTCTGTTCGACGCGGAATGGTCTGCGGTCACCCATATCGCCAGATATAATTACTTTACCTTGATTCAGTTCCAATGACAGTGCTGGATAGCCTTCCGGCTCGGACACGGACAAAAGTACTGCAGTAGACTGCGTCGTCCTTAGCTCTAACGACAACTCCAACAATGCGCCAACATAAAATTTGTTTTCTGTAATTGTTTTTAATAAAGTTTGACAATTGAAACTCAAATTTATATATGTTTTACATCTAATATTATATGTGGATAAGTTTTATTGTTTTCTTAAATCATAGTTATTATTAACTATACAATACTTAGAGTATAATATATCGATTTATTTATTTTATGGGCCAGACTCATTTTTACATAAACATGTACAATAGATGTCTTAGGCATAATATAGTGTAATTATACAACTAGGTATTTTAATTTTTAGCGGTGTTTTTAAAATCAATATACGAGTATTCTATAATATTATATATATTTGTATTTATAATAACTTACTGTAGATGGCAAACGCATCACCAGGGAAAAATGAACCTTTTTCAACTTGTGGAAAACATTGCCCAACTTTGTGACGTATTGCTTTTTCACTAACCAGTTCTTCTTCTTGGTGATTAATTGAAAAGCCTTGCATGCACCCTTTAAACGCTTGGACGTTCTATAAAAACAAATTTATAAGAACATTGAAGTCGTGTGTATAATTTTTTTAAGAATTGATTTTCATACCAATGATTCTGGTAGCTGAATGTCTTTTTCTGGAATACCACCTACGTACATAGTATTGCCTATACTTAATTTTTTAGTCAAATTTAATTTCTCCTGTGGAATTGAATCAATCACGAAATTTAACGTCTTATTATCTTTTACCAATTGAATCTATTATACACACACAATACAAAAAAAAAAAATATTTAGACGGAGTTCATGTAGTAAGATAAAATATTTTCAGTTTCTTACCTTATGCCATATTCCATCGTTAAATACGGCTTGGGTGGATATTTCAACTCTTTTTCGTGTCTTCAAGACTAACTGTACACGTCCATTATACAAGTGCATCAACAAATAATTTGTTTGCTTCCCGCGTGTTCCCTATTAATCAAACAATAAGGTACACTAAAACATATAAACTATAATATAAAATAGTTATTGTTTTACAATCAACATGAATATCAGTCCATTTGGATAGAAGCTCCTAAATCTGAAGTCCATTTTAAAGTTTTTCTGCATGTTGTGGCGTTTACCAAAAGTAACATGAACATAGCTATGGAGATTGTCTCCAAATTTCACTGCACCGGGTTCGAGTGAAAAGCTTCCTTCTTTCATGCACCCTACAGATTTTTCAGCCGATGTCATTGAGGCGATCTCGCTGATAATATTATTGTCTTTTTGTGGCACTGGCCCGACTTGCCCAATAGCAGCATGTTCAAATTCGATGGGCGAATCAAAAAATAAAAGTCTATAATAAGAAACAAAACAGGCAATTACAATACTTAGTTATACAATTTAAACTTGGTTATCTGTGTATTTTTTCTTACTGGTCATTGAAAATAGCATCTTTGATAGTTCCAATCAATGGAACACTAGACACTGCTTTTCCGGTGGTATTTATTTCTATTGGCAATCCTCCCAAAAATAATCCTCCAGCTGTACCAGGTGCCTTTACGATGTTTGATCCTTCAGGTAATGACGAGGATGAATGCAAAACGTCGTCAATGCGCAATTCTAACTTCTTTCCGTTTTTGGTCACCATAATGGAATGATATTTACCATCGCCAAATTCAAATCCTTCACTAGCAAGTCTAACTTCTCCACGCCCAGCATTTATTCGAATATCAACTTGCCCTCGTCTTAAACTGACCGAGTAATAATTTTGCTTGTTCTGAAACAAGATGACAGCCTTATTTTAGTATCATATCATCTTAAAGAAACAATGCCTAAAATTACCTCTTGGTCGATATTATTATTTATTTCTTCAGGATTGTCACTTGTATTAGTTACTCCAGACTGAAATACGAAATGTAATGTTTAAAATAATAAGTTTAAAAAAATATTCATAAAGAAATCATAAATATTTATAGAAACAATAATTACTTACGATTAATGACTCAGTTGTAGATAACATTAATAACACATCTTGTTGTAAAGTGGCAAACATGAATCCAAATGATGCTTTCTTTTTAAGTGTATGTGATACAAGCTCCAAATAACCGTTTCCATAGAATCCCACAACAGTCAATGGCTGTAGTATAAATGTAACTATATGTTAAAACAGTGATTTTAATTAAGGTTAACCGAAATCATACTTTATCTGAACAAGTTGGCTGAACGCCCCATGATATTCCTCTCATAGGATTGTATCCTTGCTGAGCAATTTGGATGTCCGACATACATCCCAAAAACGATTTAGGTAAACCACTTATAGATTTGAAGCCAGGAGAAACGCCACCAACCATATATTCTGATTCTGATAAATCTGGTATATCATTTTGGTTTGGCGGAGGAGATGGCACACCTTCTTTTGATTCTCCGTCCACTTTTAAAACACCTTAAATATAATAAATTAATAACCACGTTAGTTTTTTAAATTTTATAATATAACTAGTTTTGTTTTGTAGATCTTATTTATATTATTCTATTTACCCTTTTCTATCTTCTTTTTTCTATCAAAGTATCGAGTAGCTTCTAATTTAGTCCAACTTCCCGTGTTGTATCGGCTCGTTGAAGATATTTCAAGAAGAGAATATCCAGAGTAACTAACTCGGAATACAACTTTACCATCGTGTATTCGTATTTCTATAAATTGATCCTACATCACAAAAAAACCGTTATTATATAAATATGCATTAAAGTAGACACAACTATTCTGCTAACCGGCTGAGAACCTTCGACAAGAAACAGTAAAGATCTTTCATCAAAGGTTTTGAAACTCAAAGAAACGCTGAATAAATATTTATTGTACGTAGTTGTAGTATCGTAGTGTAATACAGCGTAGCCATCCCCGGAAAATCTATAGGAACCATCATCGACCAAATCTTCTGCACTGTAATATTAGTTTTAGTTAATAAATATCGTCAATTTATATTTAATTAAATGTACCCTTCAATACAGGCGGAGCAAGTCCCTGACGGTTGTGATTTGAAATTCCATAGCCCAACTGGTCGACCATCAAGCCAAACTTGGTGTAAACACCCTATTAATCCATGTTGTCTAGAGTGTAAGTATGGTGGTAGAGGTGCCTTGTCTATCCCTCCTATCCATATCTGATCATCAGAATTTATATCCAATCGTCCCATTCCTGGAGTGGACATGTTTGTGTGTGGAGAACCCATGGCTAGGGATGATCCATTTGGCACTACTTGTGGTCTGATCAGCAATTTACCAACGTTATGTATTCTTTCTGCTTCGATTCTATACCAGTGTTGGTCATTGTTTAGATCACTAGCAGTCTGTATATGCATTGGATGTGTTATCTCACCAATCCCACCACCTACATCCCAAACGAAACGTATCTTACGGTTCACCATTTCGATTGCCACGAAATCACCCTGTCATAAAACAAACACTATTTTACATGGAAATAGATGAACTAGCTAAATGAACGTACCGTGGTTTTACTTGCGAGATAAAATAACAAAGCATCTCTTTCATTTGAACTTATAGCATACGATAATACAATTGTATTTCTTGTACTAGGCTCCAAGAACTTTGGTTGATATGTACGAATACACGCATTATCAGTACCATTTTCTTGACCTGATATCGATATTCGAATCTAAAAGAATAATATTAATTATTTAAAATATAATTAAATTCATATTTGTATCAACTTACACCATCAGCAATTTGATGAGCTTTTGTAATTTTATTCCTCAGAGCATCAAGTTTGGCGTTCATGGAATGGTTCCAAGCAGCTACTTTCTTACTAAAATCATCGGATGTTTTTACAATTCTACTTAGCATGTCAATCGCTTTTTTTCCATGTTCTTCAGTTTCATCAACTAAGAAATATAAAAGTATTCAATTATTTCAATGGTTTAATTTAAAACATTATTTTTTGATATCATACTCTTATCTTGTGCGATCGTTAAACTTGGTTCTCCTTCTTCGTTTAATTGAACCAAAATAGGACGTAATTTGTTGTCAATATTATCTTGAATATTTTTGATTTTAGTCTCAACGTTACTTGAAGCTATTACTAACGGATCAACATCTTCTCTATTGTTTAGTTCCATGTTCATTCCTAAGAAAAAAAAAGTTTAGCCAAACAAGTTAAAATAAAAGAAACTGAGAATATTTTATTGAGATACCTTCGGATTGTTCAAGTTCTGATATTTGTTTTGAATTTAAATTATCATTTTTAACGATTTGTTTCATGTTATTTTTAACGGTTTCGATTTCATCAACTTGTATATCAAAATCTGACTGAATTGAATCAACGATATTCTTGATATCTGATGTACTTTTATAAGTCAGTTTGGATAACTCTTCTGCTGTTTTTGCTTTATCAATTAACGATTCTTGATAAACTCCTGGGTATGCCTAAAAACATAAAAATTAAGAATTTGATGACCACATTACTAAATAATACATTTTTTTTAAATTTAAAAATTATACGTTTTACTCAATTACAATCTTAAGTATTATTATATATATAATTAAAATTATCTATATAATCTATAAATATATTTATATATATATATAAAGGTATATATATTATTGATGTTTTTAGAAATGCAAATAGGTAAAATGATTAATAATTATTAATAAATATTTTAGTGGTTTGTGTTCTGTGTCAGATGTAATATCGCATGTTAATTGTATTGTAAGAAAATTAGTCGTAAATATAAATATTTATTAATTTACAATTTACATTCTAATTATAAAAGTATTCAAAATATAATAAATGCGAGTAAATTAAAAAGAAATATAATTAAATGAGATACAAACATATTACTTAACGGTAAAACGAAAAAATCATAATGGTATTAAAATGATAGAATGCATATGTATTTGTGAAAAATCATCTAATATTATTTTTTACACAGCATAATTAATAATAAAGGTACTTAAGTAATATTAATTACACGAATTACTTTAAATTAAAATGTTTGAATATATTAAATTTTTAGTAATTATATTTTACATAATCTGTATACTTATTTATACATATTACAAATATTATGTAGGAGTTTTGAAAAGGTGCGAGTATAAAGATATTTATTTTAAATATAATAATAATTACTCAGAATTATTTAATACTTACTGTTTTAAATGATGTATCAGCTAATATACTAGCATTAATAGCTGCATTTCGAGCTAATTGAAGAGAATCGACGATATTTAAGTATGCATTGCTGGCTTTAAGAGCAATATTTGCATCATGTCTAATTGGTTTAAATAGCCTAATGAAATAAAATTGTATATTAATAAGTATTTCATTTAATATATTTTTTATTTATCTATAAATAAACCTTACTCTGCGTATTTTTGAGCAGTTTGTAAAAGAAAATTAGCATGTATTTCAGCAGAATTAACTAAAAACTGATCGTCATCAAATCTAGGATTAAAGTCTTTTTCTTTATTAATATTTCTCTTGATGTTTTCTAATTTTGGTTTGATTAATAACAATTCCTAAAATAAATTAAATTTAAGTACAGTATGATAAAAATATTTCACTTTTTTGTAGATAAGTACCTCAAGTTTATTTAAAGATGAGAAATAGTTTTCTCTAGCTTCTTTCAGTAATTCTTCTGTATCTCCATGTATTGTGCTGAAGATTAAATCAAGGTGATTTATATCTTCTATCATCTTATTAAGTTCATTAAGTGATTGAAAATTCTTTTGTTTCAATTGCACTGTCTATTTATAATTAAGAAATTACGTCAAAATAAAATAAAATATATTATAAAGAGATTATAATTACTATTTCTGAAGTATCCGAAAGATTCAATAATATACTATCAAAGTCCTTCACTTGATTTAATAAAGTTTCAAATTTATGACGAAGATTTATGGTTTGAGCTTGACTTCCTGTATTTAACTGTAAATTCTGAATTGCGTCTGAGCAAGTTCTAATAAAATAGTCAAATAAAGTAAGTTATATAATAATATATAAATATATTTTATAAATGTTAAAAACAAAAATAAAAGTCAATTAAAAGTTTTATAGATGCTTAAAATATATTTTAAAATACTTGAGTATCATCTTTGGATCGATCGAAGGCCCAAAATCAATACTATTTATTTTGCTTAGATAATTTTTTGCTTCTCTCATAGTACTTATTATATTTACATGAGATCTATCTTCAAAACTATAACTTTGCAAACTGTTAACTAATTCTGAAAAATAATCAAATGATTTAAATTTAGTAGTTTAAATTTAAGATGGTAAATAGGGAGAAAAAAAATGTAGATAAATGCACTAAATTTTTTATTTTTTCTAAAGACTAAATTTAAATGTATATAAAATATTTGTATAATTGTATAATTATTAAATTAAAATTTGTAAGTCCATAAAAGATAAGTGATAACAATATAAACATAATAAAAAATTTAAAATCATAACATGTATGCATAAAAAAAATTAAATTAAATTTAAGAAAAAACAATTATTTCATAATATTACGTGATTATAAAATAACTTCACATACCATCTACTTCTCTTTCTAAAGCAACACTATTAGATAATTTGCTTTCAGCTAAATCGTGAAGAGGTTGTATTTCATTTTCATTGGTTTGAGATGACTTTAATAATTTTTTGGCCTGAAAAACAATGTTTATAATGGATATGTGACTATGCATTATCTACTTAAAATTAAAAACAAATGTCGATAATTTTTTTATTTCATAATTAACTTGTGAGGTACCTTAACAAAAGCGTACTTAAATTTCTTTTTAAGATTTTGGTCAACTTCATCAGAAACATTAATTAATTTAAGATTTTCTAGACTTGATGTGTTTATTATGTTATTTAAAAATGATATGTTTCCTTTTACAGAAGATAACTGCGACCATGGTGGAGATATCATTCCTTCAGAAAGATGAAGAGTTGTTTCATTCAACATTTTAATTTGTTTAAAAACATGATCTAATAACGTGTCAATGCATTTATCTTCACATGCTAAATAAATTATAACCATTTGGAAAATAAATAAGATTATTCATGGTGTTTCAAATATTTATTGAAATATAGTATCAACTCACGTGTGCATCCTTTACTAGTCAAAACATGTTTATCTTGACAAATCGAACAATCTCTACCTGTTATATTTGGCATGCAGTTACATTGGCCTGTCTCTTCATGACATTCATCACTTACTATGCCAAATTTGTTACATTGACATGGTTCACATTTTCCTCCTTCTTCCCGTGGATATCCAAACCATCCATATTCACACCTTTAATAAATCGTATTAGAATACTTATAATAGGCTAGAAAAAAATTAATTCTTACTGGTCACACATGCTCCCTTTATAACCTTGTTTACAACGACATATTAGTTTTCCGTCAAAATCGATTTCACAAGATTGGGCGTAATTTTTTGTAACTGACGGACAGGGACATGGTTCACACCCATCTGTAAATGGGTCTCCATAATACCCTTCCGCACAAACTTCGCAATGGGCACCACCAGTGTTATGCGTGCAATTCTGTAAAATTTATTTTTAATTTTTTGCGATAAAAAAAAAAACGAATAAGTCACTTACTTTGCAATTTCCAGTGTCAACATTACATACAGATGATCTTCCATTACATTCACATTGCCGAGCTTCACCAACAGTTTGTATTATTATTGTGGAACTTACTGAAGTGTTGTAGTAACGAAAATATCCCAAGCTTGGGTCTTGACAAGATGAAGAATTATATTCTGGCGGACAATCACATACTTCAACAATTTGAGAAGCAGTTAAGTGATTAGTTTTTTTTTGAGACAATGTAGCAGTATCTAAGGTAACATCTTTTAAACTGTAACAGTAAATCATTAATATAGAAAACTAATAATAATAAAACTAATTTTATAGACTAACGTTGCTGTAGTGAAATCAACTGAATCAGTAGCTCTGATAAATATATATTTTATATTTTGTAGTGCAATCATAAGTATTTCACGGCTAACATTGGCGCTAGGATTGTTTTTGACTTGCCATAAAGATTCGTGTAACCTATATTAACATGATTTTTATTTATAGATATTTTGTAGTTTAATTTGCTATACGTAATAAAATATTTACAATTTATTTTAACTTACCTTACTTGATGACTTGTTCCCATATTGATGGTTACAGGAAAGTGTTCTAAAATTATGTGGTCATTACCTTGAATCTGAATCAGTGGGTATGAAGTAAGAATAGATTGAGGAAACAGAGTGTTTCCGCCTTCGGCATCTATGGTGAATCGTATGTAACCACCATACGAAAGTACCTAATTAAGAACATTGGTAAATATTTCAAATTCTTATCAATACTTATGAATAATACCAACCTTATCTCCACAAAAACGTTTAGGAAGTTGCCAATAAACAGGTGTGTCAAACAAATATTTTACTCCAATTTCAACATTACTAATAGTACCAGGTATGACCCTAAGATTATTAGTTACGTTAAGTTGATTTCGTTCATCTTTGTTGGGTTTTAATCCTGTACTATCTGGATTTGCTAACTATAGAAATAAATAATATGTTTATATTTTTATAGTTATCAACTAATTCAATATTAACAATTATAATATAAAAAGGTATAAAAACTATAACTTATGTCTTACATTAATGTAACATATTTCTTGAGTGTTAACTGGATAATCACTCTCTCTGTAGAGAGTATTATTATTTGTATCATAGTTTATGGACAAAGTTCGCGTTTGAGATAATCTTATTTGATTCCATGTTAAACCTGCTGCTGTGCACGAGTTGCTTCTCCCAAAACAAAAACAAGGTATACATCCGTCTGAATTGATATGGTGAAGTCCAAAAGTTCCATCTTTGCATTGATCGCATCGTTTACCAAAAACATTAATCTAGACAAATAATAACAAATGTGTTTTTATTATCTTTTATAAATCATATGTATAAAGGCTATTATTATACCTTGCATTCACACTGCCCAAATTCATCACAACCACACAAAGTTTCATTGCATTTGCTTGGTTCGCTTCCAGCATAGTTACAGGCACATGGTCGACATCTTGGATACCCATAGTAGCCAAAAGAACATTTATCACATTTAGGACCGTCATAACCAGTTCGACAAACACAAGACCCGGTTTCATTATTGCATAACCCATTGAAAGCCCCAAATGAATCACAGTGACATTCCTAAAATGAATAGTTTAATTTATATTCTTGTTTATTGTATTGTTAGATAAACTATGAAAAACCAACTTGACATCCTTTATTGAGTTCCCATCTAAAAGCATTGGCTGTACACAAACTACAATTTGGTCCTTCAGTTAGTTGAGGACACACACATCTGCCAGTATCCATATCACATATATGTCCAGGTTTTTCACAAATTTCACATTCTGAAATAATTTAATATGATGTTTTTATTGAGTAGAGGTCAAAACATTATTATATTTATGTCTTAATCTAATTACCTAAGCAACCTAATATTGAAAATCCATAATAATTTGGTAGACATTGATCACAGTTTTTACCTCCTATGCCAAGCTTACAAGTACACTGTCCACTTTCTGAATCACATAAACCGTTTATAGCACCTATTTTATCACAACTACATTTTTGGCATCCTGTTTCAGAAATATTCCAAAAACCATCCTGTCATAAAAATCATAATCAGACACAACTAAATTTAAAAATTAAGTTTTTCATAAAATATTCAGTTCTTACGTTGCAAACATCACATTGGTTTCCAATAACGTTTGATCGACAATCACATTGACCAGTAATAGGATCACATATATTATTGTTGCTTCCTGTTTTGTTACATTGACATTCTATATACAAAACAAAACAATCGATAAAATACCAATATATTACATAATATTATACTATGAACTTAAATGCACACAATAAATCCACTAACCAGTGCAACCTTGATTTGACAAAAAATGAAAACCTTCGCTACATGAATCACAATTTACCCCAGAAACTCCTTTTTTACATGGACATAATCCCGATCTAGGATCACATAAATCAGATATAGAACCAATGTGATTACAGTTGCATTCCACGCATTCTGCCGTAATATTACCCAAACCATCCTGTAAACAATTAGGATAATAAATTTTAATTTTCTACTTATGAAAAAACCAATCAATTACATACCATACAACGATCACATGTTCTACCGGTGAAATTTTCTTTACATTGACATTGGCCAGTGTCTACATTACACGAATCCGTGATAACAGATCCGATAGCATTACAATCGCATGCTGTAAATAAAATATAAAATAATTTAAGTTTTATAGTATTATATACGCATATAAATCATATAATAAACATAATTACATAATAACACATATACAGTTATTACCAGTGTATACCAATTGGGAAAAAAGTTCATGAAAACAATCAAAAGTTAAATTATTTAAGTTTTGTTAATACAATTATTTATAATTTAATAACTAACAAACAATTTATTTAAGAGGACGCCACAATTACATGTATTATTTGGTGTTGAAAACGTACAATTTAGAAAATTAGCGATCAGCTATTACAATTTGCATTTTTCAGTTTTAATATTTTAGTGAATTGACTTATCATCAAACAAAAGATACAAACATGATCTGTTCTTTTTATTTATTATTTATCCTATTTTTTATTTTAATATCCGTTATTGAGATATCTGCACTTATGTAAAATATCTAACTAATTAAAAATAAAGTAATCAATATAAGAATTATAAAATCATTGAGAAAATGTTTAATTTAATTAAATGAATAGACAAGTTTATGAACCATTATTTTAATTACTACCTATCTGAGTTGTACTATACAACTTTTAAAAGTAAAAATAAAATTGATCATTTTATTAAATAACATCTTATCCCCTTACATTCCTTCTTATTGCACACTAGCAGTAGTGGTCCGGGTAATACTAATGTATCGATACTATTGTATGACTAATGTGTCAACTAAATTAATGCAATTATTGTATACAGCGTGATTAATCAAAAAATGTATTAATTTATTAATTAATAATACTAGTAGTAACCTATTAAAACAGAAACTTAAATCATAAAAAAATATAAAAGTTAAGCTTTCATTTTTTTTAAACTATTATTAATAATGACTATATTTTGTGTGTATTTCTTACGTCTACAGTCAGAAATAATGGGATTTCCAAAATGACCAGGTTTACATTCTTTACAATTCCATCCAATGGTGTTTCCAAGACAATTAATGCATTGCCCAGTGAGGTTATCACAGGGGGCTTCATTACAATCACAAGGTTTACAAGTAGAACCAATTACTAATGGATTTCCGAAGTATGTTGGAGCACATCTATAAATGAAAAAATAAAAAAATGTAAACATTTTCTGAACTATAGAATGTTTGTTTCAAATTAAATATACATTTCGCAATGGTCGCCAGAGTACCCCTCGGGACATTCAGTGCAAATATAACCTCCAACACTATTTGATTTGCAAGTTGGACTAAAATTGTTCGTACTTTCATTCAGGGGACAAGCGCATTTTTTGCAATCATTTGGTGTGCCTTCGATTGCATTTCCATAGAAACCAATAGCGCATTCATTGCATTGCGGTCCAGTTGTGTTATGTTCACATACCTACGACGTAATAGATTATAAACATTTATTATTAGTTTAACAGTTAAATGTAAATATAAATAATAATAAAATTAATATTTTTACCGAACAATGACTAGAAATTTGGTCACACTCTGGTGAATGGTTGTGACAGTTGCATTTTTTACAAATTATATTTGTAGAAAACGGATCAATTTGTTTTACATAACCATAATCACAAGTTTCACACGATAGTCCTGAATATCCTATTGGACATGTACAATTTTCTATTCCATTAATAATTTGTCCACTCCCATTTATATCTCCTATATCCATATACGCATTGATCAAACTGAAATCAATTTAATGATTAATTACAATTTTCAACACAGTCAACACTATACATATTATTGAGCATAATAATACACACTTTGATTCTACTTGATTGGTGTGATACTTTGCTTTGATAAGTATATGCTTAATATCAGACAAGATCGATAAAAATTCATCACGTGAAACTTCGGTGTTATCAATAGGTGTTTCGAGACTTTTAAAATCCCTGGTCATATAAAACCAATCATTTTCAGTCAAATTCACATTACCAGAAATGTTGTTGGAAGATCTAAAATTTTTACCACCATATGCGATCAGAATATTTTCCTTTGCCTAAAAATACACAAATTCCATGTAAAACAACACTAACTGATTCAGAATATAAATTTATTTCACACATATAAAACATAAAAGTTTTTAAATTTTCAACCCTATATCGGTTATGTAGTATTTTGGAGTTTATTAGGCAAAACTCAAAGTTTTTAAATTCTCTCGTATGTCTTCATGCGTTGTATTATGCTTTAATCTCCTTGGTTCTTGGATACGGTAGCATTATTTAGTCAAGGTAAGTACAGAGCGAGTATTTTCAAAAACTAAATGTTTTTGAAATTATTTTGCTTGAATAATTTTAAATCATTAATAAGCAACGTTTTTCTAAAAAAAAGTTTTTTTTTTTTACTATTTTTTATCATTATCTTTTTTAAGTTTTTAATTTTTTAATGACAACATTCATTTTTAATAGCACATAACTCAGCAGAATATCTTTTAGATTACTTTGATGCATAAAAATTGAAATTTGGATGAGTAGTTTTTTAGTAATGGGCATTTAAATTATAGACGAGCGAAGTAGTGGACCAAGATTTTGCAAGGTATCAAATTTTTATGCACCCAAGTACCCTGAAAAATATTCTGCTGAAGAACATACTATTAAAAATGCATTTTGTCGTTAAAAAATAGTAAAAGTATGTATTTTTTACCAATTTCAAATTATGGAAGAAAAATATTTAAATATTTTTTAACGTTTATCGTTTTTGAAATAATGAGTGTTATTTGATAAAATAATAACTTTACATACAACCAGCGATATAAGGTGGATTTGACGGATCTAAAACCATTTTTTTTAGTAATACCTAATAGTCTTCATCTACAACATGACTACAGGCTGGTTATTTAAAGTTCTTAAACTTTATTCTTTAGCAAATAGATTTATTCAAGGGTTGATCAAATGTAAAATTGACGCCCCAAGAATATTTTAACAATTTAACTCGGAGTTTCCACCATAACTAGGTCGCTAGGATTATTTTATCCCCCAACTGGAGCAATTTTTCTATGAATGCTCTATTATTAAAAATTATGGGTAACTAAAATATTATGCTATGATATCATAATACTTCTAAGCAATGGCAAATATTCTATAAATACTTCGTTTTATTACTTACTATGAATTATTTGGATTATATTTATATTTTTAAATTTTTAATGATGTTAGTACGGTATATAATATAAATACATAACTAACTTCCCAGTATCATTATGTTAGTACTTATATTTTATATCTTGCTTGTACTATTATACATTTTCAAATAACGTACATTTATTATTAAATAAATATATAAAAACAAATATTGAGCATTTGTGTCTTAGAAATTCAGAAAATACAATTTAATGATTAAAGATTTTGTAGAACTTACAATGATTATTACATCTGGATCAAGCATTTGTTTGCCACTAGAATCGCCTCGCATTATTACCCATGAAATACTGAAGTATAAATTTGAACCGTAAGAAGACAGCTTATTACCAGTGAACTGAACTGGAGACAGCCAATAAAAGTTATCAACGTCAACTGGTATATCAAAACTGCTTATTGACGCGATTCCTATACTCGAGTCCGTTGATGGAAATATGGTTTTAGTTAATTTTAAATCAGTTATTAACCATCCTTCAGTTTCGTTGATCTAAAACACAGGATTACAAGTTAACTCCATATGCCATTAAAATAGTTTATTCAAAGCTCATCTTGTATAAATATATAACTTAAAAGATTTGAAAAATGATCATAATATCGAATTACCCTAGTTGCTTTTAAATTTGTAGCAGCCTTGCATATAGACGACACGCCCGAGCAAAAACACTTCTCGCAGCCGTTTGGGTTCGAGGATTGTAAATTAAAATAACCTGTCTTACATTTTTCACAATTATCTCCCGTTACATGTTCCTAAATTAACATTATACATTTAAACATAGTTTATATTTAATAATTAAGATAGGTTTAATAAAAATAATACTTTGCAATCGCATCGACTTTCACAGGATAGAGGCGTTGTTTTAATTCCACGTTCGTCGCAAGCACATGGCTTACAGTTAGGGAACCCGTTGTAACCAGGTGCACATTCATTACATTTGGCACCACCATACCCTTTCAAACAGTTACATAGTGCGATTCCCTTTAAGTAAAATAAAAGTAGTTGAAGATTACGCATTATTTTATCTAAACATAAAACATTAAGACATAACAAGTAAACCAGTAAACACTTACGGTTTCTTTATCGGGAATACACACGTTCCCATCAGACCCATCAGGGTGACAGTCACATGGCAAACACGGTTCAGGATCGTCGGGTTCTACGTTTATTGGTCGATACCAGCCGATCTCACACACTTCGCAATTCGTACCCATTGTATGTTTCTAAAACGGTTTAGGTTTTTCATTTATATACAATAAATAAACTAAATTTCCTTAAACTACTGTATTTGTAAAAAAAACATCCCGAAACAAAATATATATACTTACTGAACAGTTTATACAAATTCCACCACCTGAATACGTTCCGTAGATGTCCAGACTAGACTTCTCTTCGTCAACAATTGGATCATATTGACATTCGGTGGCGTGACCGTGACATTGACATTTCTCACATATTACCGGACCTGATTTCCACGGTCGCTGATTAAACATCGGACAACATCTATCACAATTGGGGCCACAAGTGTTATGAAGACAATCGCAACTTGGCTCCTAATACATTATTTATGGAGGTTATTGATAAAGTTTAAATTATGAGTATTATTCAACATGGTTAGATTATTACTATGAACCGTGTATTACTGATCAGTGTGTAGCCATGTAAGTATATTATAATTTAAATACAGAACAATTCAATAAATTCAAATTTGTTTGTTTTAATAATTCACTTTTTGAAAACTAAGGTTTGTATTTTTAATAATTTATTGGAACACAAATTAGTAACAAAAACTAAATAAATAAGACTTACAACATTCTCTGACATTTGTTTGCATTTTTTTGCATGTCCATTACAAATGCACCTACCCCCAATGAATATATCTTTGATCGAATAGAACAATTTTCGTTTAAATGAATTGTCCAACATTGCCATCTTGTCGTTGGGTAAAATTATTTTTTGCATTCTTAATCGTATATGTTGAGCCGCAGAAAAGTCTAAAATTTCAGTAGACGATAAGTTCATGCTGTTGTGTCCTTTTAGCAAATTAATATGAATCTGTTGAATAATCATTCATTTAATATATTTGATATTCAATTATCAATGTTATAATTTGTATAGTGTTATTATCTTACTTCCGCGTTTTCGTGAGGTTTGAAACGCGAAAATGATGTAATGCATGTTGCATTTCGGTAGATTTGCACTATTTTGTCCTTGTTAAACGCTGGCTGAACGTTATATTTTTGAATGCATTCTTCGCCGTTGATGGCAAAATACTGCCATGGTGTGTATTTTACGCCACCGTCTGTTGATCTCTCAAGAATCCAATTGCCAGGTCTTGATGAAATACCAAACTTCATTATAATATATGACACTTGATATATCTAAAACAATAAGCATACCATGTGCAAAAATAGTAGTAAAACTTATCATAGACGCCCATTGGGAGCAAGGGAGGCAACTGCCCCCTTCATTTGGTAGATGCTTTTTTGAAAATGCATTTTAAACAACTTAATGGTTATTCTTTAAAAATACTGTTATCTCACAGTATAAATTATATTTTCTATTTTTATTTGATACATTGTATTATTATTTATACGAGTATATAAGTGAGCACAGCGAACATTTTTTTTTTTTAGGTATTGAATACTTCTGTTTTACCAGTTAATTTTTACTATATTTTAGACTTGGTGTAGAGTAATGAATCTATTTATTTTACAACAGCAATATGTGTGTATTAATTTTATGGCAATGCACATGTTATAGAGAAGAAAAAATGCTTGTGTGGATCTAACTGATATGTTTTGGAAGGCCAAAAACAAAATGCTTAGTACTTTTAATATATAATAAGGAAAAAAAATACGGTATCACTAAGGAACTTTTACGCAAAACCAGTTATAGATTTAATCGATTTTGTTTTTTATTGTAATACAATAATAAACTTTTGTAGTCTTGAAAGTTTTATCTAATATTTGTATTAATATTTAGTTTATACATAACATAACTTTTAAAACATTTTTGTTCTTGTTATGCTTTTTATTTGTATATAGGTACAATAGAGGGTCAATTATCCACATGTTAATTTCCCGCACAACAAAATTGTTGTACAAATTAATTTTTATTTAATTTAATTTAACGTTATCATTCGATATGTTCGTTTTACCGTGTATATATTATGAAATGTGAGATTATTTTATTTTCTACTACGGCGAACTCTAATGTATCATAATATTATAGGTACCTACGTTATACACACAGTAAATTATTAGTTTTTAACTTTATTTTTAATGCTTATTTTATTATCCGCACCCTCCCTCACGGTCACAACTAGTGCGGTTGACACTCTACTACACTTGAAATGTTTTTCTTTTTTAGTTTTTTTTTTTTCGAATATTTGTTTTCGGGTAAAAAAAACTTAACAAATGAGTATAATTTTTTTTATAGAATTTCAATGTTTAAATGATGATCATATTTAAATAAAAAATAACAATTTTAGTTATTTTACTGTAATTTAAAAACATTATTAATAGGGACTTAACATTTTTACGTATATTTTAAAATATACATAATGACATTTTCAAAATATTTATATTTATTCTTTCTAAAATAAATTTATGATGTTCTGCAGTAAGTTGATTTTAATTTAAAAGTTAAAAACAATAATATATTATGACATAAATATATAACAAAATACATTTAGTAATTTAGGCTGACAGACTATCTCCACTCTCCACATACAGAACCATTTTTGTAAGCTATGATATTATATCATTGAATTCGAATTTAACAAACACCAATGTGTTCAATCAGCAACGAGGTACACTTAACAACTACTGTGTACTGCGGTCACTTACTGAAACGTATTTAATAAAAAAAAAAAAGTATTAATACAATTATATTACTGATATTAGTGTTAATTAGAATTAATTTATTACAAATTACTATAAATATTTGATTTATATATTATCTACATTTTAATTCAATTTCTTAACTGAAAAAAATAATGCATTTAAAATCTAAAGTATATTTAAACAGTCATTAAATATTATTTTGAAAGTTGGAATTCACCATAACATTACTCTTAGTTTTAAATATTACTGAATGTATTAAATAATTAATAATATAAATTAAATTTATAAGAAATCTGACAATACGTAATTTTGTGCAGTTTTAATTTATAATTCCTTGGTACTATTATTTTTTTAACTTAATTTATATTATAAGTTATAATTATTATAACTATAGATAAGCACACATAATTAAAATTATGAATTTATATAATTAACAAAAATTTTTATTCATTTACTTAAAATATTCAGTTTAACTTCATATTTACCTAGAGTTGCCAACCGGCTGATATTTCACTTCGATAGACTCAAAAAGCCGGTTGCTGGTATGAACCTTTCGATTCGATTTTCATTCAATCGAGATTTTCGACGAAAGATCAATATACATATGGTATATAATTTTTTTGAAATTGTCTAACTATTAATAAATCGTATTATCTATGTTTTTAATGACGAATGGTTAAAAAAAAATCAAATATTTTTTGATTGAATCGCTATACATAATGACCTAAATAAAGTTAGCAACCCTACATTTACCTATAAAACTTGTTTTATAATATAAGAGTACATCTTGGGTTATAATATCTTTTTAAATTTTAAATTACGATAAAGTAAATCATTATATTATTTTAAAATAAAAACAATATATAAATGTATCTGCCAATATACTTTCAATTAATAAATAACATTTGATAAAGTATTATAAGTACTGTTTAGTGTTTATTTTTTTTATATAATGAAAAATTATCCATGAAGTAAAAAAGGCAATTGTCAAGAACTTAATTGAAAAAAATTAATAAATACCTACACAATGGGCTTTTAAATAAAGTGGGGCATTGTTAGAAAAAAAATACTGGATTGCAATATTATTGTTATTATTATTATTATAATGGTATATTTTTGTATATTAATTTTCAAAATATACAACACTTAGGTAAAATTCTTTGCATTTATATATATATTTTTTAGTTGTTGTTGTTGATTTACAATATACTTATATATGTATTTATTTAGTTACGGATCGGTTATATTGTTATACCTACAGCACAATGAAAAATATACAGACTGGAATAAAATAAATATCACCAAAAGACTTTGCGCTCCTATGAATTCCTTAAGAATTGCTTCGTTTTCAAAGAAAAATCATTAGTGGTGCATACATCAGAGAAATCCGGATAAACACAAAATGCTGCAGCATCGCTTAAAAATATAAAACACATAAAATATTGCATTATGATAATTGCGATAATATGTTTATACGGAATTCTCGCCACACGTATCACATTACAATGGCGCCAATCCTATGCGTAAACTGAAACGGTCGAATCATATAATCATTTTGATCATCACATTAATTGTAGGTAGGCGGGTGAGTGGGTTTGAATAAGTCATTAGTTATTTTATGAGTTTGGCGCCACGGTTAAGTCATAATACCATGGTGTAATATGGAATCGGAATATCTGATGTCTACGTGTATAGCTAATACAGTAATATACTAGGCAAAATAAAAATTGTGGCACCTAAATCAATATTAGAGTTTAAGCATGAAGCACCGCTCTCATATTTGGAAGAACGATTTTTTGGAAATAATGAAATTCTTTTTGTAAAATATTGTCCAGTGAACAACTAAGATTGTACGAGTACAGCAATATAAATATACGTAGTAGTGTTATGAAACATTGAATAGGAATATGTTTATTTAAATAGGTATTGACAAATTCAAGTTAATTTTTCTATTTTGTTCTGATGAATATTGTTGCTGAATTTGCTTATTAGATAGATAAATACTTAGGATCACGTCCTCTTGCGCATATTGAGCTAGATTTTATTGAACATTCTTCCATGACAGACAGATGACTTAAAATTCAAATAAAAGTTTTTACCATCTCAATGGCAGTAAAATAAGCAAATATACACAGCACGCTGATAGTTTGCTGATGTAGGTGACAACAGTTGTGGCTGGATATCGCGGCCTTAAAGCATTTAAATAAGATTCGTAAATGGAGTATCGATATTCCACATGAGTGTATTACCTACCTATATTTATTATATATTTAGATACATTTAGGTATAAGTTATATTAACAGGTACACCATCAAATGGTAAGTAGTTACAAACAAATGTGAAAATTATGTTTGTGAGGTGGTAGAGGGGCGGAACATCAACGGTCGAGAATGACTAATGGTAAATCCTTTTTCTGTGCAGTTGACGTTTACAGAATTTTTCAATTTCGACGTTATCGCATCGGCAACGTGATTTGTTTTAGGTCGTTTGATTGTTTGTTTTTTTTTTTTATATTTATTTTTATTTGTATTATTATTATTATTATTATTATTATTTGGGAGGGTAAAAAAAGACTGGTCGAGAGGATAGACTGAAGAATAACGTTAAGAGAGAGCCTATGCACCCACATAACTACATTAAACATAATAATAATAATAATAATAATAATAACAAACAACAACGATAAAGATGTAAACAATTGTAATATTGTATTGTCGGTCATGATTTTATTTTTCAATTGCTTCTAGTATAATAATTCTCGAAGCGAATGAAATATAGTTTTTATTTGCATGTTTTTATTTTTTCAACCCAAATTATTATTTTTCTTTGGTACTTATTAAAAAATACAAATTTAATTTAAACTACACCACAATGCAAATAGAATACAAATTTGTTCGTACACGTAGAAACATAAATGTGATCAGAAGCATCACGTTCAAACGTTAATTTTTCCCGGTCCAACATGATTGTATTCTTCACTATTGTGCCGATATAACTTGTTTTAAAATTGTATGAATAATAAAATAACACTAAGTATATGTTTTTTTTTTAAACTAAATAAAATTATATTTTTTATTTTATTAAAATAATATGTAAAAAATCAAAACGTCCCTGTTTCAATACTACTCGTGCAGTCGTTCCGCATAAAAAAAAACCATGTTGGTACTTATTTAGATAAGTATATAATACCGAAGAAATATGAAATAATGTACTATGTTAAATATATTTTTATAATTAATTTAACACATCACACTATTTTCTTCACCAGGAAAAAAATTATTTATGAGAATATGAAATGATCATATTTATATGATTTGTCTATACATTAATATATTATAACATGGGCCTTAACTGTGAGTATGTTTTCATATCATTTAGTAAAATTGGTTAACATCTAATAGTCAAATGACAATGTAATAAATATTATGTTTCATTTTACTTATTTATCTTTATTCAACGTGTTTATATGAAAATATTTCACAATTTTAAACCGTTAACGGCGTTAACCAACTATATAAAAAAAATAAAAAATGCTATATGATCGTGAGATATTGCATTATTTATTGTTTTAAAATGTATACAAGTCAACTTCGAGTTATGAAACTTCTTCCACAGCTGGTAATATTCTTCAAAGTTTAGTTTTGAAAAT
The DNA here is from genome assembly GCF_003676215.2 of Rhopalosiphum maidis. Taxonomy (NCBI): domain Eukaryota; kingdom Metazoa; phylum Arthropoda; class Insecta; order Hemiptera; family Aphididae; genus Rhopalosiphum; species Rhopalosiphum maidis. Next base: position 7,221,847 of record NC_040879.1, read on the forward strand.
GGTAGTTTAATAATTCCAAAAAATTCCAAACATTATTATTATGTCATAGAGATACATACTCCGATATATTGTAAGACTTTTAGACGTAACTAAATATTAGAGTAAGGAGCGTGCTCAGAAATTTTATCTAGAAGGGTGTTAAATAATCTTTAATACAAGTTAACATTAAGTGATCGAAAAAACGTAAAAATCACGAAAATTTGTAATATTTTTCTGGTTAAAAACTTATAAATTATTCTTAGACTTGAACATTTATTAGAAATGGTTTTAGCAGAAACCTTAAAATCTTAAACATACAAATCCACATTTTTTTTTATTTTATAGATAAAATTGGTGTTAAATAAACATTTGTTATTTTGTTGTAGGTAATTCAAAAAATATTATGATTAGGAAGAAATTGAAAAATTTCGTTAATGACCTTTAATATAATATATTATTTATTACACAGAATACACAATTACATTTTTAAAATATTTAATTAACTTTAAGCTATTGCCTATTTATACCTCGAACCTACCACAACATTTTACGGTAAGTAGGTAATAATTCAAAATTATGAACGAAAATGATAAATAATATAAATATATTTACTATTATAATAATTATATTATTACAATTTGTATAGTAGCTATATAAAAATATCATAAAATGTAGTTGGGGTGTAAAGTGAAATTTCCCACCTTTGATTTGGTGTCTTTACTTAATTATTTTAAAAACTATTGGGAATTTTTGATTTTTGATCCTCAAACAAGTGACAAAAAGAATCGATTTCCTACCTGAAATCCTCATCTTAGTTGAACACTGAGCATTTTACGATAGACAAAAAAAATGTATGTTATTATAAAAGCAATACATTTATTGCTTTTATAATAAGAATCTCAAATATAACTTTTTCAAAGTACAGAGTTTATTTTAATTACAAAGCATTTCATAATTTCGTTTATAATAAAGAAATGCCCATCGTGTTTATCACGCAAATATTATTGTCATGATACATAATAATTAATCGGAAGAGATATATCTTCAGCATTTATACTACGTATCATAGGTTTACTTCCGATTGTCTGAAAGTTAAAATTACGCAGGAGCAAAAGTTTTACAATTAAATCGTCTGGTATTGAATTTCTCTGTGGAACTCAACACTCTGGGTAACTATTACCATTAACTCTTACTATTTGCTGGCTCGCAACCAAGTAATTGACCGCATTTGTCCGGATAGTAACTGTGAGTTAAACAATTTTTTTTCCTGTCTTTAAAATACGTTAAAATATATATCGAAAAAAATAATAGTTTATAGTTTATATAATATAGGACATAGGTAGTCCTAGGTTACAGTCAGAAGTCAAAATTAGACAATTTGTATGATTTACTGGATAATACTCATTTCAATTTACACTCAAATCCTATTGACGTTTTAAAAATATTTAATGGTAAGATAATATTACAGCTGTAAAACACTATATTATAAACTATTAATAATCAGTTATAATTTATGAGTAAATTGTTTTTAATAGTATACTAATACCGAGTATTTATGAATAAGTCGAAATTCTATGCTGTGTATTACTATATTTATTTATAGAGTATTTAATTAGACATAAAGTGTAAATTAAGATTTAAGGCTGTAAATAGTTTTGGCAAAGTAGTACAGACAGTTGTCTTTTTATATCAGAATTTCAGTCATTATGGGCTATATAAAGAAATTTATCCATGATCTATAGATTACAGACATTACAACACCTCTAAGAAACAAGCCATAACGTTAACGTTGAAAGATTATAGTTTTTCAAACGTTTTGAGCTAAATAAAATGTAATAAGTGCTCTGTTTAAATAAAGACATGCTTAAATTGTTATCAGTATTTATTTACCATTTTTACAGTTCCAAATAGTTTGTACGCTTTTTAATTAGCAAAATAATGTATATAATACTTGTAACTTGGTTTTTGTAAATGCCATAAAATATATCTTATAATATACAGATTATTTATCTCAAATGACACGTAGATAACAATATAAATAAAAAAAATGTTATAAAATAACGAAATGTTGAAACTTTCCCCCCGGAAAAGTTTCCATGTTGAAGCTAAGCTGATTTTTAAAAGTATACACTTTTTTGACCGAAAAAAATTACTAATTAAATCATTCAGAGCGAGACAGTTTGTCATTTCAAGATGTTTATCATATTCTTGAAAGTGTATTTCATTAGAAAAATCTTCTCTAAATTGTTCTGCAGTTTATGCATTAATTTATTTCATTTGTGAAAAGATAATACTAATAATAAGGTTATCCTTATCGCGTTTTATCAATACAAAATTACAATGTCAAATTATGATATTTTTTTTCTTTGATTATAATAAATTCATCAAGTTTAACAGACCCTTAAAAGACTAATCGATGTATAACAACAATATATTTTATTCAGTCATATAAACTCGCGGTTTAAGGTATTTAATAGGTTCAATTTTAATGAAATTATTTTAAAATTAAAAATTGTGCATACTGCTAATATTTGTTTTGTTGCGTTATAGTAAAATCAAGGGAAAATTATGTAAAAAAATGTGTTTGAAACATACAAGCAAATCGGACATTACTGCTTTGCTGTGATTTCAGCTAGACTGTTTAAAACACTTAATACACATAGAATATAACCGAACTGCCGAAAAACATAATACCTAGATAAAACGACGGATTCATTTTTGAATATATGTATTAAGTCACTACTTTACTATTTACAGTACACAAAAAATCATGTTTTAATTTTTTTTTTTTTTTTTTAAACAGTCCAAACTTTATATTTATCACTTATTGCTAAATAAACATAAATCTGCCCCAGCGTCGTTATATCTAAAATATCGTAGGTATAAGTACTATCTTAATAAATGTGTAACTAGTGTATTTTGTTTTAAATACGCTATAGGACGGTAGTAATTAGGTATATATTATTATAGGCATGTTTAAAAACGTCCTATTTATAAAGTCTTGTCTAAAATTGCCGTGGTCTATACGATCCATAAAAGTTAGATATTTTTGGAAACAAAGGTTTAGCATCACATTTTTTTTTTTTTTATATATAATTTGTGGCTTTATCTCACCTGTCTCAGATCGATCGTGAACGTCACGTACTGGTACTGATCACCGTTGTGCAGAGATGGGCTCTGCCACCATGTGCCCGCCGTGGCGTTGTCCACCGCGTTAGCTGGACTGTGTGTCTTGGCTGGGTCACCGGACCGGGCGTCGCAAACTCCGCACTGCTGTCCCGCTGAGCCGAACTTGCAGTACACTTCCGGTCCGTTTTCCGTCTCGCCACAGGTTGCGTTCGCTGTTACCACGGCCCGGGATGCAAGGTTGAATATTTGTGGATAAACGGGTTTGATACCACCACCACCACCGCCGCCGCCGCCATCTGAGCATAAATAAAAAAAAACATCACAATTAATAATCTAAAAACAATACGACAATGGTAATAGCAATGATAATAATTATAATACACGATAATATGAAGTTTTTGGCGAGTATATATCACATAATATTGTACAATGTGATGATTACATTTACATATCATTGAGCTGATATGCATGGGGATTGCTAAAATTATGTAACTATTAGAGGATATTTTTTAAAGCTACTTACCTATTATACATGTAAACTAAATACAAATAGTTTGATTTTAAAAATTATTTCCCGTTTTCCAGGAAATACCAAAATTAGGGTACCTACGATTTTCATCATCAACTTCAAAAATAGTTTGATTTTTTTTTCTATTTAATAAATCGATTATGAGAATAATTGGGTACCACGTCTATATATATATATATATATATATATATATATATATGATAGGTATAATATAATTCTGTAGTTACAGAATAGATTAAATTAAAATAGAAACTTTGACCACCCAAATTTTAGTCTGCCATATTTAGGCTCTCAAATAAGAAACAGAAAAAAAAGGTTTATATTTTTTGTATTTTTTCTGTATCATTTTGGAACTCTATTTATCTAGAACTTTGCGTGATACATAATTGTTCGCGGAATTTTGAAAACATACCAAAAATGTCATGTTTTTTTTAACGATATAAGTAAAAGATAACTTTACAGCTAATATCTGAAAAATATTGTATTTATGTAATATAATGAATTTATTATGTTGAAAATATTTCGTACTATATTTTAGGACAATATGAATGAGCCTTTTCACTATGACAGACAATATTTTTAGGAGGATTATCAGTTTTCATTTTGATTTAATTTATTCTACACTGTGTATATAAACTTTGTTTTATTTTAAAATGTATTAGTTGATTTATTATAAAATTATTAATAATGTGAGAACACTGAGAAGCTATGTTTATTCTATGTAGGTAATGAAGGTATTATTATTATTATTATATTTATTTTTTTTAACTTGTTTTTATCACCCACAAATTCAATACAATCATACAAAAAATAAATTTATCATCAAAAACTTCAATGAAATCACAATTGAAATTTTTATTAGAATTGCTATATATCGTAGCTGAATTATATATTTCTCTAGATTGAGTTTACAAGTTGTCCGTCCAACATTTACTTAATGATTAATAAAAATAACCAAGAAAGTCACTCTATTATTTAGAAGGTGTCAACTGTGCCTTATTGAGTAGATCACTGTAATGGATGTGCTAAATTTGAATTGAATGATAAATCATTGAATATGAAAAACGATCTTTAGGGGAGACAAAATATTAACCTATTTACGTAAAAATACTTTATCATAATATGTTTGTATTTAAATGTAATTGTCTATTAGAAATAATGATACCTATTTTAAACTAATATTCGATAAAAACAAATATCATACCTACTATTATTTAGTAATTAATACAATATCAACTGTTTTTAACTTAGGTATTTTGATTTTGATTCGTTAACAACTAATACACCGACGTAAGGCAACATTAATAGGTTACTTACTTTTTTATATTATTAAATAATAATATAGACAGTGACAAAAACATTATATTCCCTCCGCATTTTTTACTTTCTTAATTTTTAATCGAGCAAGTATGGTAATTGAAATGAAAAAATTCTGAATTTTTAAAACTTTAAGAATTTTTTTTAAATAGGAAAATTATAAAAATGTAACTCAGTTGTAATGAGTAGGAGGATAATTAAGCTAGCTTTAACATAAAATATTAATGAGAGATCCGACATCACCCCCAAGCGGTATAACGATTTGAATTCACAAAAACGTCGGCGTGAACAGTCCCAACATTTTTTTTTTTAACTTTTCCAAAACTATTAAAGCTAAAAAGTTGATTGATAGCTCATTAAAAAAGGATTATCAATTAGATACAACATTTGAGATTAAACATTTTGAAAAAATATTTAATTTTTCACAGTTAAAAAAATAGTTATTTTTTGCTAGATTTTCATTTAGCGTGGTAGATTACCAAAACTTGAGAACAGATTTTGTTATTTTGGGTCTTGTTAGATTCACATTGGCTAGAAGAAGTAATGTGAAGATTTTTAGAAATTTATCTTTAATCGTTAACTTATTACAAAGCTATCAAGCTGAAAAACATAAAAAACGCCCAATAAAATGGGTTTTAATTTTTTTTTTTGAAGCTCTGTAATGAATTAACCATAAAATTAAAATCTTCACTGCACTTTTCCTAGCCAATGTGAATCTAACAAAACCCTAAACAACAAAATCCGCACTCGGGTTTCAGAGATCTATCTCACTAAATGAAAATGAAAATAAAATAAATTATACATACATATTGCATACAATTAATAAATTTCTAAAAATTGAAAATCAAGAAAGTTTAAATGCTGATCTCTGACTTGGCAAGCGTTTTTTTTTTTGAATTATAACAATAAAAAAATTGAAATTGTAAATTTTCATTTAAATATTTAATTCAGCCCAAATTGATATATAAAATGTCAATAATAAAAAAAAAAAATGTGCATTTGTATTTTTGAGATATTTATGTTTTTTTTAAAGAAGTCTATGAAAAATTTTGATTTGAATTTCAAGGCAATCAATTTATTATAAAATAAAACTTTAATACATTTTTAATTACAAAATAATATACATATTTTGTTAAAATTTGAACTTCAAACAAGTACAAAATTTGTCTGTGTTATACATATTTTGTATATATTTTTAATATTTTTGAAATTCCATTAGAACCTATGCAGGATTTTCAGGATATTTTACATTTTCAAACTTTTTTTATTAACAATACAAAAAAAATGTTAAGTTGCTTGGAGAAATTGCACGTACATCTCAACTTTGAACCATTTATAACTACGAGTAAGTAGTTAACTTAATAATTATTACTAATCGTTCGATTTTTTTTAATTTACACTATATTTTACTTCTATTTGGAATTGAACTTTTTTTTTTTTTATGGGCAGAAATTAGCGTATTAAAAAGCAATGTTATGATAAAATAAAAAAACTCAATTTTGAATAATATCGAATAACATGATAAAAATGTTTAATACTTTGTTCTCGAAATAATAAGTTGTTCATCGTTAAATTTTTTGGCATAACCTGCAATATAAATCATTCATTTTTAAATTCCAACCAAACCAACACTTATAATGAAAATAAAATACCTAATAAAATATTTTTTTTTCAATATGTCGATATAAATAATGGAATATTGAATAAAATTTTATTTTTATATCTTATAAAATTTAAACTTTAGAAGAGTGGATTAGTAATTTACTCCTTGCCAATTTATTTCTCTTGTTGATAAAATAAGTAGGTAGTAAGTATTTTTACATTACACGTTCTTTAACTCTCGATATAAATCCTATAATACAAAAACTAATAAAAGCACTAAATAATAAGAAAAATATTTTAAAAAAAACGGTAAGTATAACAATATGGCAGTGAACCGTATTTTAATCGAACAAAGGATAACGACGATTTTATAATATATCGTGATAATATTAATAATAACATTATGCATCTGTTAATTACTGTTTACAGTAATTGGATCATCGGTAATCGCATGATCGTTAATTTATTCATTTTTAGTAATTAAAAACGTTGAATAAGCAACATTGGCAATTACCCGAATTCGTCAAAACAATGACCGTTTCTGCACCAATATCGAAAAGAGCATGATTCTCGTTTCAGCTAATTTACCTGCCAACTTGCAGGATCTAAAATATTTTACAGAATTCTCAAAATAAATTAAGTCCAATTTTTTTTTTATGTACACAATCCCATCAAAATATTTATACAGTACATATAATATAATTATACATACATATATACGTGCATACAAAAACAATTGAAACAATTTGCATTTGAAATGTTAATTAGATAATACAATTAATTAATTCAAAACTCAAAATATTATATAACTCCTAAAATACAACGTGAAAATGTCTAATTTTAATTTTCCTAAAGGTTAGGTCAACCTCAATTATATCAAACCGCTTATTGTTATCAAAATTATGAATACTAATGAAAAAAAAAATTAGTAAGTTAATGAGTTTAAAATAAGAATTTCAAGATAATAATTCACAAAAATAAATATGTTAAGTTAAAATTAAAATAATATAATATAAACAGCTATTATTCTATCGATAATTTTAATGTTAAAATAAATAAATAAAATATAAATTATAAATTTTTGTTTTTTTAAATATATTTAATACATTTTTTCATAGGAGCATATGGAATTAATGTTTAATATGATTAATGATTAAGTAGGTACAATATGTAGATGAATATATAATATATATATATATATGATAACTAATATATTATATTTAAAAAAAAATATACTGAAGTATTTATAATAGACGAATATTCATTATCAGTAACGTGTGCTCTAATTTTAAAATTTATAAATTATAATGTCAACTGGATGATTACAAACATTAACAGAAAGAACGTTGTTTAATATATATTATAAATAATTCACAAACTCGGCCAATTTACTTATAAAGATAATTAATGAGTTAAATTAGTAAAAATGTAAAAAAATTAACTTCAATTTGTAACTATATACCAATATAATGTATTTCCACCCACTGCTATAAATACTCGTATACGTTAAGCCACAAAATATTTTTTCACAGCGAGTGATTTATACCATTTTTTTTTCAACAGTTCTATTTTTTAATATATTTTGTTTTATAATTTTCAATCGTATTTTAAAAATTTGACATATTGAACAATCTTTACTACCCGCAGTGGATTTTAAAACGTTTAACTTTGTTAATCTAACCAAATTATTACAGGTAAGTTTGTAGAAACGTATATTTTTTTAATTTTAAAAAAATCAGCATCCACACATGTATTTTATTCCAATTTTTAAATAAATGCTATGCATATAGTTTGATATATTATTTTACTAACAGAATTAAAGAAATAAAATTATAATATTATTTATAAATAAAAATTGATATTCAGTACAATATTATTGGATTTTTTTAATTATCTTAAATGAGCGATATGCAATAACAAAGGTTCGTAAGGCTATAAAACCTAATCAAGAGTAATTATAATTCACTCTAATATAATTGAAGAAGATTGATTATTCATGAAATTTGAACACATTTGAGTACGCTACGAGAATTATAAAATTATTGATTTTTAAATTTCATTAAATCATGCTTTGAGTAATTGATCATAATTTACTCTTACTTATAATTATTCTATTAATGTATTTTAATCATACAATTACTAATACTACTATTAATACCTAATTATTGTGTTGTGTTGTAAATTTGGGATGGAATTCAACAGATGGTTCCATAATCGAATATTAAAAAAAAAAAACCGCCAACACGGCAACACCTATAAAAACGTTTTATAAAATAATATTCAAATTAGGATAAAATGTTTAAAATTCGAAAGTCAAAATATAAAAAGCTTTTAAATCTGTGAGAATAATATCATTGATATCCGATTGGTAAATATTTTACATTAAATTATTGTTCTTAATAGGTATAAATAATTACCGTTTACCATAAGCGGTTATATTTGGAGTGTCTGAAAGTTGAATTTTGTTTTTCATAAATTCACAATATTGAATGTATGAACGTGCCTCACATAAAAAAAAAATAGAATTAACATAGGGAGGTAGTTTTATAGTTGGAAGTGTTTACTATCCTCTCACCGAGCACCTTGATCTATGTCAATGGTTAGTCAGCTCTTACTTGGGTACATCGCTTTCCACGAATAATTTAACTTTGCCAAAAGGTTAATCTTTTAATATCATTGGATTACGATAACGCATCCAAGTATATTAAGTTATTCAGGCTATTATAAAGCAGTAATTTATATTTAAATGAAAATTTTTAAATATTAAAAATACAACACTTCAATAGTACAAAATTGTTTATCTATACTATAGTTGAAATTTACAAGTATAATACACGACACTGATCATGTATTTAAAATCATCAATATAATTTAATTAGATGTATTTTATTATCTCACATAGGTGCCTATAATATAATAGAATATGTGGATTCGAAAACTTGATTTTATAATAGTCCATACAATTAATGAACTTACTCAACAAAATTATTCGTTTTTTATAATTTTTTTCAGAAAAATATTTACATTTCATAATCTATAAATAATCTTAATTCTTAATATTCACGTATTATAACCACATTGTCGAATTATTATTCTTATTATATTTTTTTTATTGTTATCAAATATATATATATTTGATTTTTAATACACTCAGTAAATAGAAACAATGGTAAAATTATAATGTAAACATTAAATACGATCGACACAGCAGTTCACAGCAAAATGTTATCAAATATATTAAACGTAAACGATTTTTATAAAGTGTTCAAAACAATAAGAAGAGTTTTCATCCAAACGACGTAATTTGTTAGAACATATTGTTTTTAATGTCACGTCTATAATAATTGTTACGGCATAGGACTTTTCATTTTAGACGCTGTCGAATTATATTAATACTTCCAAAATGTAAACAAACAAGGTGATTCTTTTATCGAACACTTATTATTTCGAAATTTATTAATGTTTTGAAAAGTATTTTTATCGTTATAATTTTTTAAGTGTTTACTTTTTTGAACGACAACATACATTTCTATTCTTTTATAATATTCTAAAGCAGAATATTTTTCGGAGTATTTTGGTACATAAAAATTGAAATTTAGGATCTGTAGTTAATGAGTTATAAGTGTTTAAGTAGTAGACCAAATTTTTTCGGGATATCCCCGTACCTCTCCATTTCACTCACTTATACTTTAAATTATAATACTTATAATTTATAAGATACTCGTCCGAATTTAGGTTTTTATGTATCGAAATACTCCGAAAAATATTCTGTTTCAAAATATGAAATTAATAATGTGTGTTGTCATACAAAAAGTAAAAATCTTAAAAAATTATAATGATAAAAACATTAAAAAATATTGTTTTATTCTGACTGGAAATTATTTTAAAAAACGTTAATACATTTTGAATGAATGAGTGTTGTTCGATAAAAGAATCGTCCAGTATTTATTATAATTTCGCCAAACCGTTCACACTAAATCATTTTTTCCCGAGAATCACGTGTCAGGCGGCTTAGTTACCAATATTTTACACATGCTCATCTTCCTTCATCTTTGTAGAAATATACCAACAATGTATATCTACGTAACTGATCGTGTATGTATTGTACATGTTTGGAAAACTTTAGTAAAACCCCGGTAAAGTAATCACGTGATGTATAAAGATTCTGAATTTTAATTAGTTATTTTATAATTACCCATAAAATAATTTAAATGGACATAATAAAGAAAACCCCACACGATTTATTTTCTCATTCATTCAATACCATCTAAACATTTAAACATTTTACTCTAATATAACCTTATAACTAGGAACAGATTTAGAGCAAAGATCTGTGAAGGGAGCATTCGTTTAAATGTACATAGTAGTATAAACAACAAAAAATTATGTTAAACATTTTTAAATATTTCATAGGTATTTATATATGTACATACATAATACAAGTATTAAATCAATCACTCTAGCTTATGGTTAAACTATAATTTAGAGATGGTGTAATATACTCGTATTTACAATAAACGAAAAAATAAACCAATAAATAAAAATATCACATTAATTTTAAATACACCTATTTTATTTGTATACATCATTCATTAAAATATTCAAGATCTGAGTACATAAAATATATAATTTAATTTATAGTTTTTAAATGTATTCAACTACTTAGATATATGTAAAATTATTAAATTAAATATTTTTTTAAAAAAAATATTTTAGAATTCTGTATTTTCATGGTATAAGCTCTTAACTCGGTCCTTGATATCAGTCCCTGATAATACCCTGAAAATGTTTGTCATATTACTCCACTTACCCGTACATTAAATACTTACACCTCATTAGTCATTAACTTATTATCCGAATGTTGTCGTTAAATAAAAATAAAAATTAAAGAAATATAATTTTTTTTTTAAACTTAATAATTTTGTAATAATTAGTTCGATAAATGAATCACCTACTATATTAAATGTTCATCTGTCGGACAGTCAGTTACATATCCAAATTGTTATTACTTTCTATCACAACAAGCGCAGTGAAAACAAATCATATAATAAACAGGATAAACAAACAAGAGAATCATAAACAAAAAAAAACGTTATCAAGTGGAATAATAATAAATAAAAAAATACACACTTGAAAGAGTGCATATATAGTATAGTTGATAATTTATTTATATTCAATTTACGTAATTTAAAGATCGTATATTTATCCCCTCATATTCTATATTATAATAAAAGTATAGATACGTTTTAAGCTCTATATAATATGTAGCAGGTAATACTATTATGACAATATTTTACATGTCACTTAGGTAATAGAACAAAATATGGTATTTATATGTTTTGGAACGGGTAATATATTTAAAATCTAATCTCATATTTAATAGTTTTAAATATTTTTATTCAAACTATGTATAGCATCAATTTTTTATTATCAAATTAAAGCTATTATATAACTAACAATGCATTAATTTTAGTTTAGACAATAACAAACAAATTCAATATTAAAAAACTATAAGCTCAATTCTTATAAGTTATTGCCTACTGGTAATCCATATAAACGTATGACTTATCTCTCGATAAACGGACAGAGTGGTTTAGTTGTATTAGACACCTATAATATTGCCTATATTAAGAAACAATAATATATGAACGTGGAATCCAGCTTAATGCAACTTGATAGTTACGAATACCAAGTTAGTGGATTCAGTGTGTTGCACTAAGTATTACTAAGTTGTTCTAAGTATTATTATATTTTAGATTGTTCCATTCTTAAGGTAGTTCCGGAGGTAGTTCCGATAGTAGCTCTATGAAATTTTACCGATTCAAACATAATTATACAATTTGCAGAACAATATTACTATCTTAAAACCAAAACTTCGGAATATGAATCTTTAGTCTTAAATATTTTAGTTTGTTTTTAATGGACGAAATAATGATAATTATTTTGCACTATAAAACATTTCTTATAATATTACCAAACAAATTTAATAAAAATATTATACTTGTCATCGTGTGAATATTTATTAAAATGCATCAAAGGAAACGCAGATAAATAAACGTCGAAGTTAAACACTAGAACGTAGATTAGATGTTAAACAAATCAGATATGGTTTTTAAATTACCATAAACCATAGAATTCTTAATATGTTTTAAAATAAATCTTGTTCAAAATCTCGCTTCGTTGTCGCTACCTATAAACCAAGGCAGTATGATGCGATGTGCGATTACGGGATAAAACGTGTTCCCGTGAAAATATCAATACCGCATGTTGGGATTTGGGGTATATCTACACAATAAATAGACAATTATTAAAGTTTATTAAATATTGCCATTACGTATTTTTTACATTAATATATTTAATTATTTATAACTGAATTTTATACTGTTAAAAATTATTTTACAATATATAATTTACGAGTTGATTTTCAGTGATTCTTTATATTATTTATAGTGTAAAGTTTAGATGTATATACGACATACGTATTATATTATCTATTTGAACAATTTTAATTATACTATAAATTATTTACATCAGTTAATATCTTACTCTATTGTAATATAATTGATGTCATTGATTGGAAACGAATTAAATTTATTAAGAAAGTACAAAATATACTCGTTACAAATGCATGTGACAACAATCTTGACAGATGTATACGTTTTAGTCGTTAATTGTTTGATTATATCTAATTTATTATACTCATAGCACCTTCTTAAATGATTATGATGATAATGATAATACATTTATAATGTCCTAAAAGTTTATTTTTAAATTAAAATTGTAATAAATAAAAAAAAATATAAGTGCAATAGTTATAAAATGTATTTATTATTCCCAATATAAGTATTTTAAATACATTTCGATTAGAAGCTATATAAATATATTTTTTATTTCAACCTAACAATAACGTGATAAATGCTTGTTGTTCATTTTAGAACACAGCGGTTCATAATATTTTTAAGCTAAGCACTATAAGTTAATTGCTGTCAGATTTTTATAAATAAAACTTTGTAAAAATAAAACAAACACAATACAACTATAATGTTTTATGATAGGAGCTTCAAATGAAATAATATTATGTTAATAGTTTATTATATTATAGCACATTGGGTAAGTCAATTATTAATCATCGTGGTAGTCGTAAACATAAACAATAATAATATGAAAATCATGTACAGCATATGATATATTAATTTAATTACAACGGCTACGTGTTTATATCGTATTTTTTAAGAATAAATTAAAACGGCGTTCTTGTTGTTGATAACGAAATGTCAAAACCATCAATACCTACGAAAATTAATATTTTTTATATATAAAAAAAAAAATCTGATTAAATAAAATAATTTTAACGAGATTGCGTTAAGTAATTTGATTATCAATAAAAAAAACTAATGAAAAACATCAGAGAGTATTGATACTTATAAATTTGTCAAGTCGGTGTGTAGCTGGTAATTCATTGAGAAAAAAAATTTAAAAATGTAAGAACGCATTCATCTTTTTCCTTTAAAGAATTCATTTTAATACATTTACTAAAAAAATAATAATGCATAAATTAATTTAAATAACATAATAATATACACAATAGAATTTATTCAGGGGAGATTTATTTAATATAATTTATAATTCAATTTAGATCGCTAAATTTGTTTTTGCTGGTTCATTTGTGGAATTATAAATTAAAATAACGGATTTCGCCATATGCTATACATGTTTTGTATTATAAGCAATAATATAACTATTATTATAATATCGTATTATTTTTTTTTTTTTATAATTTAACATATTTATCTGAAACATGTTAGATAAAAATAGTTTCTTACGCTATTGAGTATGAATAATGTATGGAACAATAACATTTTTTTAATCCTTTAAATTTTCTATTTAATCATCTACTTATTATTTACGCAATTTTTTTTTTCAAAAGACATTTAAACTAGAGTTTTATCTTATGTAATTATATTGATAGAACGATTAAATATAAGTTTATATAGCGTGGTCGTGTTGATTACATTTATAAACACAAGTATATAAAAAGTAATATTAATAATAATTTATTTTTATTTTCACATAAATGCGCGATAAAAATGTCCTAGAAAAATTAATTACATTTTATAATTGAAGTCAACAGTAAAATAATTTATATAAAACGTTTTTATGTAGAATTTATATTTATTCACTGCTATGCATAATAATTATAATAATATGTAATAAATAAAATTATTAAAACAGATTAATAAAATAAAATAATTATAATTAATAAGAAAAAAAAAATGTTCAATAAAATATTCCTAATAATGACAATAATAATATTTATTCTATTAAAATTTGATAAAAATTATCGTAGAATATTTTGTTATGTAGAATATAGATACCTACATAGGTAATATATTTTCTTGCACATTATTAATATTGTTTTGGCGAAAAAGTTTTCTTACTTTCTTAAGTTTTTAATAACTATTGCTTATTAATTAAAGTGAACCGACATAAATCTTTATAAAAGATATTTTAAGTTAGGTACAAACGTACAGAAGTAGAAGTTAAGGTTGAATACAAAATTAAAATATACTCTTAACTTTATAACCACACCGATATCACTATATTATGGATAACTAAATATACTTAGATAACTGACCACAACAATTATTAAATTGCATTATAATATTCGAGATTATGTTATAAATACAAATAAACTAATAAAATAAATGCCAAGCACATCATATTTTAATATATTAAATTACTAGTATTGAATTTGTCACTTAATGATGGTTTTCTAAAAATCAACAGCACATTTTCGTATTATTTCTAAGAATTATTTGTTCTTATATCTCGTTCTATACCTATGTCCTATACTATGCATATTACAAGTGGGATTAAACGATGCATCCCGAGTTTAATAGTTTGAATATTGCACAGTTTTGCACGTCACGTCCAATTTAATTCATAAATTTAATGTACCTAATTCTGTTTAAATTTCGAGTTACTAGCTACCGTGTACTTTACATAATTTCTTGTCTACTATATTTTAAGATTAGCGAAATGTAAAGATTTATATTTAAAATTATCAATTAATGACCTCAGTGAAATTCAAAATAAAATTGATGTAATTTTTATTTATGGCGAGTATTTTACAAGAATAAAATTCAAGTAATAAAAAGTATATTCAATGACATTTCTAAATTATGTTTCGATGCATATACTAATACATACCGATGTCCTATATATTGGAACACTTACTGTAGTTATTAATAAATTACTTGAATGTTATCGCGGTATATTATACATTATATACTGATATAATTTTAATACGAAAATAAAATTCACATACTATATTACTATAAAATGGAGGGTGTAACTAACTTATGCTTATAACAGGTTTACAGGTGTCAAATGCATCATGTAATTGAGTAAGTATAACTATCATAAATGTGATAAAATCTAAATTCAAATATAAATTATCCCAATCCCGTTATTTTTCGTTAAAATATTTAAATTAATACTTTAGGTGCTGATTTTCGTGATAATCTTTAAAAATATAAACACAATTCTTACCTCGCCCCCTCCAAATTCCAAAGTAACAAATTGGTCTAATTGCCTACAATAAACCACATTTATTTTAATGTTGAACATATTATGCTCTGCCGAAAAAAAACACACACATTACTCTAAAACCAATGCTTACATATAGCTCCGCTCAAAATCTAAAATGTATACAATTTATATTTGTAATTAATATGAAATACTACTGTATTTTCAAATTAAAATAAATCCATATATTTATATGCATTCAAACATTATTTTATCTCGACTATAGTTTTGATAAAAATATGTCTGTATAATAAATACCTATAGGTACTCAAATAATCATAATTCATAATAATTGTTTGTATCTATCTAGTTCATCTCGCATGAAACATATTAAAATACTATACAGTTATAAATAAATCAAAAAATCAACTAAATGTTTTAAGTCGAAATAATCAAACTATAATACGTTACATTTTTATAATATATATATAGTAAACTAACCGAATAAACGAATTATATCCCGAGTAAAATAAATCCCTGGTAGTTTTAAAGTATGCAGGACGATCCCACCGTGTGTGCGTTTCTAGTGTGGGATTTTGATTGCGGGTTTATGTGTTTTCAAAAGAATTTCGGCATTTATACTGTTGGGGGGTTTGAAGTGTACAAAAAATAATACACCATTTAGGTAACATCCTCCACGGAGGCGGTGGAGCATATCGTTAATAATTCAGTCGAACATGTCAATAAATTTAATGAACCTTATATGTTTTGTAGGCGGTAGAACTACATTTTCTACCTTTTTTATACTTAGTTTTCTTTTTATATTTCCATTGGTTTACGGAGTTCACATACCAAATAAAACCATTTACAAATCACCGAAAATGATGACATTTGATCATTTAATTTTTGTACCTACCTACCTATATGTATATTATATACAATAATATAATATACGTATTAGGTACACGGTGTATCTATTCAAGAAAATATCAGTGTTTATTATTAATCGTAAATTTTACTAATATATAACTAATATAATATTTAATTTATCATACAGACCATTATAATTGACATTTGTGACAAAAGCACAGGATTAAAAAATACGACGTCATAATTAAGTCTGTAGTCTGTACCCTAGGTGCAATATAGGTATATATTCTCACTTGAGGAATTTTTCATTGTGTACATCCGTAAAATACACTAAATGGCAATTAGAACTGTGTTTGGGTGGACTTTTAAATTAAATATTTTTACTTTGGGGTTAAATTAAGCATGCGTAACAATAAGACACGAGAGCTTTACGCATTATTATAATATATTACCGGTCATCATCATAATGGCGTCAGACTTTTGTTCTTGTATCTCGTATGGAAAGCATAAAAATTAAATTTAACCTCATTACCACGAGTTTTAAAAATACAAACAGGTCGTAAAGTTTTCGCTACGTGGTAATTCGATGCATATATTATTCACAGTGGGATAACATTTATAAATATTGTTTTTCCTGTAACGCCTACGGGCGGCTCTTATTTTGACATCTTGAAAATACTAAATACCAGTGCTTAGAAAAAAATTGACTAAAAAAAAAAACATTTCGATTAATTATATCGATATGGTTAATTTTCAATATTCAATTTATCAAAAGACTCATCAACTAAGAATACTAAATATATAACTTACATTTTTAAATAAAAATGTCATTTGTTTGGCATAGATATTTAAAAAGTTCAAATTTAAAGTGTATTTGTCTTTTAAAAAGATACAATAACTTTCACTTGTATTAAAATTAAGTTCGATCAGCTTGTCTTGATGTTACATCAAGATCTGCATAAAAGTAAACGATTGTTTGAGTGCTACTGCTAGGTATGGTTAGAAAACCATCAGAATAATAAATCAAATATTATTTAAAATAAATACTCGAGACAAAAATATTGAGAGCAAAGTTCAAGTTTGATATAAATCTATATAAATACATATACTGTGAAATGTTTTAACTAGTATTACTGAACAAAATTTAATTTGTGAAATAATAGAAAAAAGTACAATGAATTGAATCTGTTTCAAAAAAAAAAAACAGTACTACAGGAGTAAAAAAAAATGAGAAATGCGTTTCTATTTGTGTACGATGAAGTTTAATATTAATTGTTTGAGCGTAAATGAAGTATAACATAGACTTTTGTGTTTAAAAACGCGATGGTGTTAATAAAGTATTTACGAGTATATCACTACCCCCAATCAATTAAATACAAATGTATAACCGTGTAACACGTTTGCAGAGATATGCGTATATTGACATATTTGGGTTTTATTCGGTTATTTGATAACATATAAATGTATGCATAGTACCATAATATTATATAGGTAACTCTAATGTAGATAAATTAAATATAATTTAAATATTCTGTAGGAACAAAAATACATACAATTATTATTTTATCATATCCTTTTATTATTATAAGGTACCTAAATTATCTACTCGGATAATGCGTCTCTGGACGGTTATTGAATAGGTAGAGGTATGTCGTATGTCAATATGTAGACTAGTAAAGATTTGAAATGCGCGTATTGCGTGCGTCGTAACACAGCATTATTTGGAGCTGAAAAAAAGTCGAAGGGAACAATCGACGCTGCCACATTCCTCAGACGCAGACCAGGACATTTGTCGGAGTCAATATTATTATGTTATTATAGATGTTGAGGTTTTTATGTCAAAGCCGTATATAATTGAATTGGGATATGTAACAGCAGTGGCGGGTGCAAATGTCGAGAAATTACCATCTCCGTGACTTGAATATTCCTGTCGGCGGGCACTTACCTTCCCGAGTTATTTCAGCGGTCCGAACCAGCTCCACCGGATTCCTTGTATATGCGTATATACATTATTCACGTAATATAATATCCATCCGTACACGCACACGCCGACGGAGGGTTATCGTAATTAAAGCGTCTCGAAAACACGAATTCACAGTGTACGCGGCAGACGGTCTGTTTGGACTGCCCAACGTGTACACATAAATACGAATATGTATTCGATTGTTTACATTATAAAGGGTTTACGTGGGAAATAATAATAATAAAAAAACCTAAACCAAAGTTTTCCTCTATTGTTGAGGTCAAACGATGACAACATGTGGACTACTATAGACTACTATACTATTATTACCGCTATATAGGTAATACTATATATACACAATACTGTACAACACAGCGACAGTATAGGCATACGAGTAGATCGCTTCGTTGTTCCGTATTACAAATGAATATTCATTTTTTAAAACAAAAAAGTTTCGGGGGCAAAAAATAAAAAACGATAACAAAGCCCTGTGCATTTCCGTTTACGAATTTTTTTTTATTTATTTTTTTTTTTTTGTCGTTTTTGTTGTTTATATATTTATACATAATATACCCATACAGCAGCACAGTAATGGTCTCACGGGGTTCCCGGAATGCGATCCGTTGTTAATGGTCAGAACCTCATTTTTTACCATTACAATCGGCCGCATGTGTTCGAACCGGTGTTCGCGGCGGTGAGCGGCGAGGGGGTGCGAGTGGTGCGACGGCGTTTTAAAAACGCGGAAAGCAGAAACAATTTGTCTTTTGGCTGCGGCGGCGGCGGTAAAAACTGAGTTTTATGTACGCGTACATATATATTGTATGATTATTTTATTATATAAAATGCGAAGAAACGCGCGTGTATATAGAAATATTACATAGAGAACGTATAGTGAAAAGAGAAAAAACACGCATACAGGCGCGTGCATAAAAGCGTCTATATAATACTACGCTTATATGCGGAGAATAACGAGTGGTAATAATAATTCGTAAGAGCGAGTACAGTATTTTAAACACGTGTTGACAGTTATCCCTGTTAATAAACGTCTCTGCGACGGATAATAATAATAATAATATTTAACTGGGTGCTACACACGATTTTTATTTTTTCCTCATGTGTGCAACGGCGGCGTGCGCGCATATTATATACGTCGCGACGAACGCGCACTGCAGCTCACGAGCGTACGCACACTGTACACACACACACACGCGCACTTAGAGATACCTATATATATATATATATATATGTTTATAGGTTTTTAAGTACTATACAGGTATTGTACTACGGCACCGGCTCGGTCGGTCATTCCGTTAAGTGGTACGGATCCGAACAGCGGTTTACCGTCCAAAAATGGAAACCTTCCACGGAGGAATGTGCCGAAGACACGTGTCGTTCGTGGCCCCGTACGACGTACACGGAGGGAGGATTTATGTCAACAAGACGCGCGTGACAGAAGTAGCTATGTATGCGTGTGTGTGTGCACGCGCGTGTATAATACATTAATGCACACACGGTTGCTGCTGCAGGTATGCACCGCACCACTGCTGAGGCGTTTAGAGTATAATATTATAATAATATCGTCATATAATTATAATATATATATATGTGTGTGTGTGTGTGTGTGTGTGTGAGAATATATTGTGATGCGTGTGTGTGTGTATCCTAGTTGTCGGTGGGGGGAGGCGGTAGAACATAACCGTATTAGGTAAAAGGTATAAACCTACTTGAAATGTCGACGAAGGATGCACGAAATTAATTTTTTTTTCCCATCTATTACCACCGAATTTTTCCCATCGTAAATATTACACTCGTCGTGCCGACTCCACGTACCACCACCAACCGGTACGGCGACCGCGTTGACCGAACCGTATACGGCAATGATGATAATAATAATAATAATAATAATATAACTGGCCGCTCTACTAAAAAAAAATAAATAAATAAATAAATACCTATACCATGCCTATAACCACACGACGTTCGTATATATCGTTGCGTTCGCTTCTGGCCGTGTGAAAAACGTTAACGTCCGATTTTTATTACGCGTCCAAACGTGCGTATAAGACGCGGACACATTATTGTACGTGTACAGGTGTATATATAACATTATACGAAACGCAGCCGAACACTATAGGTACGGCGACAACGAAGTTTTCACGCCGCTCGTCGCAGCATCTATACATACGCGTTTAATGACTGCAACAGCGCCGGGCGCGGTCTCTTAATGAGGAACCGTTTGAAGTATTGCGGTAGAATCGGTATGGGAGAGTAGGTACACCCCGGTTAGTAATAATAAAAACGAATATAAAAATAAAAACACGTATCGACGGCCCGTCGTCGGACGCGGCTGCGTACGCTGCACACGGTGGCGGCAGCGGTTAGTATTATAGGTGTATATATACACAGTGGTTGTAGTTAATAATATATTATTATTATTGTTGTAATATTAAACGCGCACTGCACTGTGCGGTGCAAGTGTATGTGTTTAGCAAACGAGCGCTATAGGGATATATTATAAGTTCGTGATTCACGACTTTCAGCCGTTCCCGCCGCCGCCGCCGTCCTCTAGTCCACTAGCAGGTCGTTAATTTCGTCGCGTTTCTTTCCCTCGCCGCCGACATCAAAACACGTTCGTGTGGTCTAGAGAGGACGACATCGGCGCATGATAATATTATTTCTGTTCGGTCTGTACGGAGTGTAGTGTTCCTATCGAACGATTATAAAACGTCATCCGCGTTTGTCAGCCGCCCGCGGCGGCAGTCGTTACGACCGACCTCCCCCGAATTGATGATCTTAGAGTCGTATATTATTATATACGTGTTTGTGCGTGTATCTAATGAATAATGATATTCAACCGGGGGACTCCGGTCTACAAGGAATTCGGGATATTCCGTCGGCTCGAGTATAGTATTTACGTGACGACCACCCACCGGGTTAATTTTCGCGCGAATAAATAAATTTTCCACGTTTTTATCCGCAGCACGCCGCCGTGAGCGAAGATTATATTAAACTATTTTAATATCGCGTTTGCAGGTCGGGCGAACGACAAACTACGCGACAAGTAGATTTTTCGAATTTTCGTAGCGAGAATTTCAACTATTTAAATTTCTCATATTATTCACGGCGTTCTATAATTCAATATACCTATAGATATTATATTATATGATCCGGGATGGCAGTATTGGCATTCGGTTGCCGCGCGTATATTTCGCGCAACGGATGGCCCATTATAATATTATAATATTACCTATCGTCATCATTACGACCCGTAGTTTCTTAGATATTTTTATATTTTTTTCTTAGACTCTTGCGTATACCACAATAACCGAAATACGCGATTATACACAGCCACTGCGTGTACCTACGCGACGACTCTTTTGGAGGGCGATTCGAAACGTGTGAAATGTTGCTGGTCTCGGTCGAAACGCGTTTTGTCTGAATCTCACACAACAGTCGTGTCTTCGGTTCCAACCACGGCCAACACCAATCGATTTCGTGTTCGGCCGTATAATCGGATTTTATAATTGTATACAATGTACACCATATAGGACCGGCACTATAATAATAATATATATGATATATTGCCCACCCGTAGCAGTGCAAGCCGGTATTGTTGTAAGTTATAACGAAAAGAAAATTTAATATAATGCAATCGAACGAAATCTAAATCCGTGTGGCACCATATATGCGCCCGCAGAGAATTTTTATAATAATAATAATAATATAATATATTACAAGGACCACCGAAAAGGAAACAACACGTACCGCCCCTGCGGTCGGAGCGCGCGTGCGTGAATGTAAGTATTGTACGCACGTATTATTATTATACGTGTAGGTCCGACTGCGTTCAGGGTGGCTCGGTGGTGTAAATATATCGTTTTATTATATATATATATTATATTATGTTCGGTGTCGCATTGTTTGTCCCTTGTGCGACACGGCCGACCGTCGTGTTTGGCTACGGCACACACACACACACAATGCAACAAGGACCTGCACGGACCAGCACGGACCTGCACGTTATGTGGTACAATAATATAATAATAATAATAATAATAATAATATATGAGCATTGGACGACGACGGCGGCGGCATGCGGAATAATAATATGAAGAAAAAAATATATATAAGGGAAAAAAATAATAACAATAAATACACCCAATATTCACAAGTCAAAACCGAACCTTCCACTGCAGGTCCGATATATAATAAAATATTGTAACATATATACGCGTCTATTGTGCTTGTACACATACGGTATCGTGCGGTGTTCTCGAAACGAATGAGCCGTTCTAAATCTTATTTTCTTTCTTTTCTTCCCCGAAGTGATCAAATTGATTTTATTATGTTACGCACTAAAAGTCACGTACTTATATATAATATACTCCAGCAGTGTGTTCACTATATAATATAACGTTGAATGTTTACGACCTTCGGACCGGAGAATTTCACCGGTATTTAGATGATATTTTATTTTAGTCACCACGATGTATAATAGGAGGCGTATTATATTATTCTTTTTTTGTAGATACTGTAACGCCGACGAAGGGCATCGAGACATTTTACTAAGTTTGAGATTTTAAAATGTTATTTTTATGGAATCGACATATTATTATTATACTTACACCTACACGCACGATCACACACGAATTATTTTTAATATCACACACACACACACACATACATTACAGGGTAGGCACTAAACTCAACGGCCAATTACATTACAAAATGTATTATTATTATTACATCAGATACCACGAGACTTTTTGCAGATAAATCGTACCTGTACTCACACAATCACTAATACATTATTTCTAAATTAACCATATAAGAATACCGATGTGTAGGTATTCTGTGTTAGATATTGTTCCACTGATTTTCTTAATCGTGACCGTAGGGCGTGGACACTAACTCGATACTTAATCAAACGCATAATTATTATATGATAACTATATCATCGAAATAACTATAAGGCTATAACCAAATAAACAGTTTCTAATTCGAAAATTATTAATTACACAAAATGCAATAGCTATTTCTAGTAAATAGCAATGCACTTCAAAATGTATAGGATACATTATTAAAAATAAATTAAGCTTAGATATCTCACAAAGATATAAATTACTTTCAGAGAACAAATAACTAAATTCGAAATCAGCGATAATAACAGAAAACGATATTCTAGTGAAAAACTAATAAATATCGGAAAATCAATTTGTTTTTAATGTTTATTGGAGCTAGCTGCGCGAAACAATTACAGATTTTCAGGTACGTAATTCATAAAGGATTTCAACAATAACCATTAAAAGGATGTAAAAAGCATATTAAAACCATTTTATATCCCATTTTCATTCTCCGACCCTCGAGACAAATATGCGCAAAACCAATCTTGTGTTGTTAACTTTAATAAAAAAACATCAACTTCCATCTTTTATTAAATTTTAAGAATAATATTATATTAATCATCTCACACACATAGTGGCGCGACTATCGGGAGTATTGGATGTGTAATTCACAGGGGCCCCAGGTTTTGAGAGGCCTCTAGATTAAAAATTTCATGCACGATATTCCTACTATGATCTGTAATATACACATATTATATTATTTGTTTTAATATAATAAATAATTATGTTTTTACTCTTTTGAATTTAGAGAATAATTCAAATTATGATTACCTATGTGGGAAACCAGTTAAGAGGATGTCAGCG
Source organism: Rhopalosiphum maidis (assembly GCF_003676215.2). Lineage (NCBI taxonomy): Eukaryota > Metazoa > Arthropoda > Insecta > Hemiptera > Aphididae > Rhopalosiphum > Rhopalosiphum maidis. The sequence continues at coordinate 7,246,472 of NC_040879.1, forward strand.
CACTGTATGTTTTTTCTCTCTCTAGCCCACGCGCAACATAGACAAAACACATCTATGCAGTCCGAGTAGAACTCACTCAATTTTGGTTCTAGAGCTAATATACCTATTATAAAATTAAATGTTGATAATATTTCTGAGTACAAAACGATGAGTTTTTTAAAAATGTTGTAATTTATAGCTATTTTTTAACGATATAATTATTGGGTATATTGGGAATAATGGAAAAAACTCATTGTCTTGTACTCAGAAATATTATCAAAATTTAATTGTATAATTAGTATATTTACTCTAGAACCGAAATTGAGCGAGTTTTACTCAGACTGCGTAAATGCGTTTTGTCTATGTTGCGCGTAGGCTAGAGAGAGAAAACAAACAGTGTGTAACATCCTTTTAAGTGAATCGTTACACATACAATACACTAATACAGCAATATAGGTACCAGAATGCGAGTATAGCGTATGGAAAATAATTGAAAATTTCAAACTTCTTTTATTATTATACATAATAATTATGTTGGTGTGTGTACTGTGTAGTGTGTAAGTCATGACTCGTGACAATATTATGACGTGTCTGAAGATAAGACATACAAAACTATCTATCTATATTCTATATAATTCAATAATTGTTGTATTTCTATCTGATAATAATGAACTGGATACAAACAAAATCATTAATGACTAAAAAACAAGAAAAGTTAATTTTTATATTTAATTTTATAAAAAAAATAAATTTATGTAATAATTATATTAACTATTACATGAGAAAAAAACAATATGAATATTAGAGTGAAATGGCCCATTATCGAACTTAAAAGTAAGAACATTACCTGTATTTTCTCGTTGGTTTTTTACGATATTTCAATTTTTAAATGATTTATAAGCATTTTTAAATATTAATATATTTCATACAAACTCATAACTCGTTTAAAAATTTAAGAACGTAAAAACTGACGTGAAAACACAAATACCTAATGTTCTTACTTTTAAGTTTGAAAAAAGGTCATTTCACTCTAATAGCTGTTAATCCAACACACACAAAATTGGAATTGCTGAACGTATATTTAAGTATGGTATGCGTTAGTAATCCGGATATAAGACTTGAGGTAACACAGGTAGGTATATTTGGTAATGGTCTTAGAAATGAACATGAAAAAGTTCAAAATTTTACGTCAAAAAATAATTAAACGGTTATTTTTTTTTTATTCTCAGGATAGTCCTTGTAGTAAGTATAGTATAACTATCAATATACACAGCAATAAGGCATATCTATAGCAAAATCATATTTTTTTCACAACACATTGAGGATATTTTATAATTATCTCATAATATCGAGATTAAAGAGAGAAAAATGCGAGTTGAAATGATTTTGTTCAAGAGAATATGATTTTGATATTTTAAAATTGAACTTATTCATGATACATAATATAGCATTTATAAAATGTATTATATTAGTACACGTTTGACGCAAACATGTTTTCTATCTGTTTCGTGTATGTATACGCACGCATAAATAATTAAATATAAAATTAAATTACAGTTAAAGGATAAATTGCGATACTTTTTTATAAATAATTCTATGAAATAATTACGTTTCCACTTTGATGTGTAAAACTTAAACGAAAACAAAGTTTTTCGTAAACCATATGGTTTCTCTTCCACCATAATCACCTTTCAACCAACAACCGCATACCGAACAGTCCTCTAGGTAACAATAACCGGTACGAAACAAAACCGTTTACTTCATACATATACCTATTTAGTATTTAATATATAGTTAACTAGAAACGTTTGAATCATTTTTATCGTTACAATGTTGCTAGCGTCGAGGACCACAATTCAAGCACTAAAGAATAAAATATATATTTTAAATGGTTTAATTTATGACAGCTTACTCAAACTCAAAATGTATATAAGTAAATACTTGACATACTTATCGTGTCCTACTCAATATTATTTTCTACTGTTTTGTATCAAATATTAAACCATTATTATTACATAGAAAAACTTTTTTTGTTGTAATTCATCAAGTCTTATATAGTATTTCCTATTTTATGTAAACATTAAATGTCACTCCGACGATCGTAATAAAGTGATACCTTTAGAAGTCAGATAATAATAGATAATAAAAAATATGTAAGTAATTCAATTATAATGCTTAGTACTTTGAAAATACAATAGATATATTTATATTTAAAAAAGATATTAAAAAGACTACCGATTAAATACATTTTTAATATGTTGTAGTGTATGTACTAAAAAGTAATAATAATAACCTTAAACCTTAAGCATTTGACAGAATATTGCGTTGAAAGTATAAAACTAAAAATACACAAAATATATAAAATTTTCATGCTGATTACTTTAAGTATCCTTAAACCTTAATAGATACGTGGATATTCTATAGTATATTCGAGAAATATTAATTGCTAGTGATTTATATTGAAGAAATACATTTATAATTGTAAGTTTATATATACGATGTTTATGAACTAAAGGTATATTGTATATAACTAAGTTTCTTTGTTGTTTATATATATATATATAGTTTAGTTTTAATAATTGAAATAATAATCTAATGACGAATAATATTGTGATTTATTATGTATTATAATACCTATTCATTATCAATGTTCATTGTAACTAATGCTGTAAACAAAAATATAGGTCTATACATACTATATAGGTACTTAAGCCTTTTATACAAGTCCTGTAGTAATTGTACCTAATGCAAATGTAATTAAACATTACTTAGTCAATTTGATTTAATTAGTAATCGTTAGTTAAACAAGTAAGCATCAAACTAGGATAAAAAAAAAATCGTTCTTCATTAAATATGTTTTTAATGTCTTCCTGTCACCAGTGAAGGGTGATGTATGTGTATAATAACGTAGATATACCTAAATAGTAAAAACAGTATGAAACAGAATTAAACAATTTAAACACAAATAAAAATACGTTTTCTAAGTGCCACTAATGTCGAGTATCTTTCGACCACAGTCAACAATATCATATAGTTATAACAATCACCAACTATTAACAAAAACTAAAGTTTAGTATATTCTTAAATACATATATATATATATATTATTAACACATAATGCACGAGTCTGGCAGTCGCCAAAAACCTTCTCACCAGAAGGGACCTTCACTGCGGGTCACTAATAAATAATAGTACGTGCATGCCTATATACAATGCTAAAACGGCATTCATATTGTAGCTTAAACTACGACGACAACAACATTACGACGTACCTATGTGCACTTAAGTGTGCACGCTGTCGTTTGCGCCGTAACGCGGTCCATCGCAAAAAAAAAAAAAAAAGCAAAAACAAAGACAAATTTGACCTAGAGCGTTTATTTTTTTATTTAGTAAATTTCAAACCAGTTGTCAGGAGGCGTTGGGGTTTTCCGGCATTTAACAGTGATAATAATTATGATTAAGTCGTTTCGTTAGCGTTATAATACCGACTCGGATTAGAGTGGGGGTAGATTCGTGTGGTGAAGCGTCGATGGATGAAGTCTCTCCACGGAAAATAATAATCCACTACGGGAGGGTGTGCAGCAGGAATAATACTATAGGTACAATAATACATGACATGCGCGTACACCTATGCCGATATTAACTAGGCACGGCTCTGAAATCTTTCTTACCCCTCCCCCCCCCGCAAAAGTGGTGGGCATCATTATAATAAACATTGTATGAAATTCCACATTCTCTCATTCCTTAGCGATTTTGGCTCTAAAGCCAAACATTTTTAACAGTCAATATAGCCACGGATATTTGTTGGTAGACGACGGCAGTATTGATGATAATTAATGAAGGCGTGCCCCTATTGCGCTTTTCAAAATAAGACGACCAGACATTCGAATTCACTTTCCTCGAAAACAATACTGTTTGTACACACATACTATTAATTGTTTACGCCCTTTCCTAATTGCCATATTATCGAAATGAAAACGGCGGACAAAACACTGCGAGTACTCTTAGAATACGTACACGACAATATTGTACGAGTCGTACTCGTGAGTTGTGGGGCATCGAGTGCATCACACGTTTATGAAATGCGAGTGGTATTCCGAATTCAAGTCCTTTAAGGCGCGTGTATAACTACTATATAGTTGTACCAGTGTCCGGTACGGACATCGCGGCAAATCAAAATATCACCGCCCAAATCGGTAAACGGAAATTTATTCCAAAATCAGATAGTACCCCCCCCCCCATTCAGTCCCACCGGTGGAACCGCGCCCGTGCAATATCCAGCGTGCAGTTTACGCGTACAGTCAACGCGCACGTCTAATATATTATTATAAACGCATAATATTACCTACGCGGACGTCGCGGAAACCCGTTTCGGACACGAGTCGCGCGGGGTCGTGGTGTGCGCGACCGGCGCGTGTCCGAAACGGAAGAGGACGATAACATTATTGTTATTATCGTTATAAGTCATTGTCGCGCAAACGCATATTACTGTATAATGTATATATATATATATATATATGATTATTATATCTAACTATTACGGTAACAATGTGAAAACCGCGAGACGCGTTACCTGTGGTGGCGGAGACGATCTCGGCCGGTGGCACCACCGACAGCGCCATCAGAAGCGCCGCCAGCGCCGACGTCAGCCGGAACCGCGCAGGTGCCGACATGGTGCTGACAACAGATGAACGGCTATCGGTCGCGGGTATCGTCGCGTCCTCCGCGGTGTGTGTCTTTCGCGCGCGCGCTCGAGTCTCCGTCCGGCGTGTGCCGCGTTCACGCGGTCATTGCACTCGGGCGATCCGTCCGATGCAGATAATGGTGATCCGGTGACGCGATGACGGGAACGGAAGGCGATGAAAATAACGTACTGTTTGACCACCGTCCGGCGCGAGGCCTGCAGGAACACACCGTTGCGACGCGGTTGGGCACAACCGAAAAAGACCACACGCTCGACTCACTCAGACAAGAACACACACTTGTACACGACTTACCGTCCGCGCAGACACTGGTCGGCACACCGGTACAACGCGCGCGTATTCTACCGCCGCCGCCGCCGCCGCCGCCGCCACCCCCACCACCACCGCCGCAGTAATGACTGCTATACGACAACTGAGTATAATGCACTACTACCACTACCACCGCACCGCCGCCGCCGCCGCCGCCGTAGCCGTCGCCGGACTCGGGACTACCATTATGCGCTATTATAACACTCGGCGGCGCACTGCATAATAATATTATTATAAAATAAATATCATACACGATGTACAATATATGTATATACGTATGTGTATAAGAAATATCATATACCTACCGTCCATTATTGTTGTCGCGTCCCGATGGTGAGATATTTATCCGAAAGAAAGGTCTCTCCGGCCGGCGGTGTAACGAATCGCGCAGGTACCCGCAGCGCGTCGGATTATTGTTGTTTGCTCGACATTCGAGTTGTGTCCCGCGGCGATTGTTCGCGGCGATAATTCGTACACGCACGACGATGACACGTACCCACCCGACAACGAAAATAATACGAAACGAACGCGCGCGTACTCAAAAAAACCCCGTGTAGCCCGCGTACTGCAGGCACACAGTATAATATAATATTATTGTTATTGTCATCGGTCGGACACGGCAGCGAAACACAAACCAAATTATTGAAAACGTACCCATCCACGGTACGTACGGCATGTAATATTATAACATGACGGTTTCGCCGTGCGAGTGGAAAAGAAACCGCGCGCGCATAATACAGCAATATGACGATAATAACGCAATATGACGGATGTGGGAAAACGCGAGCGAACGCCGTGACGAGTGTCAATGATAATAGCGACGGTGATGAAGTCTCCGCGCGGACTCCTACGCCGATAGTTCGGTTGCGATCGCGTCGCGGGGTCAGGCGTATCCGCGTGAAATCCAAAAAACGACATTTATATATTATTACCTACTGTACATGCCGAGCCCACTGCGACTCGGAACATTTCGCATTTTACATTTTACTCAACTACAGTCGTCGTCAGTCGTCAGCACCGGTACACGCACGACGTCACCGTCAGTGATATTGTTATTATTATTATTGATGGTAAAATACGCGGTCGCGCGTGTACGGTGCGACGGCAGCACATCGGACGCGCGACGACCGATGGAGCTTGGTCTGGAGACGAGTGCATCGCCGTCACACCGGTGCGGTGCGGTGCGGGCGGTGCGGCGGAGGCGGAGGCTGCGTGCGTGTGACGGAGAGATGAACCTGAAATAGTTGTACGGACGCGACCGTGTTGGCGGCCGTGCGCGGGGCCTGGGCAAGCGGGGCGCGCGGGGGGATGGTCGCCGCGCGCGCGTTTATCTTTAGTCCGATCGCAGCCGCCGCCGACCGTCCGGCGACGTTTGCGACGCGTGTCAGTGCGTGCGTGTGCCCGCGTGCGTATTATGCTTTTTACCGCACGGGCGCAGCCCATGCCAGCGACGGCGGCGCACACAAAATAATAATAATAATAATAATAGTGATATTGTTATTGAATTTCGTTGACGACTCGAAACATGATCGGTGCGACGACCGCTTTTCGATCGGAACCGTACCCGTACGAGAGATAACGATAATAATATTATTATGTACGATGCTTTTTTCTCTCTGTTTTTTCTTTTTTCTTTTTTTTGATTATCACGATGTGGGTGCGGACAGACCTGAGCCCCTCTCTGTGAGTGTGCGGCCCCGACCGAGGATCCCGGCCCAGCGCAGATATCATCAGCTGAAATAATATTACCTACACGATTTTATTATTATATAGATGGTATACGCGAGCCGTATAGAGGTACCTGTGTTAATAATAATAATATTATTATTATTAATCTCTGTTGAGTTGTTGAGATGTCGTCCGATAATATAGCTAAGTAATTTCGTTTTCACCGTGGGAACGCCGATAATCCGGCAGACGCCATACTTTTACGGGTGGTTCACGTTTTTCAGTAATCGCGTGGGGGTATACCGGCTACACCCGGTAGCCGATACATGTCGGTTGTAGGTCATATATAGGTATGCGGCGCGATGTCGTACGTACAACACAATACAGTTGACGGGTAGGACGGGGTCGAGATGAATCTCTTGCGAGAACCACAAAGAAAACAAAAAAAATAAACAACATAAAATAATATCAGATTTAAAAGTTAAAACGAAAATACCTATAGGTATATGAACAGTTTGCGAATATTGAAACGTGAAGCGGAGCAAAGCGTGGAATGTATTGGTTTTACGACGATGTGTTTTTATTATTTTCGTGTCCGTCATCACGTTTTCGATCATCATGAGCAGGTATTTCGCTCCAGTCGCTGAAATCGAGGTAAAAAATTGTAAAACCTCGGTAGGTACTTAATTTTCTCAATAATTGCGATAAGCTGACTATAGAAATGGTTTCGACAAAATGCAATTTGTCGTTTGTTTTAATCCGAGAAAAATAGTGTTGAGACTTGAGACGTTCGCAAAATAATAAATATTGAGATAAGCATTTTCTAAACATGACTTTATAATTGTTTAAATATTTTGGCTCTTTTTCAGTTTTGTTATGTTTTAAATTTTTGTTTCTTGAACAAAAAACTAAAAACTTATATACATAAGTTAACGGAGATATATACAAATTTCCGATTTATCAGTGGTTTTCATAATTTTATTTCTATAACAATAATAGCTACTAATATAACAATAGTTATTGGTGATTCATATTGAGGATCATTTTTATCATAGTAATACAGTAAAATCGCATTAATCCGGATTCCGGACTAATTGGGGCTTTAGGTTGTCCGTAATAATGAAAGTCCGGATTAGACAAAATAACCAAAAATCGTAAACTATAAATTTAAGAACATTTTATTGAATATAATATTATACAAATATTAATCTAATATTAGTACATATCTAACAATATTAAACCTAAAAAATATCGCAATAACCCGTAATTATGGAAAATGCATAGAACTCGTTTTCGTGTTTATCCCAACCTATACGGCACAAACTAGCGTGATTTACGTGTTATGAATTTATTAACAGCTGTACGGATTGAGCGAAGTCCGGACTAATGAGGTCCGGATTAATGAGATTTTACTGTATTCTATATTTCTATATTGTGTGTATAGTACTTTTCTAAGAAGAAAAATAGGTACTACAAATATTTTTTCATTTGTAATTGGTAGGGTTTGGAAGAATTTTTGATGCTAAACCCCTTCTCCTATAGACCTATCCCGATTACCGTCAACGACTATAGCATATATAATGCTAGTAATGATAGTACTAATTATGGTGGGTGAAGTTTTCTCTTAAACACGTGTCCGTGTCATTTAAATCCCCTCCCAAAATTTAATGTACTGATGCCTCTGAATGTAAACCTTTAATATAATGACGGATGTTCTGTCCAAAGAAATGTGCACGTACTTTGATACCGAGGTTTAAACCATATTATGCCGTTTTCCCGGACATATTATTAGGCACACGCCACATGCTAGAGCCCTCTTTATTAGGATATAAATATCAGTTGTAACTTTATGCTATACATATATTATGTACACCGTATTTACTATTTATCAAGTTGATATATCACCGTTCGTATTTGTATCGTAAGTATATCACGGGATAATGGTAAAACAAAATGGAAAAAGATGCAGTTACTAAATTATACCTATACAAGATTTAGATTAGCTGTGCACATAAATTACAAGTGAACGAATCTACTTACATTATACCGTCGTCTATCAACGTTGTCACGCGGTATTTGCGATATTGCTGGTATAAAATATCATATTATAATGTACACTATAATATAACTTGCTGCATTTCAGTACATATACCAGTACACCGCTGATAATCTGTTATAGTATCACAATGGCCGGCTATGTGCCCCGGCAATATTATATCGAAGTGTTTCGCACACAAAGACACGTACAATCCATATGGCTCCCCGAGCGCGGTGGACCCAACCGGCCGCAAAAATATTTCTCGTATGCCGCGCGAACGTCCACCGTATACTACAATAAAATGCTGTATTATTATAATAACAACGATCGCGACCATACGATAATAATAAACACTATTATAATCTATAGTTCTCATTGTTGTGCGAAACGTTTGTCGCGACCGCGCTCTTACTGGTGGGCGACTGTGGTGCAGGCTGTGAATAGGCGAGTACATACCTATAGTATATAATATAATGCACCTATAATAATAAGTAACAAATGTATAGTACGTACCGATCAAAAAAAAAGATATCCACTGGTTTAAATGTATACAAACAATGATTAAAATTACCGAGCATGTGAAAAAATCGATTTCGGTATACCAAAATATATTGTATTATAATAGAAAATTAAAATTAGAAAAACCGTACGATAATATGAGTTATATTCAATTTGATGAAAATAATATAAAATTTAAAATGTACTTACTGATTATTGGTTTTACGTGCGACGCGCCCTTATATTTTTTAGGTATACCACATGCGTATGATTATAGTATACACCGACTTCCTAAGCCTACATAAGTATACGAAATGAACATATTTAACGTAATATTAATAGTTATGAATATAAACAAATAGGTACATCACAAGCTGATCGATCGTGTTCTATTATATTACATTATAATAATATTGTCCGTCTTATTGTAGGCTGCGAGTCAACATATGGAATCGGGTATTTGCTGACATTCTCAGTCCGGTACCTAATCGTTAAAGGACATCATATTGTTTTAAAAATCAAAATCGAATTATATTAAATGTATACTACATTACTACCCGTACTACAATAAGTAAAAAAATACACAAAAAATCTACTAATCATAATCTTCTAAGACATTACATAAGCGACAAACCCTCTGTTTACGCTTTATACGCACGTCCGACATTTTTCCCCCGAGGTTTCACATATTATAATAAATTCAGTGCGCAACACACACAAAATCTTTTTTGGAATAGTTTAACACCTAGAATGCAACTTGTCAGTAATTATCAATGGCATTTCTAATAAATAAATAATTATTATTCAATAATATACGTGGCGTTATTAATTTTAGTTTTAAACGTATCGCTTCTCCGCGTTGCTATTCTCAGGGAACGCTGAAAAAGAATAAATTAAACCTAATGGCTTCATGTGAGGATAGGCTGTATAAAGTCTGTCGTCTTAGTGCAGGCTTGATCGTATAGTTTACGCTATGACTCAGACGTTGGTCTAATCCACAATGATAAGCAACTTTTCAAAAGTCTCGGACGTGATAATCACTCGTGCACACGTGCGTGGACTTGAAAATATTTCTCACAGTACCGAAATACTATATGCACGAATACCACGTTTGTAAATGCCAATTGTTCAATACTCGATCTTGCTCGAAAGGAATTAATTAATTTCCATTGACAGCCACGATGGGTATAATTTATAAACACAACTACTGAACTACGTACAATTAATTAGCTTGACTTATGGTAAGTAAACCTATATAATAATATGTTACATTATTATTTAAGCAATCTGCTAAATGTGTATTATGTATTATAATAATATTATAAGTATAGAAACGCACAAGCAGTATAATAATTATAATGGTGTATTATTGTAAACCGTATAAGGACTGTTATTGGCAATTGAATTGAGCACATATATTTTAGTGAATACTTCAAATTAATAACACTATCGATATTATAGGTATTACTATCTAAGGTTGCGATTTCGATACTCTAAAAGTTGTACAAAACGCAATAAAATTGTAAAATGTGCGCATGAAAATCTCAAGCAATTCACTATAGGTATATAAAAAGCATTTATATTAATAGTTGTTATATTATCTAATCTTAAGCTACGTTTATACCATAAGTAACTAACTGTATATTCACTTTATCGCACTGGACGTCAATAAACAACTTAAATGTGATATTGATTATTTTTATCTTCAAAATTTAATATTGATATGGAACTTTATCAGAAAAATATATCTCAAATAGTTTTATATTGTATTTTTATTTAATATGAAAATATATATTTTAAATACTTAGTTAGATCATATAAAAGATAATTGGAGAATATCGGTTACTTAAGTGACAAAAAACAAACCTTATATAGTTATGTTGAAATGTTATATTTCTTAGATAAGTGTAATGTAATAACTAATAAGAAATCATAACGCTTTTTTGCTCAAAAAAAAAAAAAAATCATATTTTGTTTATTTGCCGTAACTATACGATACCATTATATAGGTACCAAGTGATGGTATACTTAAAACATGATAGATTTAAAAAAATATATAAGTACCTACGTGACTGGTATTATGCGCTAGCTAGTATTGCCCAATACCTGTATTTCCCTCATTTTTCTCAATATATATATTGTACATAATTGTAATGCCCGACGGCGTAAATTTTCTAAATAACTAAATATCATATACTAGACATTGTCACGCACCGTTAAAAAGGAGTAATAAAAGACTTACATTTTGTATGTATGATAGGTGGGTATAATTACTAATTAGTAATAATTACCTGTGTTTTATATAGTAGCCAGTCAACATATTTTTACACTGCGATTGTAAGCGTATATCACGCGATTAACGTTTAGTTCAATCAATTATCGTTACTTTTTTGTATTATTATTATTATTATTATTGAAAAATTCTTTAAAAACTTTTACCTAAATTAAATCACTTATTAATTATTAAAAAATATTCTCAAACTAAAAATTATGGAATTTATAGAGATCCATCGAATAGAAATATTAGTAAAATATATTATAATTAGTAAACCATACTTTGATTGATAATACATGAGAAATATTATGTATATAATTTGAAAGGTAATTAATTTAACGAATATTATACACACAACTATCACACTGTATAAAACGAAGACAGAGGCTGTGGATATCGTTATGAACGAATGGAAAAATCCTATATCAAATTCTGATGATACTAAAGACAGTGATATAAATTAATAATATATAAATGATTTTAACATTTTTAAAACATTCTAAACCCAAACAAAAAAAAATTAAAACTCGGTAAACCAATCTGTCCCAATCTATAATATCCAATATATATAATACATTAATAGTAATGTTGGGTCACATAAAAAATTGATTAGTTTAATGGTTCAAAAAAAATTTAATGAACCAATCATGGGCTAATAAATCATGTTTAAGAGACCATTAGCTTTCTATTGATTCATTAAGTGTTTAGTGATTGTTCATGAAACACGACATAAGAGTATATATTAACTAAATACTTACCTAATAGCTTTATGTTTATTTTTTTTTTAGGTTCTAAGTGAATTTATGAATATAATAACTTTATACAATGATGTATGTGTTTTTTTCTTTTGTACGTGTGTACACGATTTACAATAGAAAAATTATTTTGATTTTCTACTCCAATATAATATATGTTTGGAAAGTCTATCTTGTTGGTACATTTTATAAATTATTATTGAAAATCCCTAGTACTTTTTAAAATAATTAGGGAAAACAAAAAATAAATAAATACCAAAATATACTATTATTTATTATGTGCATTGTACAAATATTATTATAGACGAGGTACCAAAAATTATAATACAATTTATATAAATTATATTATGCATTATTATATGTTGTCAAGTGAAAAGTTTTCGTAGATAAACTTTTATAATTTTTCAACTAAAATATTCAAAATGAGAACTTTTGTTATGCGTGTCAAAAAATAATTCATCTCATACATTTAAATTGAAATAGGAAGAAAAAATATTGTTTAAAATCTCCCGAAGTAGTTTCCTATTACAATCTATAATATGAGACGATAAAAATGTATTATCATCAATATTTATTTTAAAAGTTATTTACTTTATCAATATTTATTTTCAGATAATATAGAATTTATTGAAAATATGACTTCATTAAAAAATTGGCCGTCATTATATTATTATTATAAATTTACAAGGATTTAAAATATAATTTTTTCACATTATAATGATGTTCGAAATTTGTTTTGTTCCCGAAAAAAAAACATTAATTGGCATTTTATATAATCCAAAATTATACATTTCTAGGTACTTATACAGATTTTTTACTTATAAATTTTGCTGCTGACAGCAAATATCAAAATAAATTAGATTATTGAGGATTATTTTTACTGATAAGCACACTTTCATGTACTATTGGAAAAATCAAAAAAAAAAGTAAAATTTGAATGGGTTTAATATTTTTAACATTATTTAAGTAAATATCTATATGACTATATAATATATATATATATATATATATATTAGTAGGTACCTATACTAACTGTATTCATATTTCATAGGTAATATACTATTATTACTATTATATTAATATGTATATTGTTTCTCGAAAAGAAGTATTCATATTATAGATAAGATACTAAATTTTCCTTGGTGTACGAGTATAATGTATATCTAGAATAAATAAAAAAAACTGAATACTTATATTTTAAAAATGCATTTTTTATACAAAGTATTATGCTATACTTTATAAATGCTTCTATTAAGTTTAAAAGATAAACATTTTAATGAATTTTAAATTTATGTAGTTATGTATTATTTTTTATAAAAAAACTGATTTAATATGTTCAACTTAAAATAAGTTTTGATTGGCTTTATAAACTCTAAATTTAATTTATTCCTGTTAAGTCCTAATTAAGAGTTAAATCAAAAAAAAAAAAAAGGTAAATTATTATCAATTACAAATAAAGAAAGTAATATATTAGTTAATGAAATAAATAATTTTGATCATCGTTTATAATTTATATATTGCGTTTCTATTTTATTGTATAATTTTAAAATGTATTAAGTGTTATTTTTATCACTTCAAGTTGTATCTAATTTTAAATATCTCTAAATATCAAATATTTTTTTTAATTTTAACTATTAATTGAATATTGAAGTGATTTGTGTTATTAATAAAAAATAATTAATGTATTGTACTTAGTATATTTGCTGTTTATTACATAAACATTAAATATATTAAATTATTTTTGACGTAGAGATTCATTTACTTTTTTTTAGCTTCAGTCAATTCATCAAGATATCATGATCCATTCCTTATCCACCCCGAGAATTTTATTTTATTTTATAAAAATAGTTAACAGTCATAAAGTTGACCCACATACTCTAATGTATAAAGTTCAAACCAACAATACATTTTGTTGTATGTATTTACAATTGAGTTTTTAAAATTTTCAAGTCAAAACATACTAACTTTCCATAGTATGAATAATTTATATGGTGGGATAAATCCAGGTAATACACCCATGTCATATACTATGGATTCAAAATCAGTATTAAACAAGTTCATATAATATTAGCAAGTCCATTTTTTAGAAGTCACTCATTAGAACAACTTTCAACGACATTTTTAATTTTTAATCTCAGTCATCCAATAAGACGTATCTTTTAAAAAATAAGGGCTTGTTGTATTTGCACCTTTAAGTTATATTCGAAACTTTAACTACGCTTGAGTAATCAAAATAACATAAATTAACTGTTTTCAGTTTGACTCTCATTAATTGATTGGACAAATTTATTATATTAGACTCAACAAACACGAATTAACCGGTTTCAGATTGTATTAAATATAAACAATTAAATAGTGCGACTACTCGAGTAATATATACAATTTAACACGTGAAAATCTATTTGATATTAAAACAAAATACAAATGAAGCACGATAAACGTTCCCCGCTCGTTAATTAAAATTAATTATTCAGCTGTAATAGATATTAACTGACTTATTGCATATCTGCATAATTTATTGTAAATATTGTAATATTATAATATTTAAACGACATTCCAACTAATATATATATTTTTTTAACATTTAATAGAAATATTTTACAATCTGTAAAACAGTTTACAATAAGTATATGAGCATGATAAAGTAGATATGGGCTTGAATGCTTGAGGCGAGTGGCCCATCAGTACTATTAGTTTAAAAAAAGGAGTGTGTAATATGTATTAGGTAATAGGTAAAATATATTTTACTTTTTTAAGTATACAGTTTTTCTATGCTGTCATAAAGTATTGATTAATCCAAATCAGTATTTAAATGTATTTTAAAGAAATAATGTTTAAATTATTTTTTTGTTTTGTTTGTTATTATGTTTTAAAATAATGTATTTCT
The DNA here is from genome assembly GCF_003676215.2 of Rhopalosiphum maidis. NCBI lineage: Eukaryota > Metazoa > Arthropoda > Insecta > Hemiptera > Aphididae > Rhopalosiphum > Rhopalosiphum maidis. The sequence goes on from NC_040879.1 coordinate 7,261,584, forward strand.
AATTTGCATGATTTAAGTACAATATATATAACATAATAACAAAAAAAATATTTTAAATAACTTGAGTGAGCCAAGTTCAGAACTTTGAAATTTCAGTGGTGGTTCGGGATGAATCAAATTCTAAAAATGGATTTGCGAGTTATATCAAATATAGCAGAGTACATAAGTTATAAGTTTTCAAATACACTTTTGAGTGTTCCAAATTTATAACTTTGAAAGTTCATAGGTTATTTCACGGAGCCTTGCAAATTCTAAAGACGCATCTGTAAAAACTTATCAAATATTTGTTTGATAATGATTTTGAGTGTATAATATAACATGAATAGGTTACCTAAAGTTGTCTGTCCCTATCAATTAAAATCATTAAAGTTTGTCAGTTCTAAATTGAAATTTATAAAAACTAACTAGTATAATATTCTTTTTAAAAACGTGCTGAAATTTAGTGTTGAAATGTACACGTTAAGATCAAAAACTGTATACTTGACACTTGTCGTACAATATAATGCATATTATGATATTATATATTTTTATTCTGTACTGAGCATTTTAATATTAAATAATTATAGTTTTAAAATATTATATTTGTGTGTTTTTTTCATTTATTATAAAAATAAGTAGTAATTATTTCTTTAATTCATCACATAGTATTGTTTATACTATTAATTAAGATAAAGATTGTTTAAATGTAAATAAAGTTGAATGTTTTAATACATTTTTAGTTTAGCCTGATAAATTAAGCAATACAGCTGTTGCTCGTTTAATCCAATAGTCTGGGGATTCCGTCCCGCTATCAAGGTACATCATGATGATAAAAGATTCTTTTCCTTCACCACACCGCAGAGGATAATAATATATTGGACATTGGTAGAAATCTAAAAATATGTAAATATGTTAAGATAATATGCATAAAAAAAATATTGATTTTTAATGATTAGGTACTTTTTGATATTCTTGCATTTTCGATGGGTTTAAAATGTATTACTGGTAAGTTGGAAATAAATTTCAATGGTAGTGATTCACACAAACACGATTTTTTAAAATTCCAATCAGCTCCTTCTAAATAAAGATTTCGTACGTAAGCTCCTTCCTAAAATAGTTTTAAATATCATCACTGTGTAAGATACTTGTTTAATATTATAAAAGTATCATAATATCTATGATTACTTTTGGTGGTAGTGATTCCTTTTCTGACGGTATTGGAATGAATTCCCAATAGAGTAAATCTATTGCAATACTCGAACTTCGTGAATGAATCTAAATTATATTTTTAATATACGTAAATAATAATTAATAATAATAATAATGGTAACAATAAAAACAATAAATAGTTACCTGTAATACAGCTGTCAAAAAAGTAATTGGGTAAGTATAAGCTCCCAGCCAAAATAGGACAGGTGGATGAGTTTTGTTTGCCCAAGTTTTAAAATGATTGATTCTTTCTATTAAATCTTGAGTCCAGGGTCCCAGAGACATTAACGACGGATATGCTAAAAGGTTATTTTTATTGAAAATATTAATAAATAATGTATTATGTGTAAGTATTGTAATTTTGTATTACTTTTGAGCCATTGACCGGGGACTCTACCTTCATTTATACACTGGAATATCTTTTCAAGATCAGATGACATTACTGCTAGCCCCTTGATGCCTTTCTTTAGACCGATTAATGATATTTTAATATCACTTAATAAACTATTATAACGTTGTATCTAAAAAGAACAATCATAGTATAATATAATTACATTTATTACTTAATTTAACTGACATGTATTGTAAATGGAAAAATAATATTTTTTTTTTTTAGTAATATTTATTATTTTATGAGGGTCTCCGTCTCCGTCTTACTTGAGCATAACTTAGTAAAATGTTATGTTTAAAAGAATTTACGTTATTCGGTTATTTTTGATATTAGTTTAAATCGAACCTTATTATTATATTTAACTATTTAAGGTTAATAACAAACAACATGTTTCTAAGTAAGTTTTGAACATTCAAAATGTATATATAATTATATATATATATATATACGGTGAATCTTCCATAAAACGAACTTCCATTTTACGAAATGTTTTGTTTAACGAAATATTTTTAAGAACTATGATCTTCATTGTTAATGAGAATACATAATTCTATTTAACGAATTCCTCCATATTATAATTTTTTTTAGTTGCTTATTCGACTTTGTTATATGGAAGTTTTACTGTATATATACAAGGTGTCGTACGGAGATCTGTCAAATGAAATAATGAAATCTCTTTTGTTCTAATAAATATTTTTATAAAACGTCTTTTAAATATAATTCATAGGAACTTGCGTTACATTTTTATTTTTATTTTCTTAATAACGAAAATAAAAAACTTAAAAACTGACTATAAAAATGTCCAAAATATTCAAAATAGTAAATTTGTAAATCTGATTTAAAAAAAAATTTAGATGGTAAAAAAATTTATTTAAGTCAAGTGACTGATTTTTTACAATTTTTTTTTTTTTTTTTTTTTTTCAAATAATTATGTTTCTAACATGAATTAGATCGTAATTTACCTAACGAGAATATTGATATTTGTAAAAAATCAGCCACTCGACTAAAATAAATGTTTTTACCATCTATATTTTTTTCAAAATTAGATTCACAAATTGACAATTTCGGAAAATTTTTTATCAATTTTTTATTTTTTTTTTATTTTCAGAATTAAAAATAAAAAAATAAAAAATGTAAGACAGGTGTCTATGTATTATATTTAAAAGTATTTATTTAAAAAATATTGATTAGAACAAAAGTTATTTAATTTATAAGATTTTCGTTGGATACCCAGGCCCGTATATACAACAACATCCTCTTAATTTAATTTAGGTTTTCATAAATTTAAAGCAAAAAAAGACACAAAAAATACCTCTTGTAACAGTACAATATCCAATGGGAATCTTTTAATATTTTTTGCGGTAGTATCATAATCAATAAGATCCGGTAGTTTTTTTAGAATTTTAGAAGATAAATCTAAAACTTTGCCTTCTGTATTTTCTTCAGCTACTGTTGATTGTCCTTGTAAAATCATGAGGGCATCGCAAATTATACGATTCTCTCCCATCAAAGAAGCCATTTCAGCATTACCATGTTGTCCAAATATTTCGGGGCTATCTACATTTGGCAACGAATCAATATAATTTCTGTACATTTGTAAATTTCCATCTCTTGGGATAAAATAATTTGATAATGAAGATAATCTATATAAACCATAAAAATATTTCTTATTTCTGCATTTTGAATAAACGATTAAAGTTTTAGTTATATTTTTAAAAGAACGTGTCGACTTCTTAAATGTTTTTTAAGATCTAGACTTAAATATTTTGTGGTGTTACAAATATAATCTATTTTTAGAATATTTAAAAATAATCTTCAATAAATCAAATAAACTAAAAGATATCCAAAAATCTTAATTATATACCTACTTTAAATGTATTACCTATTTACATATTGGATAAATGTTTTTTTTTTTTTAACAAATATATAATAGACTGTATACAAATAAGTCATGTGTTAAGAATTGTCAAGCATGTATTCAACCATATTAAATTATTTATAGAAAATTATAGGTTTTAAAATAATTGAATAACAGTTTTCATAGTTAAAAGACTTTTGAATAAATTTAAATTAATACAAATTTATGAAAAAAAAATAATATACATATTGCAACAGTTCTAATAATTGTTAAAGTTTATATATTATTAAATATATGACAGATAATTTTATAGAATTTTACCATAATTTCCTAGTGAGTTATTATAAGATTATAAGTTATGTGGAATGTATGTAATTTCAATGTAGCATATTAATCATCCGAAATAATTATAGAACAAAATTATTTACATTTAAGTAAAATATTTATAATAGTATACCAAGCATTGTTTTTAATAATTAATATTGATTACGTATTACATCGTTGTAAATAATGACTGTAGCTTTCAACTTAATTAATAATTATGAGAATATTTTTGTTTATACTTAACAATAATAAAATTAAATGATAGGTATACAATACCTGTAATGGGGTGTTTTAATTGCATCTTCATTAAAATATTGTGCAATATAAGTGTCTAGAAGTCTTCTGTCCATGTTGTCAGTAACATGACCACCATAACAAATTCCAGCAATTAAATATTTTAAAGCTTTCCAAGGAGTTTCTTCATATTCATCTAAATATATGGATAGTAAATTTTCTGATACCTAAAACAAAAAATTGAAAAATTATGTTTTAGCTATATTCTACTACACTAATGTCATTTCTAAGTCAATATAATATTAAAAATTTACAAGTATTCTTAAAATATAATATAATATAATAATTTACTTCAAAATCGGAATCACTAAAACTGTAAATCACGTTCCATCCAAGATTTTGAAATTTTTTTCTTTCAATTAATATTGAATGAAAAAAGCAAAGTGAAAATATTAATTTTTTGTATTTTTCTTGTGAATTGCATTTTTCGAACTGTTGATCGGTTATATTCTGGTATAAACGTTTCATATTTGCTTTTAATCCCTGATTATAATACCAATTTAATACGAAATTATTACTATTATTATTTTTGTTATTTTTAAATTGTTATTAATTACTTTTGGTGGTTCAGTTGTCATTTTTATTGCGCTTTGTAATAGCGCTATAGGAAAATCGGGATTAGGATTTGAACTTAGCCACAATCGGAAATCTGGGTGAGATTTACCATCTTGCATAACATCAACTATTTTATCTAATTGTGGCATCCATGACAAAGAAAGATGACAATTAGCAAGAAATACCCACATGCCCTTTTTTTGACCTTCTTCGATTAATCTATTGATATAAATAAAAATTATTTCAAATTAAGTTTTAATTTTAAGTTATATTACTGTGTTGCAACTAATGATTGGCCTTGACCCAGAGATAGAGATGCATAAGTTGTATTAAAATTTGAAGCCAAAGCAACTAATGTATTAGTTGGATCCACACCAGGAGATAACAAAAATATCAATGGTGTCTTACAACTAGAATCTTCTAGTGCACTTTTAACATCCATAACTGGTGGTTCTATGAACTTAGAACCGAGCTTACTGACAATAAAATTTGATATCGCAAATGATAATCTGTCTAACCGCAAAGATCTTACGAATAACATTTTTTGAAATGAATTAGTGTTCTCATTCCAATTTCCTATTGGATACAAATTAGTTTTAACTGATATATCTAAGCTTAATTAATATTCACCAATAAGTTTTAATGATTCCGGATTCGAAGACATATACCATTGTTTCCATTCTCGAGAGAACTGCTCAAAAGATTTTTCTACTCCAAGAAACCCCGGTAATTTATTTAATTCGGAAATATTATCCCAATTGGACGACGACAGCCAAGCTTTAAAATAAAATAAAAATGTATTTTTCATTTTTAAGATTGAATAATTATAGACATACATGAACAAGGATTTTCTGACTGTTCTACTTTATTAACTACTATACCACCCTTTAAAAGAAATTCCATTTCATATGCAGGTATTAAGTCATCTGCCATTAATAAACTTATGATTATTTGAAATGAAAATAATAATTTGTGAACTTCAAATAGCCCTCGACAAGTATTTTTATATACTGCATATGTATGGTAAGAATTCAAATGATTTAATCTTTCAAAGAGTACTTCATTTTTTTCACTTTTTCTTATTGAATTCTCAAATAAATCCATATATGCATCTAATGAAAATTGATACATAGGATCGATTTGATTAAGTTCATTAAGAACAAAAAATAAAATGGATGCTCGTTTAGCACAAGTTCTATAACCCTGCAAAATAATCATTTACTGAAATACATTTTTAAGTCAATATACTTTTAAATAATATTATATTAATTTATATATTATGATTTATTTTATTTATATTTAGTTAAAAATGTTTTTTTTTTTAATCAATAAATATTTAGTCATACCTCTCGAGCAACATCAATATCAATCTGAGTTGAAAAAGAGGTTTGAAGTTGTTCATTAACACTTGCTGATGTAATTTTTGATGAATCTAATGTTTGGAAAAGTTCATCATTTTCTAACAGCGATCCTTCAATCTCATTGAGAAGTCTAAGAAGTTCATCTTCCAGTTCAACCAGTGTTTTTTTACCTTTATCAATGTTAATTATTAGATTATCTTTAAGTATTTTTAATTCTGGTTTTTCCATTGTGATCACAACGTCCAAAAGTTGGTCTTCAAGGCCTTCTTCTTTAATTGCGAAATTAACTACTGTTGTTCGTGTAAAAATTTCAGGAGGATAATACGGATTTCTCAATTTTGTTGTAATAAAAAATCTAAAATTATCATTATATGGTAACATATTATCACCCATTTTAATATAAAGTTGATTTTCTAAAAGAAAAATGAATGATTACTGAATTTATTTTATTCTTAAAATATATCAAACAATGGACTTTGATTTATTTACCTTTTTCTATAATCGATTTTGATAAAACTGGCATCACCGAGGGATCGAGATGTTCAGAAGATATTTGTAACAATATTGGATTTCCATTTTGTAGTGCCATTTCCAAAATATTCATGTAGTTGGGTAAACAAAAATCAATAGTTTTCAAATCGTTTTCAGCTTCCATGTGTTTTATCCATTTCAAAGCTTGACATTGTGGATCTATAATCAATGGCCATCTCGAGCTACGACTTATAATAATTCCATTTTCTGTGCTTAAGTCATCGTTGGGTAAACCATGAATATTCCAGTTTCTTATAGTAGCCGGATCAGATAGAAAATCTTTATTGTCATATGTTGGATTATTTGGAATTTTCATATCTTTCACTGAATTTGTCCATAGTTTGAAAAGTATATCTCTATACTTAAATAAAAATGGACCCATATACGAAACAAATGCTATACTCAGTAGACAGTCACCCGGTAAATAATCAAAATTTATATCTAATTGTTTTACAGTTTCTGTCCATCGTATTTTTTCGTCATATAGTCCTTCAATTAATGAAGCTGCTCTATCAAGATTTCTTTTCAAAGTATCTGCCTATAAATTAACATTTTTTATTAATTAATATACAAATTTTAATTAATTAAATTTACCTTTTTAACCAATTGTTCTTTTTCTTCCATTTTTTTGTCAAAATCGGTTTTTAATTTCAATAACAGTATTTGTATGTCAGATAATTTCTGTTGTGCAGTAAGTAATTCAGTTTCCTTTTGCTTAAGATCAGACAATGCTGCATCGGCGGATTCTTTTTTGGGAGCTACAATTCTAATATATAAAGAAATATTTTTATATTTGTATTTATATATTACATACATATATATAATATATATGTATACTCGTAATATGTCGTACTTGTAAATGATAGCATATTTTTCTATTGCGATGACCCACTGAGCAAGTGATTTAGCAGCTATTGATTGAGCTCCTACTTTATCCGGTTCAAACTCTGGATTTGCTGTATATGTGTTTATTTTTCTTAATACTTTCGGTAACACGTGATCTTTATCAAAATCTCTTAACTAAACGTATTATTTAATACAACTTAAATGTATTTAACTTATTTTATTTAAAAACTAACCTGGGTTAGAAAATTTGGATCTCCTAATTGTCTTTTGGCTTCAGTCCAACTAGGTTCAGATTGTTTTAATATCATTACAGCCTCTAAAACTAATTTCACTCTATGTGGTGGTTTTGAAAAAGATTTTACTTCAGCAAGATCTTTTTTATTGAGTGCATTTAAAGCCTAGATAATAGGTATATATTTATACTGCCTATTCTTATATTTACCAATTGTAATAAATCAATGTTATTTATTATATAATTATTCACTTCCATAGCTTCTTCTAGCGCAGGTAAAGCCTTTTCTAAATCAATCATTGCCAATTTATACAATTCTTGGCACACAATCTCTTCTTCTTTGATTTTAATACTTTTTTCGTCAACTTCAGTTTTTTGTTGGTCAGCTATTGATGTTTGTTTTAAAATAACTGATAGAAATTCATCACACTCCATGGTATATGCCTGAACAATTTTTGTAGCTTTTTCTAAATCTACTGTCATTCCAGCTACTTTTTCACTGGTATCGTCTATTTTAAACAAACCATTTCTTAATTTATTTGCTTTATTCGCAACCTCTATTCGTTTCTTATGTAATGTTCTGTTTAAAATAACTTAATCAATTAATGTATACAATATATATTATCTATTTGAGGTACTCTTTATATCCAGTTACTAGTTCTAAGTAATTTGTAGGTGTAACGTAATTGTATCGCTTTAATTCTGAAATCATCATCTTAGAATATTCTCCTACAGAGTGGTGAATAATAGCGAATATATTTGCAATACATAGTTTCAATTCCGACTATAATATAGAAATACAATAGAAATAAATCGTAAAAATAATATTAATTTGTGTGAATATTACCTCTGATAAAGATATTGAATCAACATGGAATACCTAAAAATAAATTTAATATACAATTAATCTTACAACTGTAAAAATAAGTTTTTATAAGCACGTCTTTTGTATATCTGGGAGTTTTTAATTGTTATCTTAGTTAGATTTACTAATTTAAGTTGGATATAGTAAGAATACTTAGTTGCTTACATTAATAATGAATTATCATAGTATCAACAATAATTATTTTAAAAAAATAATGAAAAGAATGGTGAATAAAAAGTATAACTATAGTATCCTACATGGCTATTATCTACATTTTGATTTTAAATACTAGAGCAATAAAAAAAAATGATTATTAACACAATAAATAACTTTATTTAGTCTATGATTGGATAAAAAATAATTAAAAAAAATTAATGATTGAAATAATTTTTAAGACTTCTAATAGATACTATGGGACATTACATTACCATATAGGTATATGATTATTTTTTCATTAAATTATAACATTCTAATAAATTGTATATTAAATTGTAACGAAACGGAGAATTTATGTGTGTAGAGTTTCTTTAAAAAATACTAGTAATATGTTTACTTTTTATTTCTGAAAACATATTAACTACTTTTAAGCTATCAATAGTAATTAATTTTTTTTTAGCATTTTTGTGATTATTAATCAACGATATCGTGGCTTGATAATGTAGTTCAAGCCATTCGTGGTATTATAATATTTATATGTACATATATAATTTACAAATGTGAAAAATGTGTATATATATAATGTATTTCAAGTTTTACCGTACCTTATATGATAATTATTTTTAGATTAAAAACAAAGTTTTTGAACATTGAATTAAAATGTAAACCATGCCATTGCAGTGATCTATTTTAGGATGAGTTGTATTTGAAACCTACTATGTAGTAGAAGTGAGTTCCACAGTATTTTTTTCCGAAATTAAAAATTTTGTTAGAGGAAATAGTTATGCTAGTATTTTTTCACGAGAAAATATTGTCTGTTCGTAATCCATTATACTTATAATCAATTATATATATTTTTATTCTTACTCTTGGTGCACCAGTTATAGTAGCCAACACTTCTACAGTACTAAGAGAGTTAAATGCCACTTCAAGTAAAGCTTCCTTAGGCCAATCCAAAAACCAATCAATTGTAGTACAGTTTACCAATGAAGGATACTGACGTAACCGTGTTCTAATTTTTACAATTAAAAAACAAAACAAAAATCAGTAAAATAATTTATTTTATAAAGCTATTTATAAATATTTGAAATATCAATAAAAATATTTTTAATTTTTCTAGAAAATCTAAAAGAACCTATTTATTTTTTATATCTGTAGTAAATCGATTATATGGTTCTAAATAACTCTTTGTGATTTGATATTAAAAATTTATTTGATCACGTATTTGTACGATAATGTATAAATAGATATTGTAGAAGTAAGAAAATGTATACACTATATGATATAATCAAAACATACATTGAATATTATTTAAATACTTTTTATTTAGAAAATATACGAAATTATGTTTAAATAGTGAATTACAAAAAATGTTTACATTTTCTTTACTACAAAAATTGACATGTCTGTAACGATAATAAAAGATATTGTCTATCGATTTTTTTATTTACTCAAATTACTTAAAAATTTAGTAAGTAAATAATTATAAGTGTTACAAACCCAGTATACCCATACACTGGGTATGTAATCATCGAAAATTTCTATAATGTATCATATTATTTACGTCGAATATGGTATAGTATTATCACTATAATCTATAGTATAGTATATATTATACCTTATGTATTATAATCGTCTTTGTTTTTACCTCATCTAATTTTTAGAATCTATTGTCACTATTTCATCACAAATATTAATAATTTGACGATGAGTCAAAAACTAAAAATGGATCCCAGCAAATCATATAATTTATGTCGTGTTTGAAAAATAATATTTTAGATAAAGTAACCACATTCAGTCCTCTATATTTTACTCACCTATAGAAAGAGTTTACGTTTTCCATTTACAACAATAAATGATAAAAATGTACTGTTCACCCATTCGTGTTTAAAACTTGATTTTTTCTTTTCTTTTTTTTTAATAACTAATTGATTAAATTAAACATACCTAAATTTAATTCCAATCGGACTAAGACATAGAACAACGTGAAGATTACTTCTTACGCGATCTAGGAAAAATGAATAAATATCATCTGTTGTTTCTGGAACACCTTCTCTTTTAGCAGCATTCGATAATTGTTCTTTAATCTAAAGAAAGTAAAAATAAACTCACAATGTATTTCAACTTGAATTAAGTATCCTAACCTCATCAAACTCTTCTTCTTTGTACAGTTGTGGTACTTCACCAGTGCTTAATATGTTATTTATGATCTCCAAAAACATTTCATTTACAATTTGTGTGTCATTAAATAAAAACGATGTCGGTTGATCTCTCACTCCCGTTTGATAATACAAGCGTTTTAAGTCTTCTCTGAAATCTCCTATCGCATACGATTTATTCAATTCAATTGTAAACATTTTGTAATCACATAACCAGTTCGCGACTTTTGCAAGTGAGGATCGCCCGGATCCACCTATTAGAAAAATAATTCAATTTTCATAATATTATTAAAGCAGAAAAATAAAAAAAAGTAACAATTTACCAATGCCGACTAGCATTATATAGCCCCTTGGTTGGGATATAACTCTGACGATACGACATATATGGTCAATCGCGTCCCTAAATAGTACGAGGTTCATTGGTATAACTCCAAAGCTTAAATTGTAATTGTTTAAACTTTCGTTAATAAATTCACGTAGGTATTTTTCATCTGTAACTTCCATGTATCGTGAATTCTTGTTCAGAAAATCACAGAATATTAGACCTTGTTCTGATGAGCATAGACTTCGATAAGTCATGTCATATTGTTTTCCCAGTTGAACATTAATTTGATCCATGAACCATTCTCGATCGCTGTAACGTAGTTATCAGAATTAATACAATTATTAAATGTTTGCATATTATCACAGGAATCTTGAATAATTTACTTCTCGTCGATTAATTTGTCATTAAATACGCGAAACACTTCATTACACCAAAGCCGCAACATCGCATTGTCAGTTGTCTGACTATCGGTATTACTGCGCAACAGTCCTTGAAATACCTAAAAATTAAATAAACTATTAAGAGACAGAATTATACACGTAACAATGTGTCAAAAAAATCTTCAGCATATTTTTAAATAAACTTAATAAATATAGAATTTGTATGTTATATTAAAAGATGAATGACGCACTTTAGATATATCTCTCAAATTGAATAAATAGTGCATTTTTGCTGGCGTTGGCAGCAAATTAGCTACTACACTTTTGTAAAGATTTAATGTCATGTTGGTTAATCCATTTCCTAAAACGAGGAAAAAAAATTGTCAACATAATCATGATATCAACACAGAGTAACATATTTTAATATCCAAACTTTACTTAGGTTGCGTATGTGTTCTACAAATGATTTTAAATGTTGGCTTAACATTGACATGTAAATGTTTGATATTTGCGCTTCTTCGGGAAACGTTAAGTTTATCACACTAAAGGAACTCAACAGTCTATTACTAATGGTGCTCCTGCCGCTTCCAGGTGGTCCCATTGCACCAATCAGGAGCATATTCTTCACATACTTCAATAATCGACTATGTCGATCAAACCAATACTCGTAGTCTATCCATTGTCGAATCAATTCTAGTGGTGCTTGAGCTCCATAAATTTCTTTTTCAGGCATGTTCATGTCATCCAAAAATGTCACCAACGTCTTATCTGAATATCAAAGTAGTTAATAAAAAAAAATAATTAAACAAAGACGTGCCAAGAGAATAGAGATTGTATATAATTTTTAAGATGCAGATCTTATGTATAATATTATCATTGAAAATGTTGTATTAAGTACTTGATAGAGGAACGTATGTATCCTTTGTACGTTTTTCCAATCGTCCTTCAATGTTTTCCTGAATATTATGCACTGTAGTTTGTGCTGACATGTTAATTGTTAAATTTAAAAATTTATTTTTATCCAAAACATCTAGTGCTTTTTTAACAGTCAATGTCTTTCCGGTGCCAACTGGGCCAACTAATAATACAGGTCGCTTTTTACTTAAAAAAGCTTCTACAAGATAATTGTAACGAACGGTGTCAATCGTAGGAACGATAATTTTGAAAAAAGGTAATCTGAAAATAAAATTATTGAGCGGATGCATACAAAAAATGATGCAATGTGTACTCTGTATTGTATATCCAAGAACTATCACGTAAAAAATTATCCCAGTGATAAAATTGAGCAGATTTCGTATCGACGTAATAGTGATAAACTGTATCGCTTACTGGAAATACTACTTCTTTCTCTCTAAAAAAAGTGTCAATTTTTTTACGACCATCTTCATTAACTACTGCACAAATTGACCAAACCACACTGTAAAGTTATTTTTCAGATGTATTTTATATTTTTAATTATTTGTATTAGTTGTTACCAAAACAGAAACCATAATTTAATAAGATGTTCGTAATCATCTGGTTCTAATCCAGTTGGCGTATTAATAGCTAAATCATTAGATGTAAAACATTCAAGTAATGTACATAATGTAACAATAGAACTCAATTCGGGTAAAGGAACAGTTTCAACGCAGTTTAACCGCTTAAATTCAAGCACAGCAGTTACATATTTATTAAAATTTTTTTCTATCTAAAAATATTAATTTTGTATTTAATTATTATGTATATTTAAAACAATGATTCATTAGGTACTCACAATAGTCTTGTATGGTTGATATTGAAATTTTGTTAACCATGATTTACAATACAAATTCCAGCCAAAATCTTTATAGTCATTGTACACTATTCCACATCTAGAAACAGTAGCTGGAGATGCAGCAGCTAAGTCTTCTACTTCAAAAAGAAGGGTAACCTAATTTGAATAGTCAGTATCAAATGTTTCCCAGTATATTTATACAATGTTTGTCGTTTAAATGTATTACAATTGCTTTACCTGTTCAGGCATTGTAATTCGTTCGCTATTAATAAGCGTCAATACTTTATTGTCGTCCATCACCGAATTCATATTTTCTATCCAAAGGGCATCAACTGGGCCATCGAATAGTATCCATTTTTGTTCAAGACTATTATCTGTGATTTTGATAATATATATATATATATATATATATATTACATCAATTAAATAAATAAAGTAAAATAATTTAAAAAAACACGTTATTTTAAGTATTAAATATAATTTGTTATAAACAATTGAGTTGTTATGATTTCATGATTTGTATATTTAAAAATATTAATAACCTGAACAAACTGTACGCATCAAAGATGATAATACACCATCCATCCAATCTTGAGAAGAATTATATTCTCCATATAGTTCACCAAGGGTGAGTGCTTTAGGATTCAAAGGATATTCCTATTAAATAATTTAGACAATATACAACATACACATAAATATATACAAATATGAAATATAAATACTGTAAAATGACTAAAAATTGTACTTTAAAAATTCTAAATCATTTTTAATTCAATAATTTATTTTGGTGTTTCAGCATGATAAGTGATCACATTGTAATTTATAATTATGTTATTACTATTATTGTATTTCTTTGCTTTGCATGATATAATAAAAACCTCAGATGGTAACCAGTACCCATTACCACCTCCGCGCACAAAAGACGATCATGGAGGTACTCTTATATGAAACAAAGTATATTGAGTACAGTAACTCAAACTATATTTATTTATAACATGTTTTACTCCCTTTTTATTTAAAATAAAAACTTTAGACTTACAGTAACTGATACAAATGATTCAATTTTCTCTGTTTTTAATAATTCCATTGCCTCTTTTAAAGTTTTCCATGTAGCAGTTTTTGCCGCTCCAGTGGGTCCCAATATCATGACAGAATGCCTAGAAACTTTGGTTTCATACAACTGAATGATTTTTGCAATAGCAGCTTCTGATGGTTGATGATTTTTTTTTGCCATACATTGCTTTATTGCACGGATAAGTTGATCGTTTTTAATTTCTGGTAGAGTGATACTGGGAAATAAATCTTTTGCAATGCCCAAAAATATTGGAAGATCATCTACTGTAAGTTTTGCTAAATTCATGTTATGCATTGCCAATAATAGAACCTAATTACATATTTTAATATTAAAATTAGTGACAAATCAATTTATTTATTTTTCAAATATTCATTGTTTAATACGTAAAAGTAGTTTATACCTCGTCATCTATCATACTCGGATTTTGTCGTCTACACTGTCCGGCATATCTTATTAACGAAACTAGGCCTCTAAGTCCAAATTCGTAATGATCTTGTTTGCTAAGTTTTTGTTTACACAACACGAATAAAATGTAAACTTTGTTGGCTAAGACTCTGGTTTCTCTAAAACCTTCTCCAAATAACATGATCTCAGCAATGAGTTTGCTGTCAGGAACCATCATGGATATGGCACGGAACATTGACTTTAAATTATCAGGTAATTCTGTCCTACCGGCGTATCCAGGATTCATTGTTATAAAAATACCACACGTACGTATGAGTCTGATAGGTGTGCCTTCGAATACGAATTTATGTTTTTGAGAGGCGAGGGCAGAATATATAGACAATATTTGTTGTGCTACGACTGACAACACTTCGATATTTATACGATTAAATTCATCAAAACAACCCCAAGCACCTTGTTGTGCAAGTCCTTTTAGTAACAAGATTAAGATATAGAATAAAAATTAAGATAAATGGTAGAATAAAAGTAACATAGTACAAAATGTGGTGTATATTTACCGGAAAACATACGTCCCATGCTCTTATAATCCAAGCCATCTGAGCAATTTATGACAATGACATAATATGCTAAATTTTTCCCTAAATCTTTTACAGTTTCAGTTTTTCCTGTACCTGCAGGTCCTTTTGGGCTACCGCCACGAAACAAATTTAGTGCAGTAGTCATTGTTATATAACATCTATCTGTCAATGGCGTGATGACTAATCTCCCAGAATTACCTAAGTACTCATAGCCATATTGTTGTTCAGTATTTGTTTGTCGGATGGTTAGTTCGCTTTCTTTTTTATTCCAATAAAATCGTAATTGTGACATCCATTCAAAGTCGGTCACGTCAATACACTCTGTATACGGTTAATCACAAGAAGAAGAAAGGTTCTTGATTATTATTAATCAAACAGATTAAGATTAGATTTGTATAATTAATATTTCACTTACTAGAATTATACATATGATCGACTACATCTCTAGCATGTATTTCGATAGTGACCAATGAAACAATTTTTAAACGATCTATTTTTGCAAGATCTCCACGAATAGCATCCGAAAATCTTAATAACATTTTTTTCTGTTTTTTCCTGAGTTGTTTTAACGGTTTACTGACTCCAGCATGTTTGGATTGTAATAACGCTACTGTACATTGGGCTGTCCAGTGGATCTTAAAAATCATTATGATGCAATAAACTAAAAATTAAAAAAAAAAAAAAACACACTTGAGATGCTGTAATACACAATTGTCCTGGCCAGTTTAATATCCATTGATCACGAGTCTTAAGGTTTTTCTTCAATGCCTCTAGTACAAATTTCAACTTATTTTTAAGTGTATTTCGCATTACTGATTCTATAATTAAACATGCAATTTTAATTGCGAGAGAATTTAAAGAAATTTACGAAATTTACCAACAGTACTAAGCCAATATTCTACAGGTCCAGAACACTCAACATTAGAAATGAAAGGTATGTATTCTCCGTCAGCCGAATACATTCCTATGGCGTATTTTTCATTATCCTTTAATTTAAATTTTTAATAATACGTCATATTGTATGAAAATATTAAGTATTGTTATTATGTTACTTACTGTGAGTTTTAATTTGTTAATATTGTCGAAACATTTTTTAAAATGTGGTTGCAGACGCTTTGGATTATTTGAATGTACTAGTATATCTAATAAGTCATCGTTGGATATAAAATAAAACCGGGGAAAGATGTTTCGCTTTGTCTCCATGTATAACTCTAGTGCTCTCTGGGTTTCTTCTAACCGCGCACTCATGGCATTCAATTTTTTTAATAGAGCTAAGTATAAATTTAATTTAGAACAATAAAGATTAATAAATTCTAATATATATTGTAGAAACACGATATATACGTTTTGAACGGGTTGCCTTAAACAGATTACTGTCTGTAAACATTTTATATGTTATCTGTTTCCACTCTTGTGTTAATAAATCAAAGTCGTTTGCTTCTTTTGGAATTTGTTTGCGAATATCATCTCCTTTAAATATGTTCTAAGATGGTAAAAGAAATTAAAGAAATAAATACATAAGTTATTAACAATTTGTATATACCATTGCATATAAAAATTGTTTTTGAACAGAAAGTGTTATTTCTAAAACTTCTGTGACGAGGGAAATTCCTTTTGACCAATAGTCGGCCTCCTTGAAGAATATGGAAATATATCTAAACAAAAATATTTGTAAATAAAAATTAAAAAGGATTAAATAATGATTATTTTACTTTGATCCTTTCATAGAATATAGTTGCACTAGATGTTCTTCTAACATTTGTAATGTTTCATCGGATACTGAAATACGATATATGTCTTCATCACTAGAATAACTTATGTTTAAATCCATGTAAGTCCATGTATCTGCTATTGATTTTATTGACTAAGTAGAAATATAAATAATTGCGTAGGTTAAATATATATTTAATTAATACATATTGGAAGACTTTTACGTTTTCTATATTTAGTTCCATTGTTGCTTTACTTGAAATTTCACTTATTTGATTTCCGTATTTTTGCATTTGCATTTGCATTATTAATTCCAAAGTAAAACTGGGATCAGTTTCATTGAAATATCTTTGGAATGTCATTCAATTTTAAATTTGGAGATTTTTTATTATATAATAATAGGTACTATAATAATCACTAACTTAGTCATCGCTTCTCGTACTTCATCCCAGTGGCGGTTGCGCATTGCTGGATTTTTCAAATCATTAATTAGTGGTAGAACACGCCTAAAAGCGTCTATAATATCGCGTTTGATTTCTATTATTTTCCAACTTTGATCTTTTTGCAATCTCAATGCAGAAGTTAACACTTTGTAAATAGTTTGTACGGATACTTCTATTTTAGATACTTTAATTGCCCAAAAATTGGCAGATTTATATTTTTTCCAAGTATTATCCCAACTTCGAGCAATTTTAAAAGTTTCATGTAAGAAAACCATTTCCTAAGAGAATTACATACAATGTGTTATAATATTTTTTGATATTATAATGAATCTTAAACCATTATGAAATGTAATTACTAATTTAATAGTTTTTAACTCATTGTTTTCTTAACATTCAATTAAGTTAATATATTGAAACATTTGTTAATCAATTTAAAATCATTATTTTATAAATAATAAATTAACTAATTTAAAATCAATTTTAGTGAGTTATGTAATATTAAAATGATTTAATTCACTTTTTTCATATTAAGTCGTGGTGGCTTCACATATTTCAAATTAAATATTGCAAGATTATATTTTAATTGTTTTTCTTCCCTTTTTATTTTTTGATATTTTCCCCGCAGTATTGACAAGCGAACTAAAGCCGCTGTAATATAATGTAAAATTACAAAAAATTAGCTTTGATGTATGAAAGGTGTTGCGTGTATATCGTAAATTGAGTAGTCAACTGTAATTTGAAATCAATGATAATTCATTGAATATGATTAAAAACGATTCTAAGTGGAGACGGTGTATCAGTCTTTAGTTTCTATGTCTACAAAATAATTTAGGATTTTGACGAATTTTGTCAACTTGAAATCCAAATGATCATAAAAAAGTTGTAAAATTTTTTAATAGCTGTGATATAAAATTTTGAAGAATCTTGTATTATATTCGCATACACCTTTACTCAGAAATAATTTTTTTAGTATACATAATATGTTTTTCACAACTATAAGCACTTTTAAATTTCTACTTCTAACATAATATTAATAATTTATAGTATTATCTTAATATTAAGTGTTTCCAAATAAAAAATATATTCAATTTTTTACCTGTAAGCTCCCTTTAAGTTAAATATTTAAGTATTTGTTCTACTTAAAACAGTGGTTACTAAAAAAATAAATTAAAAAATAATAATAATTTAATAGCTGTAAAACTGATATAATCTTATCACTGTTGCACTTAGAATCTCAAATAAACTATGGCATTTATTAATGTATTTTTAAACGTATTAAAAATTGTATTCTTTTCTTTGGTACTTATCGAATATAGTTTTATATATTTTATAATTATTATTAATTTAATGAAGTATGATTGAATACATTGTATACAATTTAAGTTTAATTTATTTATCAAAATTAATAATATGATAAAAACTAATTTCGATAAGAGTGTATTAAACGAACCTCTTGAAGTCAATTCTACATTTTTGGATTCGGTTTCTTTAAATTCTTCCCAAATTGTATTAAAATCTTCAACATTTTCCTTGAAAATTTCTTGATCGCGTAATACCATGTCGTGGAATGCTTCTTGTTTCTCTTTTAACATCACTTCCGCTTCATTCAATAAGATCGTATAATTATTCCACGAATTATGTAAATTATTATACAAGCTTCGTAATATATCTGACATTTCTATTTCATGTTTGTCTATAAAGGGTAAATATAACTATGACGTTCCTTCATAAAATTAAAATAATTTTAGATCTAATCGAAAACACACCTATAATAAGCACGTTTTTAGTGATTAAATTTATATCTTCTTTTTTGGCAATACATTCTAAATCTACTTTTTTTTTATATTCAATAAATTCCACCATTTCGTCCAGGTTAACTGGTGGTAACAGCACACTATTAAATTTAAAGCAAATAACTCATATTACTCTATTTTAATTATATGTAGTAACGTTTCAAACCTACCGTTCACCGTTCATTTTAATATAGTCATAAAATCCTTCGATAAGGGTGGTCGTTTCGCCTAAAAGTAATATTGAATAATTTGAAATCCAATCTTGACAGTGTCTTATAATTTGCTTCATCATATCGCTGATCTTAACAATACTACAAGATACTGCCGTTTCGGTCTCCATCTCGTTTAATTTGCTTATATAACTGAGGTACCTGCAAATATATTTAATAACAATTTATTATTATATGATATTTATAAAATGTATGTTTGATTTGTCATACAGCATAATTTCTTTATCAATGGAATCCGCATTATGCGCATTGGATTCAAATTTATTAAAATGATATTGTTTGTCCCTAGTCCAAATATCACTGTACTGCGTAAAAGTATTCATATAATTATTTATTTGTATCAATAAATCCTTCGTTGCTAAATAAAACACAAGAATAAAAATTTACTAATTTAACACGTACGGCCAACGTAATATTAATACACTGTGGTTGTATTGAACTGAAGTCAAAAACATCGTTTAAAAAATAAACTCTCGACCAACCTCGTTAGAGTGTATTAAGTTATAACAACATAGGTAATAGTTAATTTATATATAATAAGTTTACACAAGTTTACGACATAAACACGGGAATATTGTGTCGTAGATTAAATTTGTGGTTCATTTTTAGTGAACAAATAATAGTAAATTAATGTTATTTCTGATTTTGACGTACTGATATCGATCTCCGTCTGCAGGTCAGAACACACTTGGTCGTGTGCGATCGCATAGCTGTATGGCATCAGATTAACGTTCGTGATTTTAAATGTATGACACAACCTGGGTATAACTTTTAATGCTGTTGTCATATCCAAAAGTACTTTCATGGAATATACCACTATTTGTAATAAACTCGGATGGTATTTGATCTGCCGACAACCATACCAATTGATTTGTTGTGAACAAAAAAGGTTAGAGCAACAATGTATAGTTTCCATCAATCATACCTCATTTCCATGCAAACTGACGTTTATCAAAAACACAGTTTCCCTTCGTTGTGCTAAAGTGTTTTTCATCGACCATCTGACATTAAGAACTAACGACTTATGTACGAGAGTATCAATTTTGATTAGGTAGTGTTTCCAAAATAACATAATCTATTTACAGTTAATATTTGTTAAAGAACTTGTAAATATTTTTAATTCATCATTTTTATTTGCAAGTTTAAATATATTTTTTTTTTCTATTTTTGGAATTCAAATATAGTTTTAAAACGTAATTTCTCAATTTATTTTTGCGATGAATTAATGTATACCTCAATACATATTTTTAATTTGTAAACAGCTAACATAATATTTTATAACGGTTTTACATACACGCTTAATGTTTTTTTCAAATATTTCATACACAACAGTCACGTATCTAATAATTTCATTATAATAGCCGATAATTTTCAAGACCGAATTTCTATTACTATTGAAATAAAAATCTTTTTAGTTTATGTATTAAGTAAAAAGTATTTAAAAAAATAAAAACTTAAAATCAAAACCTGACATTCTTCTTCTTATGATTCAAACCATTTATTTTTATAAGTTCTAGTTCATTGCCGAACAATGGCGTATTAGATATTTGTGTACATATTTCAACAATTTCAGTATTGCATTGCTTATAACAATTTTCAATGTTTTGGACCTGAACATTATTATTGATAGATCGATAAGAAATATAAATATTTTTAAATCTTCCGTAATAAACTTTACTCAAACAAGACTTAACTGATTCCAATTGTTGATAACATTTGGGAAGATATTTGTTAACATTGTCTGATTGAGACCAAGTATATTTAGTAGCCAGCGGATCTATTGTCGTAACGCACGTATTTATTGTTTCATAAAACATTTGTATTTCTTGTTTAGATAAGCCTGTATTCCATACATACGACATAAATTAACTTACCTCAGACAATATTATCAACTACAATGCTAAAACGTACCAGCAATGATGTAATTGTAGTCCTTCAGAACCACTGTCACGTTTTTATGTAAGATTCGTATTTGTTTAGCAATTTTGGTAAATTCCGAGTATTCATATGGCATTCCTACTTTGATCAACTTCCAGCAAACAATTTCATCGGTCAAATCATAGATGTGACTTTACAAGAAAACATAATAATTTGTGCATTTCTAATAGATGATAAGACTTATGTATCTAGGTATACCTTTTTAGGCCTAAAGTAAATTTCCAACAACGATTTGATAATTGATTTTTTATAAAAATATGGTTGTCCAGTTGATCTTCGATTTCTGGATCAATCTGATCCCACCAGGCTCTAAATGAAGTCTTAAGCCTTCGCTGATAAAGGTCTGCATAAGAAGAATACGCCTCCCGTAATTGTTTAGCGAGAGAATTTGTTAATAACCACGGCCGGTCGAAGATAGCCTATTTCATATAGGTCCGCATTTTATTAGACAGTGTTGAAAATAATATTTTGGAAATGTGTTTAAAAATATCGAATATTATTTTGGCTAAATAACTAATGTATATTATGTTATGATAATTATTAGTGCATAAATTTACATTTTTTAGTATTGTTATTTTGTTGTACTGGGTGATGGCCATTATACAAATCCCCGAGTATTTTGGCATATAGTGAGGTATCCAATACTCATTTTTATCCACCACCGATGCAATATAGTCCATTAAAAATTTATATACTAATTTAGTCTGTAAACGAAAATAGTACTTAAGTGGCGGCCACTCGACGAAATATCGTAAACCCTGTAATATTTTAATGCAATCTATTTCATTGCAGGCTGTTTTCAACGCCATGTCCGTTATCCCTTCGATTTTTAAACATAATTGTTTGACTTTACTCTGAAATCTATTATCAAATAAATTAATACTTAAGTTCATTGTTATTTTGAAAAAAAAAATTGTTGAAATATATTTTTCAAACGATTCATTTGTGTTAACAAATTTTACATTATTAATAGTTTATTTTTGTACAACAGTAGGCAAATGGTATCGCTCTGCAATGTACAGCAGGTGACGAGTGTGTCACTTGTGGATATGTTCAATTTAAATTCAATGATGTATCATTTAAATGGTCCTAAGCGGAGATAGTCTATTAGCTTATATCATAAGTATACTTCTTTATATTTTTTATGTTATATAGGTAGCTGTTAAAATAATTTAGTTTATTTTTAGTAATAACATTAATATAATTTTTTCCTAAAAACATATTATATTATAAGTATTTAATTATCAAAGTATATTATATATTTATACCGTGTTTAAACTTGTATAACTAAAAATTGAACATTTTTTGTAAATACCATAAGACAGTAAAAATATATACACTAGAAATAAATAATATTTATAAAATATAATTATCTTTATATATTTTTTTGATTTTAACGTTCCAGTACGAAGAATCTCGTATACAATTTTCAAAACTTAAGTATAACAAAAAAGGAACAAATATGAATTTCTAACAATAAAATAGTTTGCAATTTTTGCGATTTTGACGAATTTTGTCAAAATTCCAACTTTAAATAATTATAAAAATTATTATCTCTAAATATTGTTGATATTTTTCAATTAGAAAATAAATAACTTAATTAAACCTTTTATTAAATTTTAAGTATTTTTATCGATTCATACATTTTTATCAACATTTATATAAAAAAAATTAAATATTTCTCATGCAGTCATGCCCATTTATAGCTCAAAAAGAGTAGAAATATTTTGAAAATTTTATCATAAATAAAAAATAAATATTTAAACATTTAGTGAAAATTTTAAGTATCTATAATCATTTACCTTGGAATCACACACACACACACACACACACACACACACAAAAAAAATACTGACTACAAAATTTCTGTTTTTCCTTTAATTATTATTATTATTACTATTATTTTTTTGTTTTTTGATTATAAAAATGTGATGAGAATTTTTTTACTTTTATTTCTCTAGATTACCAACTAAATCCAATTTTCTACAAGAAACCAACGCCTTTATAAAAAATCAAAGCAATTTTACTATCGCAAAATGTGACGACAGACAAAAAAACCCTATATCATTGTAAAATCAATGTATTCATTGCTCCCATCTGAATTTAATATGATACGATTCAATCGATGTCTATTTATGTCTATTTATATCGTAAAATTTTTCGTCGACAATAAAACCTTATAAAATATTATAAACACAAATAATTAAATTAATTCAATGCGATTTGTTACACCATACACATAACTTATTAATCGCTCGTTACCTATCGTTATGATAATTCCAAACATCGTCGAGCACATTGAAAATCTTAGTTAAAGGAACTTTCAATTCGTTGATATCAGCATCGAATTGTTGTTCGGTTTTATCCATATTTCTAACGAAATATTTCCCCGGGGTGAACGAAAAATTTGGTTTCGGTACGTCTATATGGTATACGTTTAACCTGGTAAAATATTTTGTCAAAATCAGTCACTAAGTAACCTACATTAATCGCTATTATCATTTCAATAAACAGCGACTGTCATGTACAGTTATTATATAAAATCGATACCTTTTAAATACTATTTTTGATTTCAATATATATTTTAAATTTTTGCAGCGTTCGATAAATTTGTACACGGGCTTGGCTTTTGCCCACAATACGTTTTCTTTAAATTGATTATTATACTTTCTTATCACCTAGACACATGTGAAAAAAAAACACGTTACCTTAAAACTATCAGTTGTAATTTAATGCCACTGTTACTTCATTATACACAGTTAGGCAATGTTGACAACACAGTAAACATCTGTGAAGAGAATCCATTAACATCTTTACGTCGCTGTCTAGTATATTGGCGGTGTCTATAGTTTTTCGACACAAAAATATTACTTGATTACACAGACATTCGCACAAATGGTCGAAATTGTATCTTAAATAGATCAAAGATTGGTCAAATTAATAAATAAATAATACATAAAGTATCCGATCGGGTAATTAGACGTGCGAAATGTGCGTTACGTTTTGTTGTAATAAAGCGATTCTTCAAATATGAAAATAAATTGTATAAATAAATTCGGTAACATGGGTATGATGTCTCTCAGGGATTCGATGTCGTACATATTTAAACACGGATCTTTAATAGTCTTCAAGTATTTCAGGTTAGATTTCGTCTCGGTTAACGATTTCTGTAACATTTATACAACAAATATAAAAATGTTTGTAAACGAGTAGACGAAAACACTTCAACAAACATTCGTCTGTATAGCTGTATCGTACCATATAGTAACATGTCAAATGTAATGAAAATAACCAAATAAAATAAATAAATATTGCAAACGGGAGGGTGGAGATAAGACAAAGAAAAAACAATTTATTACTTTAAGACTATTTTCTTTTACAAATCTTTACTGTTTTTCATATAATGAAATTATAATACAATGTATTATAATGAATTTAAATTAAAATATTTATAAAAGTAGGTACCTACCTAACTATTTTGAAACTAAAGTTTTATTGTGAGCCATAATTTGCTATGGAAGGTCAAAAGAAACAACAATTATAATATTATAAAGGTATAGTAATAGGTAGTAATTACGTTGGTTATTAAGACCAAATTGTGCACAAGTAAGATCGCCACAATAATCGACTGAATGCGCACTTCCGGTCTTCCGGTATTCAAGGTACATTTGGAAACAATAATATTAAGTGGTCCTATATATGTAGATAAAAATTGGATCGACGCGATATGAAAAATAGTTTGTCGGCTCTGTCTGGCATAATACAGGAACGGCGTAATATTTCGAAAAATCGCAATATAATATGTACGAAACGCAAGAACTAGATTTATTGTATTCCGCAGTCTAAGAGAGCGATATTGCAATACATATTTTACGCAAAGCAATATAATATAATATTATATAGGCGCCTCCTTACTGTACACAGTTTCATAAAATACACCGGTCGCCTCGGCCGCACAACACAATATTACGTTGGTACGTTAACCGAAGTACGAAAATATTGCTCCTAACGCTATCGCCGCACAGGTATATTAACACGCGAAGATCTCTTTATGAAATATGTGTATTATGCGCCCTCGACAGCGGTTTGTGGCCTATCCGAGCAGAATGATGCACGTCAAGCACAACAGTAGTTTTAATATCATTATTGTAATATTATTATATTTGTACGCGCCAGTCGGTGGTCGTTCGTTAGTATTATTTGCATTACCCCACACAGCCGTATAGGCAGGTACCGGCTGTGGGTATAGCGAGAAAAATATACTCACCATAATATTATAATGGTGAACTGTGGTGGATTTTACATAATACTTCCGAGAACGCTACACGATGCGTAACAAAGGTTTCATGCGTACGAGTGTATTATTACAAGCAATATTGTTTTGACGCGCAAATAATGTCTATTGTTTACAGTCGATTTAGTTTCCGCTTTATTTTTAATTCAATTTTTTAATTTATCTCGTTTTCCCATTTGACTATAAGGACCTTTTTTCCGAGGACCCTATTAGTGTTTGTTGCTTTCGATAAGAAAATATATTCAATACCAAAAAATCATTCGTTTGTGATTTAAAAATAATCGTGTTAAGGTAACGCGTGTTTGGCTTGTTAGTGAAAACATACACCTATCACTGATTTGTGTATTTATAAAATTCGTCGATATCGTTTCAATATTAAACGAGACCATAATATTAAATTTGTTCGAACGAGACGTGTCCGTCCACCCGCGTTTTCCGCATATCTTCCAAAACGAACGAGCGCCGTGTAACATAATATTACATTAACAACTTAATAATAAATAATATACAAGTCTACAAATAATTTTTTTTTTTGTTTTTAAGGCCATTAGGTAGAGCTTGATTAAGACGCAGTTTCCGTGTTGACCGTACACTGAGAAGAAAAATAGTAAAAATGCCTTACAAGAACCCGTTAATAACAGCAACCAGTGGCGTAGCCAAGATTTTTTTTAGAGGAGGGGGTTTAGTAATAAAATAAAATAAATCTACAACCGTGTTAAAATAATAAAATAATTGAATGACGGCAAGGGGCCAACATTCACTCCTCCCCCCCCCTCCGGTTACGCCACTGACAGCAACGCGTTGACACAGACGTATACGTAGTGTTTACTAGTTGTTTATTGTATAATTACTTCCAGACTATCAGTCATGTTGTAGTAGATTTTCACGAACTCGGACTGCGCTCTCCTCAAATGGACCGCTATTTCGTACAGCCGGACTCGTTTTAATACGGCCGTTATGAATTCCAAGTCGACGACTGCGGCGGGCAAAAAAAAAAAACATACGATTAAGTGGTGCGGTGTGAATCCCCGGGGCCTTATGTCGGACCGCGGTATTAACTATACTGGACTCGTGACACGACCTGCAATATCGATGAGAGACGGATAGGGGGAGGGTTTTGGGTGATAATCCTCCCCCCGGAGCGGTATTTGTGTACCACATAATATAATTATCGGACGATAGGGGACGATACGTTTTTATCTACCATATAATGTCGATAATATTGTAACAACAATAATATTATCGTTGTATGGATTGCACGATAAGAGAGGGGACGGACCTCGAGAAAATGTCGTCGAGCTATTATGTCCACTGGACAGCGCATAGATCACTTACGTCTTTCCTCCCAGTAGGTGATCTCGTCAACGATGTGTATCATTCCGAATTCGCATCGGCTCGGGATCCGCTCGACGTTGTTCAGGTGTACACGTACGTCCGTGTACCATCGGAGCAATTCGGCTACGGCGGCGAATAACGTCACATGTCGGACAACAAGTAACGAGACAATATGTTATTAGCGCACATTAGTAATACGTGTATGGATTATTAATCTCTAATTTTTAATATAAACCATGGCCACACGCTATCCGTGAAAAACGGCGTCAGCGGTGGGATTTTCAAGTGAAAAAAAAATGGCACGACATAACGCTATTTTTACTGTATCGGAAAAACATAATGGAAAAACACAAACGATGAAGGTGCATCGCAGTGACTTTGGGGCGTACAGTTTTTGTACGCCAAACAGTTATTTTTTTAATTGAATTTGTGTATACACTCAACCAATATCGTAAAAAACAGATATTAACCGTTTTAATCCGAAAAACTTAATTTAATTTTAACTCTATTGAGTAGTTTTATAATTATATTATTATATTTTATGCTTGAATTGTGTTTCCATTATAATTATTAATTATACTGTTATTCTTTTTTTATTCAATTCACTTCGTTATTATACACATATTTAAAGCTTGTATTGGGCTTTAGCCTATTAAAATTAACAATAAATAAACAAATAACTGAAAAAATGCATAACTATATAAATTATAACACCTAACTGTTGGTCATGTTTTGTAAAAACTAAAAAATAATCTATTCTGTTTTTGTTAGGTTTTTTTTACGATACAAAATATAAATAGTATTGTATGTATTTAGATTTTGAAAACATTTTCTAGCATTTTTAGTTTGAAACCTATTTTTGTGCGATGTATAAAAAATATCGAAATAAGATCCTCGTACTATTACCTATATTATTATAAAAAATACTCTTTTTTTGTGTTCACACCTAAACCGAATTTCAGATTCAATAACTCAAAAATAATGAAATAAATATTATTTTTACATTATTTTAATATTTGAATTGCATATTATATTAAAATGTTGTCATGAGTGGATCCAACCACGCAAAATTAAAGAGTATTTTGCAAACAATTATTCCACTAGGCATTATGATGAATATGCGTGTCTACAAATCAATATCAATAACGGTCTGTGTATGTCCTCCTCGACGGTATAAGCACGACGATATTCGATTTAAATTGCTAATTTTAACTAACGTTGATGCTGTGCTTGTTAGACTGCAGGGTAAAATAAATAGGATCGATGTACAGGCGGAGAAACGGATTCGTTAAAAAAAAAAAAATTATCAACAGTTGAACTAAGACAATATATTTCATCGAAGCGACTTCTCCGCGGACGCGCCACTGACAGCACATCAGACACACGA
The DNA here is from genome assembly GCF_003676215.2 of Rhopalosiphum maidis. Classification (NCBI taxonomy): domain Eukaryota; kingdom Metazoa; phylum Arthropoda; class Insecta; order Hemiptera; family Aphididae; genus Rhopalosiphum; species Rhopalosiphum maidis. Next base: position 7,289,990 of record NC_040879.1, read on the forward strand.
CACACACACACACATACGCAGCCATAATAATATGCCTAGCGCCAAACGACATACGTACAAGCGGACAGCGGTTGTATACGGCGACAGACAGTCGTATTTTTTTTTTGTCAGACGCGCGTAGACATTTTTTTTTCTCGGGGTTGATATCGCCTCATATTCAGAGCGAGAGTAATACACTTTAATGGTAATAGGTATACGGTATACGGTCGTGTGCGGTCGCGTAAAATTCGTTTCGACCGATGGCTTTACACATTACACGCCGTTCGCATAACGGCGGGGTCGTCACTCGGGGGACACATTTACTAAGAAAAACGCACCCAGGCTCGGCGGACGGCAATTCTCCTGGCGGTCCCAATGCACGGTTCAAACGTTGGCTATAAAAGAGGGTTTGCAATTTGCATTTATTCCATTTTTTTTTTTTTTTGTTGGTTTTTTTGGTTTTTATTTTTTTCAATTCGACAGTTGCAGACAAAACGTCGTACACTGCAATCGGTCGGCCGAAATGACGTACCCGCGTAACGAGGATCGTAGGATTTCATTGTATAGGCTTTTCAAAGACGACGATTCCTCTCCTCCCGCGGTGTCAGGACGTCATTCTGATCCGCGCAAGAGAATTGCCCACTTCTCACCCCACCCCCCCCTCCCCTCCCCAAGGAGTCATATCGGATTTGTATTCCTTAAAAAATGGTTTTTTTTTTTTGGGAGGGGGAGGGGACGGACTGTGTTCAAGATCAATAAATATAATTAGGTACAGTCGCTGTTATGGACGTGTCTCAATCGTTTTTGCTCGGTTTCGTTTCTCCGCAACGATCGGATCATAAAACGGATGGCGGACGATAGTATAAATCCGTTCGGCCTTTAACGATTTTCTGAATTTGAATTTCACGTTTAAAATAAAACCCCAAGAATGCAAAGAAATTAAATATGTCCCGTACTTAGTTTGATAACGATCAACGCAAACATACATTTAAAATAAAATCACGTTCACCGGTTTATTTGAAACAATAAGGTATTCAGAGCATATACACGCGACAGTGGTGTGTAGCGGAAAATCGTCTATTGTCTTATTGGTCGGTGGAACTGAATATATTTTTTAAAGATTTATGTGATTCAAATTGAAAATCTATCTCTCAAAAAAATAACAATTTAAATAGTTTAAAAAAAAAAAAAATAGAAAAACAAATCACATGTGAAAATAATCCAAACATCCCTTTAACTCATTTTGACATATTATAGAATATTATAAAATATTTTCAATAGGAGCGATTATCTAATATAATTAAGATTAATCGTGGTACCTACCAATGGCAAACATTGACAAGTTTTTAACCACTTGAAATCCGTAAATACGTTTATTAATTGTATATGATAACACTTTCGCCCTCCTATGTATACACACACACACACACACACACACACACACACACACATGTAAAATAATTATTTTCATACGCCTTATTGAAGTTATATCAAGTTCTATACACTTGGTTCAATTATGCTCATGTGAAGTCTATACTATGTCGTTTCCAATGTAGTTTTCAGGTTATAACACCGTGGATTAATCGAAGGAATTTCATAATAATGTCAATAATTTATTTAGAAATATTACATGATAAACCCGTTAATAGTTATAATATGGTTAAATACCAGTTGTCTTTATTATAATAATTATATTTATCAGCACTCAAGTTTAAGACTAACCTTCATGTTGCTTTATGATGTCGTTTTCTTCTTCCTCCTCTAACATCTTGCGAACGTTTTGGTGTAACCAATATAACGATAAGATCAAAAGCAAAATTGAGTTTTGCAACAAAAAAAAAAAGCAGAAACAATTTAAATCATAATACGAAAACAAATGCAAACATTTTGTTCGTTGCCGTAGATACTTGTTACATTGCTTGTAAAAAATCGATTGGTTATTTTTTTTTATATATGAATAGCATATTATAGTATATTAAAGTAGAAAGAACAATAAATAATAATATAGGAAACTTAATTAGTCATAAACTCATTACTATAAATCACGCGACGCACGAGTCACGACTCTCGTGCGACTTTTATTGCTGGCGTTTTTAAGCTCGTCAACCGTCTTGACGAGTTTGTCAATTCTTGAAAATTCGTTAAAAGTTAAATGATCTACCATTACGAATGAACTGTTATTTACAAATTGAAAAACAAATAGGTACTTAAAGGGCTCTTCAACTTGAGAAAAATTAATTTTGACTAGATACAGGTTGATTTTTTTTTATCATAAGACACACTCATTATTTCAAAAAATACGCATGTCTTTGAAAATATTTTTTTACATAGTTTCAAGTTGTTAGAAAAACCACGTTTTTAATAAAAAATTATATTTTTAGATATTTTTTATTCTTATATTTTTTTTAAGTTTTTTACTTAAGTATTTAAAATTTTTGATGCGCGGAGTGGAGTGGTACGGGGTAACCCCGCAAAATGTTTGTCTACTATTCTGCTTGTCTAAATTTTAAATACTTCTAACTCACCCTAAATTCGATGTAAATTTTATGTATCAAAATACTCAGAAAAATATTCTGCTTTGGAGTATGAAATTAAAACTCTATGTTGTCATTAAAAAAGCAAAAAACCTCAAAAAATATAAGGATAAAAATATTTAAAAATATAATTTTTTAATAAAAACGTTGTTTTTTAACAACTTGAAACTATGTAAAAAAATGTTTTCAAAACATGAATACTTTTTGTATTAAAAGAATCAACCTGTATAAAGATATAATACACTGTTATTTTTCCAATTACGACTTATAGTACATTTTCTAGTATTTATATTTTATTTCGATAAATGTAGGTACAGTTAAAAATGTAATATATAAAAATAATATTATTATTGAACGTATAATTTTCAAATAAATATTTCATTATAATTAAAAAACTAAAAACGTTAAAAAAAATACTTTAGTAAATCAATATTCACCCATATTGATTTTCAAATTCAATGATTTATAAATTATTATAATTTATTTAAATCAAAACAATAATACAACACGAGCTGCATAAAATTATTAATCGTTTGATCAAAATCCAGTAATGCTCGATTTCGTGTCCACATTTTTAAATATCAATTTATAAAATGTATAGCTAATAAAAATTAGTTAAAGTCAGTAACCTTTAAGGTATAGTTTTTTTTATATATATACGACTTTCCACGTGCCACTAAAAACCAATATTCGAGTCAAGATACTACTAGATAATCCGCAATTTTAATAAAAATTTGCTTAACGTCTTGTACCAATTTATTTTTTTTTCAACAATGTTGACATAATATCGTGGTTATCACAACAACTGTTATGGTAATTTATACATACTTTCCATTATTATAGTATATTGCTTGCAATAATTTATTCATGTCGTATCGATATTGATATTACCTTATCAGCCTTGTGTTTGATGTTCAATTTTGTAATAATGCACAACGAAAGTGTACCTGCACATCGATAAACTTAAAATTGTTTTTTTTAGCACATATTTTTATTATGTGATTTTTTAAAAATATTTCGAACTTTGTTTCGTCTTCATTAACTAAATGTCAAATATATTTATGGTAAAATTTAAATTTAAAACGTGAATAAATTATTTGCTGTTCTTATTACAATTTAACCTCTCAGAAGAACATTAATATTCTTTCCAAGTTTGGTCCATACCTATACATGTGTATCGGAGATGCAAAATAATATAAATTAATTAATTAGCTTTTAAAATTGCTTTTTACAGATTACTATCGAATTTTAATGGCAATGATTGTTACGTCTGCGTAACAGGGGCGGATCCAAAAATTCATCAAGGGGTGGGGGGTAATTAAAATATATCACTTAGATACTATTCATACCTAATTAATAACATACTTATTAATATTGACATTAATTACTTATAATAATATACATAATATTCACCATTTAGAATTTATTCTTACAAACTAGTATCAATGACAACATTTTTATACTTTTAAAAATTTATAAAATTAAAATATAATAAGCTCAAGAGGGTGTATTTACCCTTTTACCACTCCCTTGGATCCGCCACTGCTGCGTAATAATATTTTACTATTTTAATATTAATTGTAATAATAAATAATATTTAACTAATATAAGTTATTGTTTCAGTTGATTTATATAAATTCTGAAATGCTCTACAAAAGTACGTTTAAAATTTATTTCATAAAGCTAAATAAATTTATTATAAAAAAAAAAAAACTATAAATATATTATATATATTTAAAAATCTATTTATTTAATATTTGTTTAAAACAATACTTCAATAATTGGCCTTTCACTTGTGTTATTCTCAGTTATGCAAAGTATTTCTCTGTACATAAATCAAATTAATTAAATGAACAAATGAAATAAGTTAGATGCGTCAGGGGCATATTAAAATATGAAATATCGTCCACGCCACCTCTGACTTCTAGTATATTTTTTGTGAGAATTTTTGCCATCTAAAATTTTAGAAATACTTGTCTGTTATGGTAGTACTTTGAACCATTATCATCTTTCTTTTTAGAGAGAAATTTAGCAATTTTTTTTTATTAATTGCATTACCATTTTCGTTGTTATTATTTTTTTTTTAGATTTTAATGATTTGTGAATATGAGAATGGCGTTTGTGCGACAATTTATGTTGAAAAAAATGTGTGAAAGATGCTTTCAAACTTGCAAAATGCTCAAGAAAGTAAAACATAGTTAAAATTGACAACAAATATTAAACATAACAAAAGAAATATAAAAAATAAATAATCAGAATTGCCTAATGACTAAATCATAATAAGGAGCTACGTTTTAAAACACCAGAAAACAATCTATTTTTGCATAAAAATCCATTGGGATCACTGATGGAGATGGCTGTTCCTAACGAAGAGATATTTATTTTTTTAAATATAATGTAGTTTCTGTAGATTAAAAAAATACTCAAATAAGTAAGAGTGATTATATAACGTATAACCAAATTATTTTACGAATTCGTATACTGTCAGTGTTCATTGCCCATGGAAAAATGCCAAAATAAATAAAGAATATAATTTTGTATATTATTTATATAACACTTTCAAATAAATACGTACCTAATACTACGATGTCATAAACTTATATTTATACTTAATTTCGTTAATTTGTTCACGTTGATAAGTATATGATGCAAGTATATTACGAAGGAATTTAGAACACTAGGGCTCGCTTCGTTTTACAGTTATTGGTCAATTATAATCAATTATTTAATTTAAATTTTATATCTACATTTTTTATTTACTGTTAACGATGTTTTTGTTTTCATTCGGTTTTAAGACTCTAATAATTGTATCGATTGACATAACCGGAAATCACGGGGTTTGATTGCATCGATAATGGATAGTCGAATGATAATAAAATAGTTAATCTAATATCATAATATGCAAGGTTTTTTAATGTATAGTAATTACTTTCTACTCATTAATATCAAATTAATTCCACTCTGCGATGTGCATACAATATAAATATGATCGAAAATCAAAATTGATGAATTTAACCAACAAAATGGAAACAATGATTAAAAATCAATCAAGAATATTCTTTCGGGTAAAAATAATGTGTATTTTTTTAGCTGTTCCAGTTATAACGAAAAAATTGTAGGCGTGACAACTACAGATTTTCATTTTGAATTATTATGTATATTACATTATCACTATATATTTCGAAATACATTTTGTTATTGTATTAGACTAGAGTGATGTATTTATTTCTTGTTCATTTCGTTTTCGTAACGATTGCAATATTTTATTTGTTTTATAAATCATTCATTCATCCTAAGAATCAATGCCCATCTATCGTTATAATTTATATTGTTAAATTTCCTTTTGTACGTTACCAATTCCTATTTTCAGTTAACAAAATTAATGTCCTTAAATCAAATTAATAGTAGTTTTATATAAAAGATTCAATTTGATATAATCCCTGTTACTTATTTTATATAGGTACAATACAAATATGTTATAATATTACAGTCTCTTAATGTGCAGTTTCTAAACCAATTTACCCTGACTTTGGTCTTATTGCAATTATTGTCCATAATTTGATTTGACCGAAGTTTGTTCTCGTCTATTCAATATATACGTTGATATTAAATAGATAGTTAATTTACGAGAATCTATTTCTAGACGTAAGTTATTTTGCTTTCCATACGTTTTCAAAAGACTATATTTCTTTTTCTTTTTTTCTTTTTTTTTTTGAATTACGTAGGAGTAACCAATTACACAAGAAAATTAAAAACCGAAAATATATAACATAATTTATCTTAATTAACCATTTTACAATAACGAACAAATATTTTCAGTATCAGAGAATATTTTAATTGTACAATATTATTATGTTACATGATAAAATATTATTTTAATATGAGTATTTTTAAAATACGCATAGCATGTAAATTATGATAGAAACTGCTATCCAAAGGCAGGTGATAAAAATTAGTAAACGTACGAATACCTTCATGTGCTGAGGTAAAATGCTAAAATATATAAAAGCATTGTATTTGAAAAACTATTTCAAAATGCTTAAGGTTTAATGATGATTGATTTAAGTTTTTTTGATTGATTTTTATTCATATACTTATTACATAACACATGACATAATAATAACTCTACTGCCTTTGTATTATTCGATCATTGGCAAAATCTCTAGTAATTTTTCCCCCAAACGGACAGTCAATCATCACTTCTAAGCGCGCACGTTATTTTAGAAATTTAATAAAGGAAACGTGCAATAGGAAAAAAAAACAACAGAACAGCTTGAAGCAAATATTAATCAAGTAAAACAATGCCCTACCTCGCACCGTGTTGAAATTCTAACAAAAACGATTGACGAAAAAAAAAAATGTAGATACTCTTGAATTACAATTATACACTGTATCTCAATATTTTCAACAGCCGTCCAAGTATTCTCTAGTGAGATTTACTTTAATTATATATCTGATTTATTCACATAAACCATACGATTTTCAAGTACCTGTCGTAATATATTTTTCTGTTTATTGGTTCCAAAGCCAGTTTTATTTTTACTACGAAACAAAATATTATATTACTTGACACGTAAATAGTATGAATATAAATATATCATTTTTAAAATAGTTTACAATCGATAAAAACATAATTAACTGATGACATTAGTTTTTGTTCATATAAATGAACATAATATTATACAATTCACATCGAGTATTGAGTTATCATAATAATGACTAAACACTTATATAATAAATTAATAAATTATATAATATAATTTAATATTTTTTAATATTAAAAAATTTCATACGAAATAAAAACAGCGGAAAATGTAATAATTACATCATCTCTAAATATTTTAATTTTAACGATATTTTTTATAATTCACATTTCTAACTTGCATAGCAATACATCACGACGCTGAAAAATAGTTTTTAATTAAACAAAGTTTAAGCCCTAGCTTTTAATAAATAATTTATTTTAACGCGTGATTTAAGTTCAAAACGAAATTGCATATTTTGTTATAATCATTATACATTTGTACCGTTCACAAAATAATGATTGAAGTGTCAATAGTAATTTGTAGGTATTTCAAAAGATGTGTTTTTCCGACAAATACTTTGGTAAATGGAAACTTCGACTCTAATATAATGAGTTTACCAGTTGATTCGATTAATTGTTGACGTATATCATAATATAAATGAGGGTCGTTACAACTATAATATATAATTCTTAAAACAATTTTCCACAGACATTTCAGCAACATTAAAATTGGATACAAACATAATTTTAATCGTTTCGATATAAAATGTTTGATCATTTTTGACAAAATATATACTCTAATTTGATGTAACGCATATTACTGCGTATACATTGATATATGATTATAATGATATTATATCATTATTCATTGTAAAACAAAATATTAAATTTATTATTTATTGTCTAAAAATTGTCATTTAAATTTTAGTACACTAAATGCTAAATGTTTTTTTTCCCATTAAAATCCGATACTTTTGTTTCCAACTTTTACTTTTTTTGGTATACCGTTTCGTAAAATTAAGTAAAGAAAAAAAAGGTGTTGGTTGTTTATTTAGGAACGTAGTTTATATCTATTGAATGTATAATTATATTTGTATCAACCTGACTTCCTGGTATTACCTAAACAGTGTATTGACATACTTCACTTTTAACACAACTATACTGAAAACTGTGTTTTTCAATAGGTATTCATATTAATGTCCAGAATTCAGACATAAGTTATAATTATTAATTTATAACCATTTTATGTTATGAATGTTAGCAAAAAAGCTATAGGTTTAAAAAATGATAAGATTTAATTTTTTTTCTTTAGAAAACATTTGTGCGTATACATTATGTTACATAAATATAATTATTTTTCAAAATTATCTATAAATAATCATACATTTTATTTGATAGTACTTTGAATAATGATTAATACAAAAGTCTGATTACATCTTTTGCTATTGGAACTTTGTAGTGATATTAAATTAACATACATTTACCTAATGTTTTATTTAAACTCTTCGTATGAATTTTACTATCCCCACAAGACTTAATATTATGTCATTTATATATTTAAATGTCTTATGAATCAGAATAGTAATTTACATTAACTCCTATAACTATATTTATGAAATATTTTATATGATTTTTTTTTACATTCTACTACTATAATATCACATATAATTATAAAAACTTACAATTGTGTTGTGCAAGATGTCACGCAATATCTGTTTCTTTTTATGAAATTTAGAAATTAACGATTATTTAATAAATAAATTATTTTCTATACATTATTAATGTTGATTTATAGTCAAAAATACAAGAAATAATACTGCATCAATAAAAATATTAATATTAAAATAGTATTTTTAATATATAAATTTGAATACGAAAAGAGATTCTGAGCGGAAACAATGTATCAGCCACTATTTATAAAGATGGTATGATATATTATTATATTATTAATTACTGTAAGACTTTTACTGTATCTAAGTACTAAATATTTTAAAAAATTGCATTGTGTATGACTAGATAATTAAGTACACATAAACAGTTAATGAGGGTTTGCGTTAAACTTTTTATTTGATTCTAGAAGAAAAAATTATATATCTATATGAATTAAAATTGAAAATCGTTCGCATTTTTGCAAATGGTCGCGATCTTGATCAAATTTATTAAAATTTTTACTTTAAACGTTCATAAACCCTTCATTACTTAAATGAACTTAAATCGAAAAAAAATTAAAACCAACAACAGTTTAAATGTCAACAAATAGCTTGAAATTATCCAAAATATTTTTAAAGTTAAATTTTGTGTGGAAAATATTAATATAAATATTTGTTGAATAGTCGAAGTATTATTACTGTTTTTACTTTATGTTCTAAGTATAAAAAAAAAAAAAAACGAAATAATATATTCGGTCGAAAACTGGTATTATCACAAAACTTATCTTGTTAGTATCATAGACCAAATAGTCTTCCACAAACTACCGCCTCAATCTCGAAGATTGCAGCAATTTTTCTATTCCAAAACGTGATAACATAAAAAAGCACATCAGATTGTTAATCTAAGGGAAACATTGCATGGATTAAAAATCAATTTCGATAAGAACTTAGAAAATAAGATAATTTAAATGGTATGTTTATAGTCAGGTTTGAAGTCTAAATCGTTGGAAGTAAAAATAATATATTTTACAATTGTATATTATAATATATTATATTATTCAGGCGATCGATGAATGTCAGACAGTAATTTACTTCTCACATAATACACACACACACACACACACACCGTGAAACGCGAGTACACTATCGCCCTACAGTATTGCCTATGCGAAACTCCTAAATAAACTATCGAATTCCCAAAGAAATAATAATATTGTGATATGTGAACTGAAATCGTAATAGTTGTCTGAATATTACATGTTTACGTGTTTATGCTCAGCTTATATTTCATTATAATAAAGTATAAGTCTTCGAATCTGCGAAAGTATCCAATAGAATTGCACCTTTGCGTGAATATTAAGTTGTTTTAATTATATATTTGATTGAAAAACGTCAATAAATTTTGTTCAACTTTTAACTGTAGTCAACATAATACATTTACGTTGTATAATCAACGGCTACGAAAGCGTATATTTTACGATTTAAGCGAAAAAACTGTAAGCTATACAGTGTAGGCTACATTATAGTACTTTTGTACCTACCCTAAAATCATACTTCATATGTCGTTGTATAACAATAACCACGGTAATAGTTATACGCTGTGGTTCAGTACACATTTCCGATTATTAATATAAGCGTAAACATTAATATGATATTTGTAAACGATGAAATGAAAACGATCGAACATGGGTTATTCAACTGCATAAAACACACGATAAAAATAATGATTTCGGAAATTAATTGTGATTTGTGGTAATCATAAACTAATATTATCAAGCCGGTTTTTTTTTTTGAGTTCACAAAATTCGAAAATCATAATATAATATATGTCGGGTATATGAACGTCAATGATATGGAAAAATTGTTTACTGTAAAATAATAAAGCCTCATTTGATAGCTTGAAATGAAAGCATTATAAAATAATACTGTGGTATAAAAAGATAATTGAATATTTACGGTAATTATGAAATCATAAAGTTGAAATAAAGATACATTTGAAATTTGAATCATCTCCAAACTTATAATATGATAATAAGACCTAGGACCTGGAGTAATAATGTATTTACAGCATTAAATAAAAGTTATTTTTTTTCGATCTACCAGCGAATCTGATAAATAATTACAACAGGACAAATAATATACTCGTGGTATACACTGCATTCGCGTTTAACTGGTCAGTTAATCGGGTCCTTACCACTGGGTTAAGTTATTGAGGTTGTATATTTTATGCAATATAATTAGAGACACAGGCCCTGGAATTAAATACCTTCAACTATCAAAAAAAAAAAAATTTCCTAAAATAACCTATAATATGTCCTTTAAAGTCGACTAAAATAGTTTATATGATATATGCATGCGACTATGCAAGCGATAGAAAATTAACGGTTTAACTTAATTTTTATCATTTCCTTATCTCAACTAAAACAAAAAACCAAACTTAAGCACGCACAATATATAAACAGTATATAATGGAAATAAACACGATCGCTATGTGTTTACTACTGCAGAGCAATAAGTTGTTGTTTATAACACTATTAATAATATTTCTTTCTATGAGAGTTGTTTTAATTTCCTAATTTATGCTAAAAACTGGTACAATGTAGTAATGTATACGCACTAAGTGTTAATAAAATGATTTGAAAATATTCTAAAGAAGTTCTAAAAATATCGGAAAACATCAAAACAAACGAGTTCAAAATAAAAGTTTCACTTTTGAAATAAGCATATCTGTTATTTGCAAGACAAATTATATACCTTGGAATTCATTGTTAAAGAGCACTAAAATAACACACTTTCCGTTTAAATTCGGACCCCATTAATAAGTTATAGTATACTTTATTATTAATCACTATTTACTACAGTAAAAATATTTATATGCCATATTTCAATCAACAGTTTTAAAAAAACTCTCAACATTTACATACGCCCAAAGGGCCAATGTGCTATCTACTCCGATTTTTATTTTATACAGTTGAATTTTTATATCAAATTTTTAAATTTGTGAAACAAGTTATATCGTCATGTTAAAGTATAGATTGTCATGGTCATATTATGTGAATCCGAACTATTTCCTATTTTTAAGAAACTGCGATTATTTGTTTGATATTTAGCTAATAAAAAAATAAATATATTTTTAGGTAGAAAACTGAATATGAAATCATCAGTTTAATAGGTATAAATTAAAGGTTTTAATAACAAATATACTTTTAGCAATATAAAATACATTTACGAGAAATAAGTAGGTAGTGTTTATTTCACGTTACTAGTTTGCGACCTGTTAGTTTGACAACAGTTTATTCTTTTAACTGTTAAGACAAGACAAAACAAGAATAAACTTGAGTTCAAATTAACTACCTAGTAAAATACCTATGTAGGTTAACTGAGCCTTGTAAATCGATAACTAGTAGGTATGGGAAGCTTCTGATTAAATTTTTGATGACCAATAATAATTATGTTACTAATTAAAAACACAAATTATTTAAAACCGGTGTAAAACGTGATATTAACTATCTCTGAAATCGTCAGGCTATTAATTTATGTAATTAAATCGATTTTTCTTTGCATTGAGGGGTCACATTTTGATAAAGACGCAAATAACTTTTTGCAGATAATTCTACTGTTACGTTTATTTTTAAATTATTATTTTAATTGTGGTTTTATCACTATAGTTTTTTTTTTCTGATTTCCGGTGATGTTACACGCTATTGACGCAACATTCCGCTCAACAGACAACGAGCCAATTCACTACGTTATCATAATAATTTATAAGTAAGCATTCCAAACACATTATTGCGAAAACTATTACTGTAGTACGAATTCAGTGCATGTTTACACAGGACATAAAATATACGGTTTATGAATAGGTACACGTTTTCAAAAATATGATCCTTGTTTTGGCAAAGAACGATTGAAGTGTTTGTCCACGGAGAGTCTATTTAGTTTGGGTATTGCGTAAACATATAATATAATAGTAGTTGGAAATTAAGGGACAGAATATCGTAGTCAATGTACAGGAATATTAATTATGAAATAACTATTTTTGTTAGGGTTTATAATTTATTCCAAGCGAAAAATGATTAATATTTTAACAAACTAAATTTATAGTGATCAAATAATTAATTTTTAATAGTTCGTCAAAAAAAAAAAAAAAAACTTATTAATGCAAACAAATAATTTTAGTTGTTTTTTAACGTTGCGTGTTGAGTTTAAAATATTATTAGTTTTATTGAACCATTTTTTTGCCGGTGTAAAGTGAATTACATTTTAAAATATTAATATAAATTAAAAAATTAATAATTAGAATGCGAGATAAAATACAAATTCCTGATGCTATCAGGATTCTTGGTGCGCACCACGATATAAGTGTTTTATTTATTTATAACGAATAACTATGATATGTACAACTATGAGTTAAAAAAAAAATTATATTCCCGTGGATTTTCGTTCTTTATCTCTACCATTTACCTAACAAGTAAGAAATTAAATTAAAAACTGAGAACAAACTGTATATTTTTTAAAATATACCACAACGTCTATCGGTACATACATTTTTGAATATTTTACACTATAATTTAAAATATTACAAATTCAAATTGATCAGTATGATTGTTTTATTTTTACGGCAATGTTAAATTCACAAAATAAAATACGTGTGCCGTAAATGTTGCCATTCAGTGTTTAGGCGATTCAGTTGTTTTCGTAACTTTCTGGAATTTACTTATAAAATTAATTAATTTACTTACAAGAAATTTCCTAAAAGCCTGTAATAACTGTAAATATGTTGTGGAATATTTCTGCAAACCATAGTTTAGAAACAATAAACAACTTACAATTATTAAAAAAATGTTTCAATTAAACTTTTATTTACGTACGGAAATCAGTAGGCAATAATTTTAATGTTATAAAAAATTCACGGATACAAATAATCGTCGTGCACCTATATCCGATTGAAAAACAGTTTTATTTTTTTTACACTAACCTATATTGTTTTAATCTCCCTGTTAATAATATTTACTAGGGATGTGGATTTTACGTAAAAATTGTTTTTAGTAATTAAAATTTTTATTAAAACTCAACTTATAGTGTACCTGTTAAATTTTTTCGCAATTTTATTTTTACACCATATCACAATAATTCTTATCACGTAGCTGTCATTATCATTTAAAAAAAATCCTGATTTGTATTATAATTCTAGTGTCTCGATAAAAAAATACAAAAACATACAAATAATAATAATAATAATAATAATCACTCAACTGTTTGAGCGGAAAAAAAATATAAATTGTACATTTTTTGTAAATTTACTTTACCGGTAAAATTTTATATGGCAAATTTACAAGACTCACATCACTAATATTTACTTTATATATACACGTATTATACTGAAGATGGTGTAGGCTGTAGAGTGAAAAACGATGTAGCTGTTTTGATTTATAATATTGGTCGTATAGGTAATTTGTAGTGGACATAGATCACTGAGAGGTTTTCGACGAGAATATTATATCCACACACAGGCTTATATAAATGTATTGGTGCCTATAAAGTTGTTACGTCGTATAATGATTGTCATCGATCCTGATTACTATTATTCACGATACAGAGCTGTAGACTCTTTAGTTGGCTACGAAAAAGAAATAATTAAACAATTAAATTACGGTGTGTTCAGACAATAACATCGTATTGGTGTAATAGCTAGAGGTATAATAGATCAATTATTTATCTATTCATAGTAAGTATTTTTGTATAATATATATATTATTATGCTATAAAATGTATAATTATCTGATTAATAGAATGGTAAATAGTGGCCTAGAATAATATGATTTTATATTAATTTATTTTTATACGGAATAACAATAATTATTTATTTTATAAGTAAGTATTGATAATGTAGACACTGTAGATTTATTATTCATACAAACGTATTTTCTACTAAAGGTAAAATAAAAATCAGTGAATAATTTACAAATTATGTCTTTTAAAATTCTACACACAACTTTGCAGGAATAATGTTAGAGAAAATAATACGTTTTGTCTAAAGGACAAAAAAAATAAAAGCTCTTAAATAAGTAACGTAATACAATTTTGCGTAACAGGTAGTACGTTGTTTTTTAATTACTCGTACATAATATAAAAAGATTAATAAATTACTTTTGCTATACAATGTAGATATTTATTAATTGAAATCCCATTTAAATGCGAATCAAAAAAGTTTCATATTACATTAATTATTAATATGTTCAAAGTATATTATCCATTAAATTAAATTTGAAAGTTGTTGGATATTATAAAAAGAATATTTGAACGTAATATTATGAGCAAAGCCATCAATTAATGTTTAAAACCATTAATATTTGATTTAGTCCCCTCGAGTTTTTCACGTATGGGCAACAATGTTAAAATACATTTTTAAGGTTTTAATAAATGTAATTTAAACATATTATACACAATTTGCAGGTATAGTTGTTTAATTTATTAATAAGCGCATACTGTTCCCAATATAATATATGTTAATAATTTAATGCGTCGTAATGTTTGTATTACATTTAATATGTATATTGTATATTAGCTGACATTATTTTACATTTGAATTATTCACTATGATATGATAGAACGTGCCTTTTTAATAATATTTCGTATAAAACTACAAATTTTAATTAAATTTAGCATAATAGGGTTGGTTATTATAGCCTAATACTCGTGTAGCCTTTCTCCATATGTACGGAGTAATAAGCTCATAGCCATGAAAACTTACACTAGACTCGTGTATCTAATACCACTACCGAGGTGGTGTTACCAGGCTTTTAACATTTCAGTAAAATAATCAATGTCTTAATTTATTGTAATTTGACGTTCTTAGAATTTGTTTAAAAAATAATTTATTACTAATAAGGAGTTGTAGAATTTCCAAGTTTGTATATCACTACGGCCTATTCAAAAAAAAAAAAAAGTGGTTCAGTGATATTCATTTTTATCAAGTCCAAAGTCCCTCCATGACATCGAGTGGTCACTTGTTTTCATGATCTTACAATATGTATAAAACAATGTATTGGATGTACTTCAGGTACTATTTTTTGTACATATAACATACGTGTAAGTACATTCTGGCAATGCTCTGATATTTTTACACATTCAACGCTTATATACGTATACCTATTATACCTTGGTTACTAGCACTTATTAACAGAACAAACAAAAAACATATGACAATAATAAATGTTTACACTTCATATCGCTTATAGTCATCTGTTATTATGCTATTAATATTTTGAAACATAAATCAACTGTTATGTTAGTTTAAAATTAATTCCACGTTAAGCCCAGATAAGTATAGTTTTGTCTAGATAAAGATAATAATAAATTATAAAATTAATAGTTTTATGAAGACGAAAACAAATGTCAGTTACAATTGTCTAGTTACAATTTCGTATAATTTTTATACTAATGTTATTTTTTCTCGTGAGAGGTGCCGATGAAATATGACGGAAATCACGAATGGCGATGAATACTATTTTTAAATACCTATGAATCTCGTGTAATCTCGATCAGTCCATCACTAATGTATTTCAATAAATTAGACTGAAGCCGAAAAATTTGGATTTACTTATTTAAGTTTTAGCAGTTAGAGTTATTAAGCTCCTCGTCGTTGTACAATAATGTTATTGCTCATTTCTCGTTTGTACGTTTGCGCGGACGAATACCTACTGTTCAGACCGGAGGAATAATCGGGACGAAACGCATGACGAATCCCTTTAAATAATTAAAAATAATAATTATTAGACTCGAGTGGGACTCTGCCACCCGGGAATTACTTCTCCGTCCCCTCGATTCAGCCAAGTGACCATTCCTTTTTTTTTATTCTTTGTCATAAAACCACTAATAAAATGTCAGTTAACATAAAATATATATACATTTACACATATAATATTCGTAATGTGTGTATAGTTTATAATAATTAATGTGTACGGTAAGCATATTGTAATAGTTTAAGACCATTATTGTAATTTTTTCCAAATTAATTTGTCAAAAGGTGTTTACTAATGATAATTAGTTATTACATTACTAATCATCGTCGCGTATTGTAATAATGTCACGTGATACCCTCTAGAAGTATTAACACGTTTAACAAATTTACTAAACACTACACTCTCTCCCGGTAGACGACTCCGACAGCTCTCCGGCTAGTCTCTGCTCTTTACGCGAGAGGAATAACACGCTGTGGTAGTACGACGCGGCGGCGACGACGAGTTTCGTTTAAAACGACCGACCGTGCAATCTATACGCCCGCGCGCCATTCGGACCCATTCGATTAAATCAGTAATCGGTTGTCCGGTCCATTTAATTCAATTTAATGTATTATAGATACCGTACACGGGTCGGACAGAGAGTGTATTATATTACTATACACAGTACGAGCGACCCTCGCCAACTACACTCGCATATATTATTATATTATAATGTAATGTATAGGTGCCGTACCTGTGACGATTGGTCGACGTTCCGACGGGCCGCGAGTCTCGACAAAAATGCTACTACAGTTTTTTTTTTTTATTTTTTTTTTAACTTTTATACCGCGTATATATGTATACACACCAACACTTGAAAGACTTAAAGAAAAATGTAAATAAATTCCTTTGAAAAAACTCGGCAATGAGGTTTTGCCGCACGGTAGACTTCGAGTGTATTTCGAGTGCACTCGTCGTTATAATTAAATAATAAATATGTAAAGTGTGAACGCGCCCGCGGTATAATTGGTATAAATAGCAGACAATTAGTCGAAATATTTTGGAAATTGTGATGTGCATACATCCTATTACATACAACAATAATTTTAGTACAATACATTTATAATAATATGAAAAAGGTGAAAAACTCGATGAATATTATTTTTTATTTTACAAGCTTTGTAACAACGTCATGCAATTATACATAACCTTATCCAGTAGGTATACTCGTATATTGTAATATTATATGTTTTTGTTAACACAACATTTTTTACAATGATGTTTAAAAAAATTATAACACGATAGTTGCAACGTAATGGAATCACTACAGTATAATATAATGTTAAAAATAAATAATAAACATAACTCGTACGTTCACTTATCAAATGTTACTTATAATATTCGGATCAGAAAATCGTGTATTTGTCTAAAATTCTACATGTTTGCATATTGTAGTGCTTACATTTCAATTTTTCCTCACATTATTTCCAATCACTCTACATGGTAGAATGCCGTAACTTACAAGAGGGATGAAAAGTACATTTTTTATTTGTTTTTGCTTTAATAACGAGGTATGATTAAACAAACTTAAGGTTTAAAAACATTTTATTTCAAAGAGTCGCGGAAATCGAGAGACTCCTGGCGCTTCATTAACGACGGAGCTGTAGTTCAAAAGTTCCAATTTTTGTTTTATAATTATTATTAAAAATATTGTGAAACCATCCGAGTTATTTCCGTAAACAGTTTCGATCTATACACTGTACCGTAATTTTTGGGTTCATATTATATCATAATATATATATATATATATATAAATATAATATACTTTCACGGATAATAATGATAATATACGAATTTCATATACTTACTACAGTATTATACTATTATGTAATCTTGTTGAAGATTAACTCCGTGTTTTGTTAAATCGATTAATGGATTATCAGTTTTGTTGAACATAATTTTCATTATTTAATGCCCCTTTAGAATAAGACTGTCACTGTGCCACGACTTAAAGTATATAGTTTTAATAAAAATATTTAAGTTTGATGTTTAATAAAATTATATTCTAAATGGTTATTTGCTTAAGTATTTGAAATTAAAAATGTAAATACTCACAATAATGTTTAATAATATGACATGCTCATATTATACTATATGAAATAATAAATAATATTTAAAGCCCGACAATTGATATTTTTTTATATTTTAAAATACTATAAGTTATTGACTTATTTTAAGTTGTTGCTACATATTGCACACAAATATTATTGACTTAAAAACGCCACGTTTAGAAAAAGAAAACTAAACATAATATTTCATATTATATGATGACTGGGGAATCCTCAATTATAACATTTAATACAAATTAGACTCTACGAGATGCGATGTCGTTTAACAATAAATATATTCAATGAAAGATAGTTTTTATTAACATTTAATATTTAATATTATGTATTAATGCCACAAATATCATTGTATACGAAAAACGATTCTGAACGGAGATGATTTGTCAGTCTAGGATGATTAGTAGGATATATTATATTGTTACTAAGGCCCGGATTTAAATGCATTCAAAACCATACAAATATGCTCTAAAAAATAGCCAAAAATGCGCTTAAAAAAGCATTGTACCACAAAAATGACCTTTAAATGCCGTATATTTATTTTTATTCAATTTATAACTTACAAATAAGATATACCTACCTAATTGTTATTTATTATTTTATTAAAAAAAAAAAAAAACTGAAAATTTGAAATGATGACTTGATGCTGACACGCATAGTTTAGGCCGTTTTGGGGAAATATTATTCATTCTAAACATACCAAAATATATATTAAAATGTATGTAAAATTAAAATTCTAAGTAAGCCTATTGTAGTATTATACTTACTAAATTTCGAGCATTGCATTGAACAATAAATAATAATATATTGTTTAATATGTTCAAACACCAAAGATCTATTATCCAAAAGAATATTTTTATGCGTGTAAAAGTTCCTTTCGACGTCCAATAGGAGCAAATTTCATGTGACAAATATCGTTTGTAGTTAATTTTTCTGATATTTTTGTACGATTTATTTTTAGATAATATTCTGAATAGGCTAAATTTTATCATATATTGAACAAATATGCATTAAAAACCAATAAAATGACCCAATAATGCTAAAAATTCTCTAAAAATGAAAAAACGTCGAAATATACAAAAAATTCAAAATAAAATTTTTAGGTTTGAAGCCCTCGTTATATGAAACGAATTATGTACTTAGAAAGCATTATGTAAGATCAACCAAAAAAATATGCACTTTGCATTTAAATCCGGGCCTTAATTATTACCTATATTTAAATTGTAATATTATATCGTTATTTTACTTACTAAAAAAATAAAATGACATACGCTCATAAAATGTTTTTTTTATTGACGCTGAGTTTTTTTTTACAGTTATTTGAAGAAAAAGTTGTGGAGAACTTTGTGTTGGGGTTTTTAACTTTAGATATAAATTACAAAAATGTTATGAATTTTCAGCTTCAAAATTCCTTGCAAAATTTCGCTTTTTTGATGTATTTCGTAAAAATTTGAACTTTTGATGCTAATACCTACGTATAAACAAAAATTGTGACTAAAGATTTATGATTTTTTTTTAACTACAATGAGAACAACTTATAATAAATCTTTTATTCAATTTTAAAGATTTTTTAGTGAGCCAAACATACTTTTTTTTATTGGCACTTTAAGAAAAAAAATTTAGAAAAATCGAAAATTTCAATGGTTTATAAATAGTTTAAAAAAATTCTAAATATTTTGAAATTTAATCGTAAATAGATAACTCTAATATAAGCATTTTTTAAAAATTTTAATACTTACAATGATTCGTTTTTAAGATTTTGTTGAAAAGTGGTTATGCGTAAAAATTCCCGTTTTCCGTTACTTTTTCAGGGTTCTTCCTGACGCTTTTGAAAACTACTGGACATTTTTTAATTTTGACCTCCTCCCTCCCAAAGTACCAATTAGATTCAATTTGATTTTCAAGGAGGGGCTGAAGTAAAAAATCAAAGCACTATTACTACTCCAAAACGTGATGAAAGGCACACAAATAAAAAAACACACATCATTATAAAATCAATACATTCGTCACTCCGTTCAGAATCTAAAACAGCAGTTTTATTTTTTGACTCGGGAGATCAGTTGTGGGATACATTTTATTAAAAATATATGTTATATCACTGTAAAATAAATACTTAACATGACTCGACTACTTTTATAATTGGATAAAACTTTAAAATTTCAAAACTGTTGCATATTATATTCTTTTAGGTACTTATAGAGTTTTCATATTATATGGACTTCGCATTAAACCAACCGAATACAATAATATGATATCAAAATTAATACGTTTCGTATGGCGGAGGTGTTGTACTCTTGTTCTAACGGGATCGATTCAAGAACAGCGTGTACACTGTACAGTAATAATATACTGATGATGATTAATTAATTCAGTGTATGCAGTCTGCAGTATCACACGATTTCTCCGGTGAAAAAATAAACAAATATAAAATATGGCGCTTTATAGATGGTTTTATTGTACCCCGACCGCCGACAAACCAGCTTTGGTGTACTTCACTAATACGACCGGGACGTGTCAATATAGTAGCACTTGGTTTTTTTTTTTCTTATACGTCGTTCAGATTACTCTCTAAACATTTCCGGTGTCTCCGAGAACAGCAATTTGTGATTTTCTTCAAAATCCGTCAAATAGATTTTTATGCGCATAATCTATACGTTCATCTATACTATACAAGAATAACGCTGAACAACATTACGTACGTGGAAAAATATTTTTACGTATATCGTACGGTTACCGAAGTCATTTCGCGAACGCCCATTACACCTGTAATATTATATACTATTATCCGTCACGCCGAGGTCGGTGTCCGGAAACGGTAGGTACCACCACAGACAAACCTGTCGTCCTGTGGTCGCATTGTTGCTATATTATGTTAATGCGTAACACCGACGTGTGTCACCGGGCTTATTCAGTGATTTTGGAAATTAATCCGGTCGGTACGCGATAAGGCTCGTTCGGGAATAAATTAATACCGCGTATTATAAATGTATTATTTAATACTTTGTTGGCTGCGGTCCGGTCGGATTTGACGGAAGGTTAAATAGGGAATCCACGCTGCAGGGCTCTCTCTTCCAGAGCCATTTTTTAATTTATTATTTTCGACAGAAGTCCCCCCCACCCCGTTTTTTTTAGCAATCGATACGAATTTCAGAACTAAATAACATAACATTACTAAAATATCCAAAATATATGTGGGTGTGTGTCAATATAAATACACGATATTTGTAGTCAAAGCGAATCATTAGGTCGTAGTATATAATATGGTTTAACCATTCAGCGTGAACTTTTTTTGATTAGTCAGTTGCGTTAACGAGCTATTAATATACGCGCTGTTCTGCGAAAGGCAAATTGTACAAACACTACGACAACTAGAACATTTTTACGTAATTGAATTATTATTTGTAGCGACAAAATTCTATTGTAAAAACAGTATTTCGATTTACAATATATGTTTGCCCACCCCCCCACCTCTAGCGATTTTGGGTATATATATTATACAGTCATAGGCGTGCACAGCCACACCCATATACTCACCTATGATATCATAATTAGGCACACCCTGGACCACATTTATTTTTAGACGAAGTAGTTTTTATACTTTTTACTTTATTATTTTTTTGTGAAAAATTTCGACATACACCTCTACTCGGTTTGTATGGTTGCAAGTGACTAATAACACTTTGGTAGTTGCTGGACAGTCTGGAGCGATGTATATTACAATATGTATGGCGTGAATATATTTTTGTGTAGTGATAATTATCAAAAATTAAATTAACTCGCGATGTCCCCTCCCATTTTTTACATTTGGATATTTCGAAATGGAATTACTACCGAACGGATTAAATATAAATAAATAATTCAAGTTTAGTTAGAAATTGTAAAGGGGGCTAAGCATTTTCCCAACCGCAGTATCATCACCAGTTTCAAAGTTGAATGCATCAGGGAGGCATTAAGCACAAACAAAAGGATTAAAAGTACAAACAACGAATTGAGTAAGTTTGGTTTTGAAAATTTAAAGTGTGAGTGAGTAGGGACAGGGCTTATAATATTCTGTTTAGGTAAGAATGATGTAATAATAAAATACGAGTCTAAATTATTTACACATAATATGTTATAAAATTACCATAAACAAGGAAAACAATTTTTTCGTGACTTCCCTTCTATCAAATGTATATCAGGGTAGAACTATGAAAGTATTTATGGGGATAACTACCTTTCCTACTAAGCCACTATGTAGTTGTGCCTTTGAACGCAGCGTTGACTTTGTTATTAAATCTTTGTTACATATTTTGGTTGGAAAACTCAGTCATGAAACACAAAATTCCTATTTTTTTTTTTGATGTATTAACTATAACAACAATTTCGTATATGTCAGTCATCACATTCGCCCTATAATATGAATTAATAACAAATTTAGAAGGGGATATAAAAGTTTTTTTTTCGAAATTCTTCCATGTCGATATCTATTTCTTATTTACTTTTTTGCGCATATATTTATTTATTACAAATATTTAATAATATTTTATCTTATTATTTTTGATAACATAAAAGTATTATTATTATGTTCTATAAATAATAATATCGTACTAAACTAATATACGTCTAGACCAAAAAAAAAAAAAAAAAAAACAAATAAAAATCTATGTGTATAGCATTGACTAGTTATAAATGAAACGACTAAGTATACTCACGTCGGAAGACTTAAGGAGTGATATGTGATGGGTAGGATTACTCCTATCACGAGTAACAATCAAGTTAGATATTCATATTATGCATTTCATATGGGATTGACAATAAAGTTTTTTAATTCTACTCTTAAAACATAAACCCGTTCCTGCGAGTGCTTAAAATGGTATCAAATGTCACTTTAAAATTATAATAATATATATGGTTAGGAATTTGAAAATGTAAATCCACAGAAGAAACTGGAGCAAAACCAGTTACTCGCATCGCATGAGACGTATTCAGTGCATATAATTTGGTTTGCAAAATAATATTATATTATGCAGTTATTTAATATGTGCGCCATGCGAGCGGAAACTATAAAAAGAGAAAACCCTTATGTCGCACTGGATACAATAAATCGTTTTGTTTCGAATGATAATACTTAAGCAGCAATATTACAACACGAGAGAAACCCGCGTTCGTGTGTGATAAATCCGCAATACATATATTTTATTTATGACAAAAAAAAATTACACATTTATATCATACAATATTTTACCTTAAGTAGGTGATCGAACAAGGCGTATCAAATGTTATGAATGTTATGATACACGCGAGAGGAAGACTTTATTATGAATTACCGGTATTGTGGACACGTGGTAAACGGAATAGTTATAATAATAATAGTTAGCTGATAAGTAAGTACGTCGCACGCGGATATACATTATCGAAGATTCTCCCACGTGATACTTTGATAGATAAATGGTGCAACAAGTGCTCTTTGTGCACTACAGACTACAGTAATATTTTATGTTGGCAAGTAATAAGTACACGATCATTATTTATTGTTAATAGATATTGCGTATTAAGGGAGTGTGCAACAGTTTTGTCATAAGCTGGTGTGCAAGTGCAATTTCAACGAACTCCTAAACCAACCTGAAAAGATAATAATGGCTTTTGCGACATTTTGACTGTTTAAAAATCATTAGCTAGTTGGTTTTACAAATTAAACTTTTATTGTTAATAATTATTAAATTTTATTTTAAAATGTTTTTCTTTCACGTCATGTATTTGGCTTAAACAAGTTATCAAAATACTCAAATAACGTGCAAGTAACGAATCTATGTGACATCTACATTAGTTTAGTGCTATCGTCTCTCTCTCTACATAGTATAATATATGAGGTTATAATGGTTATATACACATAATATCACAATACCAATGACAAATGGCAACATAATTCTGTTTTAAAAGCTCAAAATAACTATTGTGACCTCTCGATTCTTTTTCTCGTTTTAATCTCGCACGAACACGATATTATATTATGTGTTGGATATACATTTAACGGTATTCAAGTGCGTGTAAAAGCTTTCTGTATACAAAGACTTTGGTTTCTGTTATATTATATTCGCTTCTAGTATAATAAATTTGTCCAGTTTAAAATTAAAACGTCGCAAGCGTTTATGCCACATCAAAAAACATAGGTACGTACCTACATAACATTATGAAGTGCAAGAACTAAGAACATTAAGCTCGAATGTCAACGACAAGTCCATTGTGAATTTTTAGCTTTGCCCTCGATATAAAATAATCCGTTTCAGCGTGTCGTTTAATGAACGCGTATATAATTATAATATATTATACGGTGCAATAATGGTAATCGATAAATAATGCGGCGAACAAATTCAATTAATCAAAACCGACAGGAAGATTAAACGAAATATATAAATAAACATTCGACTGTACAGTATTACAATAAGTATTACCTATATAGTTTGCATAGAGTCTATGTGAAAATGGTGAAAATTTTCAACAGTAAAAAAACAGTAATAGGTATTAAATATTTTATTTTACAAATATTTAATTTTTAATTTTTATTTTATTATAACGGTTTTTATTATGTACCTGCTTCACAATCACGCCCTACATTTGTTAATACTAAAATAATGTTTTGTAAAAAAAAATTTTTCGTTACAAAAATAATTTTATGAAATTAATATTTACATAATTTCAAACAGTTATTATACATTTAATCGCTTATTTGTAACTCGTCATCTTCATTATCTCATTTATCATTCATTGTTTTAGAACTAATTATAAAATTCGTTTTTGTATAATAAATTAATGCTGTACGCTTTGGTTGTCGAAAATAACTTTATGTATTTATCGAAAATGCGGCTACCAAATCCTGCTTCAAAATATATATCGTGTATATTTGGAAAGATACCAGAGGAACATGGCTTTAATTTGGAAACTTATTGGTTCATGTTTAACCAGTAAATCTAAATTTTATTTCATTAAATATTAAAAATACTAAATTCTGATTTCGCATGGGTTCAAAAATTGACGATCATCAATAATTTAGGAATAGTAATCGGATATAGTATTAATTTAATATTATATAGTCAATGGGTTTGAATCTAGTCGTCGGATGGAACAGATCTTTTAATTTACTGTACTCGACACAAAACTATATGAATAACCATTTTTTTTTTCAATTCATTTTTATTCTTTTTACTTCGTATGTATTCCATGGTTTTAATTATATTAATTTGAAAGTCTAAATATTTAACATGACATAACATTACGATTCGGATATGATAGATACAACATGGACTATGGTACGACTATTGATTTATTGGCAATGACCAAACCACTTACCTTTATTACGCGATCGTAAAATATGACACTGGAGAAATTGAGATTATTATATTATTAAGATATAGATAACAGCACCGTATACGTATCGTAAATATAATATGATATTATATTAATATTATTATTTAATATCTACAAGAATAAGTTACTATACTATTCGGTATGTTTGTTATCGCTGGTTTACAAATTCACTATTTTTATTTCCCTTGTTGCCTAATTTTTATTTTTATTTTTTTATTTTGACTTTTGCGATTTTAACTGGTAGGTACCCGTACGTTTATATTTTATACTTCTGAGAAATATGTTTACAGAGCGTGTGTTTCACACGAAACAGCTAAATTATATTCGTCCCATTAATATGACTAAAAAAATCAATAATTTATACAACGTGGTAACAGTAACATTTGTTTTATTATATAATTCACCGAACTATTCCAACTAAATGTTTTATTTTTAAATGTAACTTTTTTTCTCAGCGTGTTAGTTGTAATACTATTTCACCAACAAATAAAATATTATAAAACTTTGAACGTATTAAACGATTATAAACTATGGTCTCAGGTCTATTCATACGTGTTAAAAAGTAATAAAATAATATAATATAACCATCAATATTTTTAGTTTAAATTTGTGTATTATTATGTACAATATAAAATTATAGTATCTTTACTTAAAAGTCGTGTTAAAATAAAATGTTTTCAACTAATTATAATGATAATATGCAAAATACAGAATAAAGGTAAAGATGATTGTTACAAGTAAATTATACAAGTATAATATACATAATACGTTTTTTTCTACGCCAGAAGTAGTATTAGTCAGGACTTTACACTGGAAATTAAATTAAATCAAGAACAACCCAAATAGTTAGTAGGAAAAGCTAAGCTTGATAAAAATATTGAGTACAGTAAAAAAAACTATATCTAAATAGACGAATTTTGAATATCATATATAATAAATACACCGTTAAGAAAAAGTTAACTATGAAAAAGTGAATAAAATACACCATGTGGTTAGATATTTAGTCAAATTTTATAGTCGCTAAGTTGTTTCCGATGATTTTTACATTTAAATAGGTAAAAAACGATTCTGGGTAATGCATTTAGGTACAACTTTATCGAACATGGTATATCGAAAGAAAAGTGTACTACGTCTTGAGTCTAAAAAACAGATTAGTGTCACGTATTAAATGAAATTACAACACCTGAGAGGCTACACTTTACTGTATACGTAATATACTATTTTTAAAAGGCTATTATAGTGAAATAGTTAAAATTATGTTTTAATTTTTAGATTTACAAAAAAAAAAAAAAACAAATATTTAGGTAAGTGCCTGTCATGCGTTATAAATTTATAATTTAATATAATATGTTATGTTTATAGGAAATTTAGTTCTGATAACATTTAGCAGAATAAACGCATTTATATTTTTATAAACTAATGCCAATGACATAATGGATGAATGTTTTGCGCTAATATTGATGGTATAATCCATTTGTACAATTTATGATGAATGTATATTTACAGATTATTAATTTTTATGGGCTATAGACGTGAACAGTTTTCCAACATATTTAAGCGAATAGCCATCGCTATACTCAAGACTCTTCAGACAAAAACTTAGCAGAACGTGCACTCGGCGGAATTTAAAATTAAAACGCTTTTAATGCTTAAAATATTGTATAAAAAGTAGTATTGCTTAATGGTTTGAATAATCACAAAATATTTGCTCATAAAAATCTTTTTATTTATTAGAATCATTTTAAGATACTAAATAAATACATTTATTCCATTACACATATTTACAAGAATTAGTTAACAATATTGTCTAACATCAACACTAAAGGGATTATATGTGTAATCTGATAGGGTAATAAACATTAATCTGCAGTATTGTCTGGAATGACTGTGTCGGTCTTAAGTTCTATCCGAAGGATTACAGTTGACAATTCGTTGTCTTGTCTTGCGGTAAATCAACAACATGGTTTTGAAAAAAATATGTTTCGACGTTAATAGTTAAGAGTATAGTGTTACTTGTTATACAATTTTTGGAAACTGCCCTAGTCTAATAAATCGTCTAATTCAGTATAGAATAATCTTTTTTTTTTAAGTCCGCCTAGAAGTCCTCGTATGGGTATACTTTGGAATTTAAGTGCACTTTAAGTTATTTCACGGATCAGTGATCATACCATTCTGTTATAAAGTGTTACATTATTTCTTCAAAACTATTCGCGAAAACCAATCAATATAGATTACAAAAATATATTTTTCCAGTAAACTTTGATTCAACGTGTAACGCTATATTTCGTAGAGTAATAATAAAATTATGAATGCAAAAGTTTGAGTATTAACTGTTAATTTAATACTGTCGACAATATAATGTATATATATTATATAAAATAGCTACAGGGAGATCGCGTGTTGTTTACCGTTACATTCTTTATTATATTTAACTTTAATAATAATTATTGATAGTAGTTACTCTCCGTCAGTGGCGTAATAAAGAGGGGAAAGGTTAAAGTATTTTTGTACAAAACTATTAACTTTGTATCACTTACTCTATTAAGAGCACGATCATTTATAATATCATAGTTGGATTACTGTTAAATTATAGATATTACAAAATATTAGTAAAATAAGGCTATGGGGATCTATCCCCCTCCAGTGGCGTAATTTCAGTTTTTGTTTGACTAGGGCAACTACTAACTGATTTGCCAACTCCAAAATTTTTCCACGAAGTTCACATAGAATAGTACCATTGTTGGTGAGAGAGGGGGGGGGTAAATTTTCAGGTATATGAACTTCACACACAGGATTTTGAAGTATTAAATACAAACAATTTTGTCAAATATTTATTAGAATTAGAAAGTCAAATATAGAATAATCGAGTAATGTGTAAATAAATCAGCCAATAGGTACCTTTTAATACTGCAGATTTACAAGTAATTAGCAGTATTTACAGTCACATAATGTAAATGCTAAACATCCTGATTAATAATATAATATACTTCTTTAAAAAATACATCAAAAAAATTAACAATAAATCTTTACTTATAAAATATCAATATTCAATATTATGATTTATGACAATGGCCATTAGTAGTTAAAAATAAGACTTCTTATAATGTGTAAATGTGCTGACTTAAGGTTGATGTAAATGTTAGACTAGGACAAATTCCCAAGTTGCTTCCCCTCCACCCAAATGAAGCCACTGCCCCCCTCCTTAATTACGTCCCTGATATCAACTGACACGTTGTATTATATATCTAGAGTCAAAATACACTGATTATTGAATTCATAGTCCAAAATAAAGTCCTGATCTTGACCATTGGGGCATTTTCGAGATGACACGATATTAGTGCATTGCTCTACATATTCAAATGTTCACCAAAGTTAATTCGCTTAATCCTTTTCATTATTTTTCTAACACGCGAAAACTCTTAAAATAGTATATAATATGTTTAAAAATACT
Source organism: Rhopalosiphum maidis (assembly GCF_003676215.2). Taxonomy (NCBI): domain Eukaryota; kingdom Metazoa; phylum Arthropoda; class Insecta; order Hemiptera; family Aphididae; genus Rhopalosiphum; species Rhopalosiphum maidis. Next base: position 7,319,319 of record NC_040879.1, read on the forward strand.
CTCGATGTTTTTCGTCCGTTATATCCCCTAGAAACACAACGTTATGTTTAACGATGTCTGTAGTTTCATTATAGACAGATGAAAACATAATATAGTACCTACGTGTTATATTATTGTCACACGATTCGACACATAGACCACCGTTGCTTTTGTTCATAAAAATAAAATATTTATTTCTAATTATAAATGGTCATTATAAGTGTAGTACTGAGCGGTGTACCGGTGTGGTAAAGATAATATAAATACGGACGTAAGTACCTCGTGATATTGTCGTGATTCATTTTTACCGCTTTTTAACCACTAGATAGCACTCAGCACATTACGCGATTAATAATATCCCCAACATAAAATAATAAGTAATAACGATTTGAATTTAGCGATGTATATTTTGTCTTTCGGGATCAACTTTTATACGGGCCACACAGTCAATAGCACTAAGATCGCAAAACGATAGCGAATCATTACAACACCCACTTTGGACTGGTAGTTTATAAAAACAAATGACGACTGGCAAAATTATGAGGAACGACCGGCGCGTATTTAAATTTATATAAATGCGGTGGTTTCGGTGTACGGACGAGATCGCGTTAATAGCGGGGGGGGGGGTGATGTAGCGTCGTTCGCAAAACCGCTTATAATGTATAATAATAATAATAATAATAATAATAATAGTAATAGTAATAATAACCACGACGATACAAAATGATAAAAATGATAGCTTGTGTGCCACCACATAATGACTATAACTACGGGTACGACGACGTTAGTGGTCATCGGTGACGAGCTTCAAAGTTTGCTCGTGCGTGCTGGCTACGCGCGAGGTTGTGTTGTGGGTATTTTTATTCCTTCTATATCGTATAGATAATTTTTAAAAAATAGTGAGATACATTTAGTTAGGTGCTTATACCAAAAAATGATGTAAACAATTACTAGATCGCAACATCCGGGTTATTAATAAATTCATTATTAAACATATTTTTAACGGATCACCGAGCATAACGTACCTATCAGTTTGTTTTATCCTGACGGCGTTGCCTTTTAGCTGTTTCCAATAAACCTTTGTCAGACGTTGTCAAAATTATTAACATTGATACGTCTATAAAATAGTAAGAATCGTGACGTTATTGTCATAGTCGTATACGTTGTACCCTCTTAGATAGCCCTATAGTATTTGTGTCCCGCGTGAGGCATGATAAAAGAGACAATTTTTACTATCAATACAGTTGGATTAATTATAAAAATCATTATTCGTGTAATAAGTTCAACAATATAAATACAAACAATACTTACATAAATTGAACGTTTTTAAAGTAAAATGTATCATCACTATACCTGTAGGAAGGTATCACGATAGACGATAGATATTTTTAAGCAAAATAATTTGTCTCTAACTATAATAATTTAATCCCAGCTAATTAGTAAAATAATTTTCTTTATAATCGTCTACTAATTAATTACAATGCGAGGTAGTTTCCCGTAGTAGGTAATAAGTTAAATTAGTAATGAGAACAAAATAAAAAAATAAATGTCATATCTGTATCAAATATCAATACATTTTCATATGCTATATTTTTATATCAACATAGTGTAATGCAGAAATACTGTGTACGATTGAATATTAATGCAAATTGACCGTACCCCATAATAATAATGACAACAATTAACATTGTAGTACTTGTTCTAAAAATAATTCAACAGTAAGCTCGTAAGTTATAAGTACAATATCATATTTTTAATATGTATAATATATTATAATGGCCAAAGTATAATTTTGAATGCATACAAATTACCTTTATTACGCACAAAGAGCTTATGGAGTGTAAGTACGGTATGGTAAGTTTTTCCATATGATTATTAAAAATACGGAAAAACCACCACATTCAACAGCCATTTTCATTGTGTATATCCTTATCGAGGATTCAGCGTCATAAAGAGGGAATACAATCGTTTAAAAAAGTCTGCATAGAAAATATAAGATATCACAATAATAGACTCTAGACATAAATGAATGTATTTTTTCTGTCCATTTCGTTAAGATATTTTGTATTCATTTTATATGTAGACACTCACGAGGGTGTTGTTTGGCATTAGCCCTAGGTCTTGATGTAGATTATTTAGAGACACCCAGGGCCTTTATTCGTGATTTCATTTTATTTTCCATGCATAGAAATATGATATTATAAATTTCATAGTAAAAATAAAAATGATAAAAAGCCTAAATTCAGTTCAGTCTATAACAATGTTATAGACTGAACGGGACGAGAAATATATCCGTTTTACAAATTTACAATGACGTGTGTATAAATTTATATTTAATACACATTTGAGTGCAGTAAATTCACTTCAATCTTTCGACCAAGGATGTTTTGAGACGAAAATTCGATATAATTTGGTACTTGACAGGTCCAAAGTAGAAAAACATTTTAATGCATACTTTTTAACCTGGAAGAACCTACAAAATCTAGCTGGGAAATAGAAATTGTTTAAAACAAAACACGTTTGTGACATAAAATCGATATTTTTTTAACTAAAAACTTCAATACTTAATACTCGTAGGATTTTTCATAGTAATAATTTTAAAAATATTGAAAGTGCGGAGTTTTATTCATTTTGGCGTTTTTCCAAAAAATCGTTAATGGTCTGTTCGCTGCTTTAATTTTTTTTTTTTTTTGTTTGTTTATCTCGTTCGTCGAGTTTTGGTGATATTATAACACTTTCGGTAATTTAAAAATTGAAAGTTTGTAGAACACTGAAATAATAAATTAAGGATCGTGCACAAGCATACTAGATAGTATTGATAGTAGTAATACAACCGATGCTATACTGTCTGTACTATGTTTGCAATAATGTGCTCCAAAAGATACGCATTTTTTAGCTGCTCCTTTAAAATGACTAAGTTGATTTTTCTTTCAACCAACGGATCTTCATCAGCGAATGAAAATAAATGCGCGACACAGCTTAAAAACACGTTCAAACTCGTACAAATAATTAAAACTTCAAACAAATCGTACAGAAGCTATTTCGTTTTAACCGAGATATCAAAGTCATCGCACGTGTTCATACGGCGCGATCTGGTTAAGAAGCCTCTGTAAATACCATACAATGAGCCACTGTGAATAGTTACTTCAAAGAGATGATACATTTTACAAGGTGAACACTAAAGGTAAATCAACAGTAATCTCTGTAGACGAATTTAAATCTGCTTTCATCGTGGTCGATAAAAGTGTATACTACATGACAATTATTATGCACGCGAAGTTCAAACATCTACAATATATAGTCAATAGTGTAAAAAATACGCTCAATAGCTTTCGGCTTTTAAAATGTATAATCTCTATGCCACTGTATGATTATTGTTATCATCAAATTGAGAGCTAAAAATGTTAATTACGGTATAATATGGTTTTTTTGTACGCCTCCCGTGTTTTATTTTCTATAAATACTAGATAGCCAAAAAGTGTTAGTTGGAATCGTGAAAACTAATAACAAACGACAGAAGGATAAATAACAATTTTTTCGGGAACCCGGTTCTAAAATCTGAAGACGACCCTCCGGGATTGTCCTTGCAGTTTCCCCCAATGCGCTAGTACATGTCTGGGTGCACAATATATATATATATATATAGTCTAGATGAACGCGTCTAGACATTATTATAGAAGTTAACAGCGCCAACAGCGGTACCGAAAACCTATACAGTTAAAATTATCACAACAGAGTATTTAAGGTAAATTTGTTAACACTATATATATATATATATATATATATTGGCAAATATAATGTTATATAATAAAAGATATTTACGCAATTATAATATACACAGGCTACACGGTGTCCGTACCACCGATCTGTGGTCGATAAATCGGAGTACGCGTCTTATAAAATATGTCCTTTGTTTCGACCCCCCACCGTCTTGGTTTCACAATAATAATAACATAATCTGCGATTAAATTAAACACAGTTTGCATTCGCGTTATTGTTATTATAATGTCTAAAGTTAGTACACAATATAATATTGTATATGTATATATATATATATATATATATTTGTTTGTAAATAACTTAAACGTCTTGTACGGATATAATAATAATATATTAGTTTATGTTATATTAAAATATATTTTTATTGTCGAGTCGGATCGTACGAATTCAGAATGCGGGACTAGCAAATCCCCGGCATTCGGAATCACCGCAGTGTTTTTTTATTTCCCTCATTCCGTTTGGATTTACCCGGGGCTCGTGTTTATACAACGTTAAGATTGCCGTATCGCAGGAGGTTACGGTTAACCACCCGGAATATTCAAATGTACGTGTATCATTTGGTCGAGTGAATTTTTCACATTATTAGATATTGGTGTAGGTATACCTGCCACAACACCACTGACGACTACACCGCGCGAAACCGCTCGTTAAATAATAATCTAACTTAAATTACGAGAAAACAGACGAATAATATATAAATTTAATTTTTTTTTTTTAAACGAGTTGCACATACGTTTTCAAATAGCTTTTTGACGAACACGCGTTGCTATATTCTTTACAAAATATATTATTTTCATTTTCACGCTTGAAATGTCAATACGGGTTTTTTTTCCCGTTACTTTTCAGAAAACACCATTATTTTAACGGCAAACATCGCCGAGCATAATCATATTTCATTTGAGCCGAATAAACTTGAAACGAAAATTATGTGACGTAGTTTCGTACCATATAATATAATAATACATTATAATATATATATATATATATATATATATACTTAAATGATTTTACGTCGAAAAATCCGATATGGCTGTGACCGTCGGTGAATAAACAAACACTGCAGAGTTTCAGTGGGCTGGCTTCGGGCATATGACCGGTAAGACAAAGTTTGCAGACTTCACCCTCATATCTTAATCATTGAATCCCCGAGGATTAAGGGTATATAAGTCGCCATTCCGGTCAGAGTTTTGTGTGCTTAGAAACTGTCATTAAACAATTTACCCGTGGGCGATACTACAATACGTTAACGTTATTCAAAATCACTGGGTATTAATAAACTATTCTATGTTTAAACGGTCGTCCTAAAAAAAATACGAAATCGTTCATTTTTGAGACGAAATCGGAATGACCGAGTTAATAATTGTCTTACGAACAAATAAAATCTCAAATAATTATTTCGAATTGCGGAGTCAGCAGTCCAGTTCAGTAGAAGTAACAACAATTTATAAAAGCTATTTCCTCGTTCCACTTGGTTGAATATCACATAATTTTTCAAAAAGTAATAAAGTGTACATTACATAATCATTTACAATGAAAAGAGTACATACAATGTTATGTGGTAGTATGATACCATTATACATTTTAATGATTAAAATAATCGTTTATTATTCTTTCAAATTTAAAAAATGTTTTTATTACGTTGCTATTTCAGCGTCCAACACTCCAACACGTATCTGTTAATTTTCTCGTCATATATGCTCTGTTCGGTTCAAATATTGATAAACATACTTAGGTAATAATGAAAATATCACGCTCCCGTATACATATTATGTAATTAACATAACCTCGAGTATTTATTTTATTTTTATTTTTTATTTGTGAATTAGTCATAATAATTACAACCATAATCATAAACCATTTTAATAGTAATATAGTAATATAGTTTACTTTACACAGAGGGTTAGAAAGTGTTTTAAAAGTTTTGAATGTAGTTTTGTTTAAAACATTTTAATAATAATAATAATATTATATATATAAATATTTAAAATAATGTATTAATAAGTGAATTTAACTCTGATAAAAAATACATTGTAATTTTGTATTTTTAAGAAATGTAATTTGTAAATTTTCAGTGTTTTAAACAAAGTATCTTTAACAATTCAAAATTTAATTTTAAAAACATGTTTTAGTTTGTTAAAAGTTTTTAAAAAAAAAGTTTTAAAAAAAAATTTCAATATTGTTTAGAAAAAAAGAAACTGTTGTTTTGACAGTACACACAGAAATATAGAGTATAGTTGGTAATATTTCACTAATTAGCGTTTATTCGTTAATAATATTTTATCACACAATACAATAAATTTACTATTATTTAAAATATATAATTTGTTAACTAATCAGCCTTAAGGTAATTTATTGTTTGCAGTTATCACAAATCCGTAGCAATATTTTTCTTTAAGTTAGTTTGAACAATTATGTCAGCAGTCAGCACATTATTTGTTTTTTATATCCGACCTATGTGGAACGAAAAATGTTCGTCTAATAGAACTAATTATAGATAATTAATTCTATTAGATTAACTAATAATAGATCAAATTTAATATTATAGTTATAACTAAGGATGACAAGTTATAGGAGAAAAAATTGTCAAAATATGCACACAAAAAAAAAAAAAAAACAAAAATATGCATACAATTTTTAATTATAAATAAAAATGAAAAAAATATATATATTATGATATAATACAATTTATGAACAACGTCAAAATTTCAGCATCTAATCGACGACTTTTTGGTTCAACATCTGTATATCTAAAAAAAATTTATAAATGTTTTGTATTATTGTGTCGCTTACATTTAATTTTATTTATTTTTTATACCTGTAAATTTGTTGCACTGAACCAGTAGAGCTTTTTTAAGATTATCAAACTGTAATCGATAATGATTGTCCGAAAAGATATTTTTATATTTTTTTTAAGTATAATATTTGATCAAATTATTTAATTTAAGTATTATCTTTGATAATATAACTAAATATGCATTTTTATGCACAAAAAAACGTTTAATATGCTGTTCTTAAAAAATGTACCTAAATATGCAAAAAACAAAAACAACAGAAATGAACTTACTAGGTTATGAAACGGATTTATAGCTCACCTAGTTATAAATTGAAGGCATAAACAAAAATATGCAAGCCCTATAATTTTTGATCCCTAGTTATAACCTATTATCAAACATAAAGCTAAAAGCATTATCTGCATTTTATATTTACATGTTGAATTTTTTTCAAGACATTTCAATGTTTATGAAATAAATTATGAACATTTTTAAATTTTAATATTTTACATAGGAACTCATAAAAATAAGTGAAGTGTATCTACGTAAACCGTGATCGTAAAAAAAACATATCAATCAACTATAAAAGTATCGCTTTTATAATTTTGTTTCTTGCGGTTCCACGTTCCCCCCCCCAAAAAAAAATGTTTATAAAACGACATGAATACCGCCATTCAAGTCGTTCTAAATTTGATCGGTATCAAAATGTAACCAACCCTTAAAGAACTGTACGTCATAGAAAATTCTCTAGTCTAGCCTCCTCAAATGACGATCATGTTACAATTAAAATTTGAATTATTATAATATACCTATAAATATGTCTATAAATATTATTAATAATAATGTTAAATAATAGAATATCACTGCGATTGTGTGTCGATAAACTGTTACAACATTAAATTTAACTCAATGACTACGTAAATATAATATGAAAAATGTTTTAAGAAATAAATTTAGGTTAACACAAGTGGGTAACACTCTGCTGTACATAGACGTCACTGTTATGAGTGTGTTGTATTAGAATTCAATGGTGTATCCTTCTATAATGCAAAAAACGATTCTGAGCGCAAACGGTCTGTCGGATTTCATCACTAAAACGACATGACACCTTTCGTGATGTGTTCTTATTTATATAACTATACCTATTAAAGTCATTCATTTTATTTTTATTATTACAGTAGGTTGGTAAAATTTTTCCGGAAATAATGCATTTATTATGTTATTAGTAGTTTATTGTTACAATGATATATGTGCTTCTACAATATTATATCAACTAATTTGTATAATTCAAAATGTAAAAATATCTTTCTATTTATACCGTATAACAGTAAATGTAGATTCATTGTACAAACACCACAAACAAAAAACATATAGAAATAAGTCAAAATATTGTAATCGCGTAGGTATAGTAAAATTAATAATAATCAAATGATACGCGTAGACGTTTTAATTTCCGAAGAAAATTTTTTTTTAATTAACATCGTTATTTATCTTTTATAAAAATAATTTTGACAACATTCGAACATAAAATGTCTATAAAAAATAATCGTTTTTATATAAATTTTAGATTTTATCGTTTCAGTCAAACTACTTACTTACAAAGAATCTCGTATACAATTATCAAAACTTATCAAAAAAAAGTTTTTATGAATTTCCGACTACATAGTAGCTTGCAAACTGTTTGCGATTTGGACGAATATCGTCGACATTAACTCGAAATTTCAATATTGTTCAATTGCTTATAAATATATTAATAAATGTAATAGCTTTCTGCGGTTATAATCGTTTTTGAATCATGACAAAATAACAAAATAAATTTAGTCGAAAATCGGTTTAGCGTGGAAATCGCCGCTTTTCCTCGATTGTTCGTTTGTCTTTTCCGATTATAAACAAGTACTGGGAATGTTTAACTTCGACGTGATGTTTAAAGTACAAACGAGATCAGATTTTCCATCCAAAGTCACCCTCCGATTTTAAAATCAAAGCATATTTTCGTCAACCACGCATACCCGGGCACAATATATATATATATATAGGTACTATAATATTCTGCATAGTGTACGTACGTATATGCATATACGGTTTGCTTAATAAACGCGTATCGCCGTTGAAAAAATAGCGAACGTTCGCCGCTCAAACAGATTTGAGTGCGACCGAACATAGCCGCGAAATCCCTACATATGCCTACGTATTATGCACCGTACAGAAGATTGTCTCTACATATTTTACCGGTCGCAGAATTCGCGCTCAACGCGCTGAGACTCGCTTTGCCGTCTTCGCCGCCGCGTCGTGATACATCACCCGTAACGACGTACGGCGTAAATGTCGCGTTAAGAATAATAATAATAATAAAATAAAGTATATATATTAGGACGAACGCCCTGGAACGCCGCAGAGTCGGTAAAACTGCGCGGAAAGACTTTTCTTCCTCCTCCGCCTCCGCCCCCCCCCGTCGGTACCGAATTTTTTACGTGATTCGACTGTTAAAAAGTCGTGTCCGACCTCGTAAACATCATGTTCGACGCATATTTTACGCGTGTGTATCATATACCGACGACGACGACGACGACGATATACGTATGTATACTATATATTATACGTGAGCATATTATATATATATTTATATTTTCGGTCTTACGCGAAGACGTCGTTCGAGACACGCGTTAAACGCGCGTAAACTATAATATATTATGTATAAATCAACATCGTACGCTCTATATTATAACAGAAATAACATATATATATATACGTATAATATTATATGTCGTGTGTGTGCGAGAGCGGATTCGAACGTGGGCGCGCAGTGTTGCTGTACAGGTAGAATTGGACTAAAATAATATAATACATATATATATATATATATATATCACTGCGGCGATGTACGTTTTTGTTTTACATTTTTACGACGTAAAAACGCCGACAGCAATATGTGTGTGGTGTGTGTGTGTACAATACGTCACCGTTCAGCCACTGCCTCGGTTATGCGACAATATAAGTATTATATTAATCTACTTCTCGTTAGGACGACGTACATACACTCGCGATACATACGTATATACATGATGTTAATATAATACACCTAATATGTACAGAAGTCACGACCACCGTAACCGACGAACGCGAAACACAAAATGTGGGCCACCGCCGCGGCGTAATGCAATTCATGTTATTATTATTATTATTATTATATTACACACACAAATGACATTTTCCAATCGATATAATACTCGTACACTATTTATAATATATACCTACCCACTATATACGCACGACATTATGATATTGTTATACATACACGCGAGTCTCTCTCTCTCTCTCTCTTTTCGTCATCTCTATTTCCGTCACCCCCTCGTCAGAGCCGTCGTCTGCTGGCCCACACGAACACGCACACGCAGTACGGCGGCGATTACGACTGCCGACGAGGGTTCGACGCCACCGCGCGCGGCATTACGATTACCTATTGCAAGTGTATACACCAACACGAACGAGTGTGTGTGTGTGAGTGTGAGCGCGCGTGTCATACGCATGCTATATATACGAGTATATTATTTAGGTATATACCATACACGCGGTTAGGGTCAGCGTACGGACGTATCCCCCAAATATAACATGTATATGTGTATATTATATTTTATGTATATAATTTTATAAGATCCTCCTCGGGGAACCGTATATTATATTCGTCCGACTGTCGCGTCGGTCGGTCGGTCGGTCGTCGTCGTCGTCGTCGTCGTAGTCGTCGCACAGTGTGCAAATGCGAACGCCGGGGCAGAAGGTTTATCGGGCCCGGAGAGGGACGTGATGGTGTTATTTCGCAGACTCTGCGCGCCCCCATACAGTGTGCGGTCAGAGAGGCCTATCTTAAATCCCAATTGCGTGTACTCGACCCGTTGTCGTTTTGGGTCCAATTATTATTTTATCTCCGGCAGAGAGATGATGATGCCACCGCCGCTGCACGACCTGCAGGTCCGTCGGACGTTTTCGTAATCCAATTTCACGCCACCGCCGAAGCCGACGACCCCGACCGAGACACCGACAACACCACACCGCCGCGAATAGCTCCACACACCCTTTCGTCGCGTCGTAATAGTCAATTATTATTACGTCGTGTACGGACTGATATTATTTTATAAATAAATATAAAAACACTATATATGTCTATCGACAAAAGTCCGATGTTCGACGAGGGGTTCTTTTCCAAAACGACCTATTTCCAAAAATATGATTTTTCAGAAAGACCAATTTTCTATTACAACATTATTGGAAATATAATATCTAAATTAACTATGACCCTATTATAAGTAGAATTAAAAAATGAACTCATTTTTTAAATAAAATTTAATAAAAGATTAGTTTTTATACCTTTTTTTTTAAAAGATTTTATGCATCTATTTTGTGCAAAACGTGCCATTTCCTGGAAATAGTCTGCTTTGGAAAAAACAAATTGGAAATTGTCTGTTTGGCACAAAAATAATTATTTATATATTATAATAATGTTAACGTTTAATAATCCATAATAGTTTTTCATAAATATTTCGTAAATATTACTATCAATATGAACATTAATATTAGTGTTCTCTGTATACGTTTTAGTCGTTTTACGTACTAATAAATGTTATTTATAGACGTTGTGTTACTGGAATCCCAAGTTCGAGCCCTCTTATGTCAGTAGATATACAACACATGATAACGAAAAATGTTTTGAAACGTTTCAAATGTTCTCTAGTAAAATAAAATGTTTTGCTCCTCTATGTTCGTTATGTTTGTTTATAAAATGTTATCAATATTATAAAGATGGCTTTCTTTAAAATTCGGCTTACGGAAATAGGCAGTTTTGATAAAAAGCAAATATTTTGCCTATACCAATAACATGTGGAAATAGGCATATAATATAAAAACGATTTTAAGCTGTATATTAATTACGTTGGAAATAGTACATTTTGCAATAAATGGAAATGGTTCACTTTGAAATAAACTAATAACGGAAATAGGAGGTTTTGAAGAAAATATCAATTTTCACATCAAGTTTTACCAAGGAAATAGTACATTTTGTCAAAAAATAATCACGTCATTCGATTTGTCGTATTTTTTTACGTACATTTCCATGTAAAACCCATTTTAGTCGAAAATGGAAATAGGCAGTTTTGGAAAAGAAACCCTCATATAATGACCGTCATGTATTATATATCGACGGGCGAGCTCATATATTGACACGAACGTCTTGAAATTTACAAATCGATATCGATCGACCGGTGGAATGTGCTCAAATTCATATTGTACATGTCAATATTAAATATACGAACGAGGTTTTTTCTATTATTATATTTTATTTATACTGTCGGCGTATTTGGATTCTTATTAGAAAACTAATTCTAATCGTATACCATACTACGACACCATAGGTATTAACATTTAAACCATTAAATTCAACAATATAATATGTACTTATATTATTATTTCGTTAACAAATTATTAATAATATCGAAACAATTTTTATTTCAATGCCTAACCGTAAATTATAATTAAACAGAAATAATTTGTATTAATTATTATAGCTATTTAAATAAAAAATATAATCTTTGAAAGTTACGAGGTAACTCACCTGTAGTTTTTAAATTAATAAAAGTTTACCAACGTGAAATTTTAATAATTGGTATGCAGTAAAATCTACTCTGCATAAAGTGCAGTTAATAACATTTCCATAAATCACATTATTAACGTACTATTTGAGTTATCATCCAATGCTATTTAGTGAATTATTTGAAAATTGTGTGCATACTTATAATATTATACCTATCTCATAATTTAACATATAAATAATTTTGAAATAACGATAATTTATTCTTTCAACGTTCCATCAAGAATCTAGAAAATAAATATTACAGATAGTAAACTAATCATAAAATTATTAGCTCCGCCACACATGGTATTTTTTAATCAGCTATAGTTTAAATACACTTACCTACTGTAATTATTTGGAAATTTTAAATTAAAATTTATAAAATATCGACGATATTAACAAGGATTTAAATTATTCCTTAATTTACTTCCAAATGTTAATTTCTATAAGATATTAAAAAACTAAATTATTCTGTTACCATCATATAAATTAGCACACAATGAAAAATGTATATTATTATTTCAAACAAAAATAAAGAAAACAATGAATAAACTAATCGATATGTTTATATTGTATCAGAACTGAAATTAATTTAATTTAATCATAACATTTCCATTCTCTTGATACACCAATTATTATGCTACTAAACAGCGTTAATAACAGTAAACAGATTTTGATTTTTAACCTAACGATGCTTATTTAATCTGTAATAAATAATACTTTATTATACTTAATAAGATTATTTTTTGTCAAAACGATAATATTTTTAAATTCAATTTCGTTTCATATTTAAATAATTACTTTTCAGTAAAATATATTTAATTTTAAAAATTACTAAGATACACAACAGAATAATCATAAATTAATAGATATAACCGAGATATGAAATCGATTTTATAGATTTAAAATATAAAATAGATTAAAACCATTAATTTAATTCATATTAAGTATTAAATTTTTTTTATGGTATCATGTACAAGTTTTGTCATATTTTACATAACAATATGTTTAATATTATCGTGAAGTATATAAATATTATTATTCAAAGAGGTAGAAATACAATGCAAGAGAAAAGTTAAAGTTAAAAAAAAGTAATCACCTATGAAACTCATTAATTTTCGAAAAAGGAAAATCTCACTGAAAGTTGAAAGTTTAAACCTTAAAACTAATTAAATTTTCAAGTTTGTGAATATTATAGTAAAATAACAATAACAGTTAACAATATTTTACACTGGCTACAATAACTAAAAAAAGGTTAGATTACTGAATACGCAGAATACGAATGTATTTCAGAACAGACATTTTTTTAGTTTTTATTAAAATCTTTTAGAAATAATTTGTCATTTTTTTTTTTTTTTTTGTAATTACTTGATAGAATTAAAGATAAATCAAATAACGAATAATTAAAATTGCTTAGCACAAGTAAAAAATAGTTTATAATTAATAGTTTTACTTAGGTATATTACTATATTCAACTCAGTACGGACAGAAATATTATGTTAATAATTTGAAATGCCATGCACATTTTCTATTGCATATTATATTATTGAGCATAATATTATAATCTAATGTACAGATGATATTATTCATAATTTATTCATCTCAAAACAGTTTTAACTAAACAATATAATATGGTGATTGTACTATAAATCGTAGATAGAAAATGTATGTAAGTTCATTAGGCCAATATTCAATAAATGGTGAAAAAGCTTATTGCGACCAATTATGTTTCAGATTAAATATTTTGTCTTTGAGAAATATTCGAACTTTTGACCATAATCAAGAGTTCAGTCTTTCGGTGACGATCAAAATGATATTAAATACACGTGCCAACAAGATTTCACCACGAAACAGCGAAAAATGTTTAAACAAATAAGCTTGTAATTCTGAATTCCACTAAAAAAGTTAATGCGCTCATACAGTCATAAATACAAACTTAAATAATTGTATGTGTAAACATGTTTAATAATTTACATTATTACGTGTACGCGCAAAGTGTTTAATTTAATCACGAATTTTTAATTTGAAAAAATATGTATTTATTTTTTAAATTTCAAATTTACATAACTTTAAATATCTATAGGTACTCGTTTTATTAATTTGAATATAAATTTTTTTTATTTTATGTAATATTAGTTATATATATATATATATGAACTGACGTGAATTAACGTTGTAACTCCATATAAATAAATTCAATTAAAAAACAATGTGCAAACCTTTTCAAATTCAATATTTTTATTTTTTATTTTTTGATTAAACACTTTTATTAAAATATTAGATAAATATAAATACTTCAAAGGTATTTTATCATTTAAAAAAAATGTACCTACTATAATATATTATACTTAATAATTTACAATATATTAACACTAAATTTTGACCATTAATTTTTATTGTCTATAATATAGTTCTTGTATGCTAATAGAATAATTAGTTAAAATATGTAGTTTATGTTTATTCAATATTTAAACTGAAAATGACCATATTTTTGATTAAAGAATAAATAATTATTTTACGAATTGATTTTTAAATCACGCTCGCCCATATTTTTTTCTGAAATTTATTTTGTCATTTCTAGTACATGGCATTTGCTATCAAATTTCGATATTGAAAAATTGTAATCTATATAAATTAATGAATACATTTGTACTCAGACAATACCTATTTAGGAACAAAAAAATAGTTAAATCAATAATATATTATTGTACTAAATCATAGCCAACTCTAGGAAACATCAATAAAGTCACTAGATTACAATATGACCGGTAAGCACATCATAAGTAAATAAAATTGATCCCAGTGGTTCTTTTTACCAAATTTTTGGACCATTCGGATACTTATGAATGATATTGTAACGACATCCAAGCACAATATATTATGCGATTTCAGTATGAATTCCATTTTATTTAGCCTTTACCCGACTTTTGTTTCAGCGCAAGTAGGCAATTTTCAAGCAACATTCTTCAGCTGCGTTTGTGGTTACATACTCCATCTTAGTTATTTTGTATATTTTTCTTATATTTTTATACTTTGTACTTTAGTCTTCTATCGCCATCGCGGGCTTCCCGGACACTAGTACTCTGCATGGTCCGGTCTTAATTAATCCGGTCCGGTCTAGTCCGGTCCTAACATACAAAAACTATGAATCATCGGTTTGGTCCGGTTCAATATTTTTTAGGTATAATTCAGTCCAGCCCTCAGATAAAATGCATTATTTTCAGTCCCTTTCGGTTTAAATAAAAAAAAAATGAAAATAATTCAGTTCGGTTCGGTTCGGTCCCAATCACGGTTTTTAAAATCTAAGTAAGTTATTTTTACGTAATACCATTGATTATAAATACTATAGCAGATAGCTCACTTAAAAACAATATATTTCCATTGTAATACAAAATGCATCATTGTCCAGTCTGAGCTAATATTGACTGAACTTTACGGTCCGGTCCGTTAACGGTCCGAAATGTTTTAAGATCGAACCGGCAGTCCGGTCCCGGTCTACTCTATATGAATAAATGTAATAACTGGTCCGGTCCGGTCTATAAATAATACGTAGCCATGGTTCGGTCCGAATTTGGTCTTCCATTAAACTTTTAATGTGGTCTGGTCCGAATTCGGTCCTTTCCTCAAATTTTAAGTCCGGCCCGATCTTTAAAATAACGGACCGTGCAGAGCTCTACCGGACACGCTTTTTGTTTTATTTATCAATAAACATAAATTTCCTAAGGCTTATTCCCGCCAGCCACACGCATTACCAGTAGTTATACATGTATTATAATTTATAATACTTTACCTATATATGCATATTGTGATTATTTTTTTTACAACAACTAGAGATTTGAATTATTTTGTACTAACTTATCATTAATACTCTTGTACAAGCCGAGTTTACAGCTGGTAACCTAATGTAGTTACTATTTTCGTAATTGGAATTTTGTATATTTTATCATACTGGTTTTATTTTTAAGTTAATACCTATAGATTGCATTAAAACACAAACAATAAATGTATCCGTACTTGCCATTACACTATTAAACCACTTTTCACAGCCTCGAGATAGGAGTATGTCATAATCGTAGATAAATACCGACAGCTTTTACTCGGGTGTTATATTCAAAGATTTGAGTTTTGAGTTGAACATTTTATTATTAATGGAGAAATAAGTTCCCGAGATACATATAGAACGAAGGCTTATTCACACATGTATTCCATTACGATACGTGATTCTTACATGGTTGGTGTTAACTAAAATAGGTACCTACATAAAATATTTTATGTTATCAAAAATAAAATACTCTGACGTTTAAAACATTCATAAATTCAGCCAGCATCTATACCAATGAGCAAAATATGATGTAATTATATATTAATTTTGATTGAAGATTCATAAATGCATCGTTTTTAATCATTAATTGGTTTCATTTAAATTTATTGCATTAATTAACAAATTAATCACGTATCCGAACGATGAATTGAAATTTGATATTTTTGTGTGTAATATATCTGCAATATACTTACTAATTACTACTAATTAGTTACAACTCGATTTTTGTTTAAATTTAATACGAAACAATTTCAATAAAAATAGGTAACTGATTCATATTGTTTTAACTTATATTTTAATAGAATATTGTTAAGATATTTAACGATTGTTAAGTTTCATAATATTTTTGCTATTTGTGGCTATGTATACTGTACACGGAATTCAAATGAAAATTAATTTTTAATAAAATGCGACATTTTGGGTATCTTGACATGAAACTTATTATTACATGACAGATAATTTATATCGTATTACAAAATGTCATTGGGGAAAAATATATTTGTTCGTAGACGAAAAAGTCCACAAAATTAAAGTTGACGTGATAATTCGTGCACTTAACACGGAATAACTAAGACCGGAACAAGCCGAGACCGCTCGAAATCGTTTCTTCAACGTGATGATTAATGACCTTTCGAAGCACACCCATCCGAGTCGCCTACTCAAAAGTAATGTTGTCTTGTAAAATTTCCAGTTGAGCCTGCAATTATTGTCGCAAACAACCATTTTTCCAATGATTTTTATTGTTTTTCATACAATGGCAAAATAATTATTTTTAGGTAAATCAAATACCGCATCAATGCTTGACAATGGTATGATTGGTAGGTAGTAAAATAATTTAGGTGTAACGTTATCATACCATTGTTGAATAAATCAATACAAGTATTTTTTAACCAATAAGTTAATACATTTTAATGAATCAGAAACCAAAACTTAAGTTGTATACTATATTTGTTATTTTGTCATGAATCAAAAAATACTAACCATGAAAATGTCATAATAAAAACATTTTATTTTCATTGAAATCATTGTTTTTTTACATAAAACAATGCCATTTTTAAAATATTTAGAATATATTTTAAAATAATTATAGACATTTGGAACTCGATATTTTTAAACTTTTTTTTTTTTTTTTAATAGCGATTATAACATTTTAAGGCTTAGAATTTTGAAGGTCTTTAGCTTTAAAATTTACAAATGCACAATTCTTTTTATAGACATTTCAAGCTGAAATCCAAATGTTGTAATTTATAAAATATGATTAGTAGAATAGAATTTGAATATTTGCGTTACCATATTTATATGGTAAATTAGTAATTACTAACGATGAAATTTTCCAATGATATATTGGAATTGAGTTATAAATTAATAACAGTTAGACTGTTGCTGCTAAAGTATTATATGAAATAATATTTTAATATTATAATTATATACAGTGGAGTTACTTCTCTAAGGTTTTTTTTTTGTGTTGACTTTATTGAAAATAAATATTAAATAAAATATTACGACGCAGATAATTTGAAAAGCTAGTGAAATGCATCCACTTGTGTATTTTTAACCGTTACTTCATGTTACCGTAATATTATGTAAGTAATCTTAATTTTAAAATTGAAGTGTAATCTTTCCAAACTTTCTACCTATCTTAAACTAACTTACTACTCGATCACTGTTATACATTATTATGTCACTCAATCATTGTCATCATTGTTCTTTTAGGAAAATTAGGTAATTTATTAAATGTATCGTAATGTCGCGTTATAGGTAGTTATATAATCATAATATTATATATTATACAAAATACGATTCAACAAGTACAATACAATACAAATTCGAGCGTAAACAAACAGTTAAAGCACAATTAATATTTAATATTATAGATTTTTAATCGGACAATAAAAACTCTGATCGGTTTTACCCAATTAAACTTAAGCTTTAACTTTTTACTACGCTAAGACTTGGCATTATATTTTACAATTTCAATGTAATATGATAATGTTAAATAAATATTAAAGAATATATTATATAAATACATATATTCATATTATAATCGTTGATGAAATTGTATTTATGTTCTAACGGGAGCATTATACTGTCAGATTCATCCAAATTCATCGATTAAAATTTTTACTTAAGTAGACCATAGCTGTTTAATCTGTGATCAAATTATTACTGCAGTTGTTAATAATTAATAATTATTATTCAAAACTGTAGAAAGTACCCAGAAACTTCCCTCTCTCTCCCTACCGTTATCGGTCCAAATTTATACTATGACAATATTGCATATCTAAATTATACGTGGCTTATACGTCATATTATGACTATAATATATTTATATGACGATGGATATGAATAATACGAAGTGACACTACCGTACAACAATATTTTATAAGTCGTACTGGTATTTTTGGCGACTGTTGTATAAATAAGAAGTATAGTGGTGGACTTGCATGTAATGAAATTTCATATAATATGAGTTTTACACGACCAACCACGGTATTAAAATTTTAATTATCTTCCTTCGTCCGTTCATTTGGTTAATGACACAATGTGCTCCGTGATTATAATATGACGGGATTATTACAAATTCGTCAATCGACATTAATTTAATTATTAATTGCAGTGCGATACATAAAATACGAATTTATAATATTATTATTCGCACGTACCAAAACAGCAAGAAAAATCTAAAGAAACTCTCGCATTTTAAATAAATCTCTCATTTCAGTGTAATAATATACGTCATATAATTACACTATTCCCGTTTAAACGGCCATCAGGTATTGCTATATAATATGTGTTATTGTCACCTAAGAACCGCCATGGCCATCGTGTGGCATTATAAACTCCGCTTGAACTACATCTTCATAAAAATTTATGAAAATATAAAAAGCTTACAAAAATTAATTTTCACTTAAGGTAGGCAACAACGAGGATAATAAAATAGAAAGAAGACACCGGAATTAGAATAGGATTAGTCCAAGGATTACATACTAATATATATATATATATAGGTAGTATGCATTCTATATTATTGCATAGGTACACTATATTACTTTAGTTTAATTGCAGGCTTTTATAGATGAAAGATTTATTTGTGATTTTAATAATAAACGAATTAGTTCAGATCGAGTGCTCATAATTCGATAAAAATAAAATATAATTAACACGCATAAAATTAATATCAGATTGAATTCATTGTTCCGCATAGAAATAACGTCTCGAATTACAGCTACTGACCGAGTTTAAAACGCCGAGTTCTTCTATATTTGTGTGTACCCACTAGAGAAGGAGCTAGTAGAAAATCAATAATAAAATTCCAAAATCGAATATTGGGGGTAGTTAAAGCGAAAGAACGTTATCCACCACTGGTTTATAAGTAGTTTTAATATTTTGTTTCATTTTCAAACGACATTTTTTTTAAAATGTGCGCAAACGCGAGTTACTGATTACTACAATAGCATGACTGAAATCTAACATATATTTAATGTGTTTAGTGTAATGTAATATTCTCGACTCTCGTGTCTTTTTATTTTGTCAAACAGAACAATTGCGAGCGTCAGCGCCTGTGCGCGCGAACGAGCGGTTTGATAAAAAAAAAAAAAATAATAATAATAATATTAATGATAAAAACCAGAAAACTCGTTAGATCTAGATTTTAGAGTGACCCAATTGAATATTCGCCATCGTCGCGTTTTTTCCCCTCATTGGAAGTAAAAAGTTTGGCTAAGAAGGTATGAAGTATATATATATATATATATATGTGTGTGTGTGTGTGTGTATAAAAAAAACCGTACTATACACTGCGCAGTATAGCGCAAATGCGCTCAGTAGTCGTCGGAACGTAAAACTTTTACGGCGTATAATGTTATTGTGTTATTTTTTTATTTTTTTTTATTTTTTTTTTTTTTTTTGTCCCTTTTTCCTTAACGTCATTTATTTTTTTTTCTACTTCACTCCTTTCGTCCGCACCGCGAGAACACTGAGGCCCGCGGCCACCGCCGCCGATTTACTCGAGGATTACAGGGACTGCGCCGCATATATTTGTATATAAATATACTTATTATATGTCTGTGTATATATACCTGATGCTGCAGCACGGCCAACGAGTATATGAAAAGAATGAAAAGAAGAAACAATTTACCGTCGTCCATACTGCGCTATAATTATATACGCAAACAAAAACGATAAAATACAACGAACGATTTAAAAGTCATGGGTATGAGATTTGTCCGGACACGATAATGCAACGCGCAACGACGGTGGAATAATAAATAATAAATATTACGAACAAAACATGCCTACCTACTTTACGATGACGCGTTCTCGTTATTTTCGCAATACTTAATGATAACAATAATAATAATATTGGGTCAGTTTATGGTTGACAGACATGGTGGGGGGGGGAGGAGGTGATCTCCGTGACTTTCCATACTATCATTTTTCAAATACGTGTCTATAAATGTAATAGTATCGATTTATTTTGGCCAAACGTAAAAAAGGTTCATCATCGGAATAATGACTAGAGCTAGTGTTTATACAAAATAAAAATTGGTGAAACGTGTATTGGATTTAGATATTAAAAATGTGAAAAAATTATATGATGCTTACTTATAATACAAAAACTAAATTTTTAAGTTCTAAAATCATAAAAATATTATTATAAACTATTAATGAAATTCAACAGTTTTAAGTTAAGCTTCGATGTGGTGTTTATAATTTTCAAAACTGAAAGATATTCGCTACGTTCAACATATATATATGGCGTTTTAAAATGTCGATAATTCCTTGTGTTAGATCGTAATGGAAAACTTTATCCATATAATTTCCACTTAAATAAAGGATTATATAATATTATAAATATAGATTTTAATCCTCCATTTTTCAATGGAAATTTTTCATTTTTGGCTTTTACCAAACACCACTGATAAAATATATTATAAAACATGCATTCGACATGTTAATAATTTAAATAAAATACAATGAGATGTGTATTTTATTCAAAATTTTCAAAATAAAAAAACCACCATTTGCTTCAACATAATATTATTCGCGGACACGACAAACAATAACGGTAATCAGATGTTGCGACAAAAAAAAAAAAAAAAAAAACAACATGCGCTTGCATACTCGTATAAATGTTAGCACTATCAATCTATAATAATGCTGTATTAACGTGTGGTTGTAACTGTTATTTATTTAGTTATTTATCAAGTTATTCAGTTATATTGTTATTTATTACGATTTATGTAGGTAGGATATTTGAGAGAGATTTCATTAGCTGAAATGACTGAACATAAATTACAACTGAAGCATAAAATAAGTACCAATTCGTTTATGTTTGTCTTTCGCATGCACTCGGTAAATCAAACGTATATTTCTACTTACTTTGTAATTGTAATGCATTAAGCGTTGATTTTTTTTTTATTAGTTGTAATTATTGAATAATGAAAACTTTTTTCTTCGAGTATATAAATTAACTAAAAATTAAATTAAAAAGTTGTTTAAAAGTGTGATTGGTTATTTCTTACGTCTCATTAGTTTTATTATTATCAGATGAATATTTCTAAATAAAGTAAGTTTTTAAATATATAAAAAATAATTTAATTATAAATATATTTTTTTTTTATTCGTATTCATGTTTATATTTGTATTTAAATTATATTTTAAAGTTATATTAAGTGTAATCAGTACAATGCTGATAGATTTATTATGATATCATTTCATTAAAATTGTTTGTATTTAATATATAGTTTTAAATGCAACCATGACACTAAATACTTAAATTTAAAAATGTTGAACTAAATTCGTGGTATCTATTAGAGGTACTAGGTACAGTACAAAAATTAAAAAATTAATTTTTGAAAAATCAAAAATTTAAAACGGCAATAAACAAATAAATACTGAAATAAAATTATATCATAATAATTTATAAATGTTTTTTTTTTCTATAATTTATTTTACAAATGCATAACAAATACTAATAAATTCTAAATGCAAAAACTTCGATGTACTGATTCTAAAAAGAAGGTAAAAAACGTCCAAGGAAGAAAAAATTTGTCCACGCATAAATGGTTCTACGAATTGAATATGTTAAGTGAATGTAAAGTATATGATAATAACATTTCTTACATTGAAAGTCACATACCTAGTAACTATACATTTACAGTTGTGAAAACTTGGAGATCAATAAAATTTAGAATATAGTTAATAAAAAATATATATAAGTATTCTGTACTATTATTATTTATTTATTTAGCGTATAAAAATGTATATACTTAGTACTCAACAGCGCATTGGAGTGATAAATAAACAAAATATAAATTAAGAGGCGTATAAAATTAACTTTAGGTAATTATTATTTTGATTATAACCATTTTATTATATTATGTCCACCTTGTAATATAATATTGAACGTATTCACTATTTACCTGGTAATACATATGGTAATTGGGTATCTCGAAGCTGTATGTAATTATTTTGAGCGGATAATATTATATAATGAAATAATATAATATTATAAAATATCCGAATTGATTAAAATTAAATATCGTTTTGGTATTGAAAACGTGATTAATATGATCATTGAGTATTTATAATAAACTCTAGTAAAGTTATGACAGTTAACATACACAACGGTTTTAAACATTTATTATAATAGAAACCCAGATAGTATTAAAAAATATAAATCAATAGTAACTAAATAAAAAAATATAAAAAAATGTATTAAAAATAATAATAACATTTTTTTCGTGTATACAATTTAACATAATAGTAATACATCAATCATTTATTATTTCTTCAACGAAATTGTTTTTAAATTTGTCATTTATAAGTTATACATGAAAAATCCAACGCAAAGTTTAAGTATTATTGTTGCAATACTATCTGTGTTTTCTACAAAAAAAAAAACCTTTCTTATGAAAATGCATCGATTATCATAGCGATTGAATATGCTTCTGAAAACATATTTGAATTTCACTAAATTATTTACACTTTTTTGAAATTCAAACATTAAAAAAAAAAATTAGTAAAAAGCAACTACGTGTAAAATCGTAAAAAAATAGATACTCCTTTATTTGTCATTATATTTTTAAGTTAGCACCAAACTACTATGGATGACAGTTTTTAGCATTAAAATGTTAACGTACATCAGAAGATAGCAAACAAGGAAATGTTCATAATTTTTTAGTAAAATTATACTGAACATAAATATTATTATTTAGACAATACTAGTTTTTTTATATTATAATCATATTTTTTGTGTACCTAAAAATGTATTGTGATTCAAATAATATTATATCCCAGACAGTATGAAAACCAGTTAATAAGTATAGCATTTTTGAATTATACTAGCGAACGTATTCCCAAATGGTTTTCAACCAACTATTTATTTTAAAAGTAATGTATTCGATGTTCCACATCAACTGATTATTTGAAGTAGGAATCGAATAATTCGACTGTAAAACATATTATTTTTAACTAGCATTTTCGATTTATTTTGAGTTTATATATTATGTATAGGTATGTATAGGTATGACTTCCATTTCTCCAACTGTTTTCGATTACCAATATGTGTTCAATAATGTTTTACGTTAGCTGTATGCTGTTTATGATTGGAATCAATTTATTCAATTGTAAAACAATTTTTTTACGACTGTTATTTTGTGCTTTTCTCAAGAATAAAAATAAAGCAATACAAATAATTACAGTAATAAATATTTACAACTTACAAACACGATTTCATGTTAAGTGCAAATTTGTTTAATTCAAGTTAAATAATTTTTAATCAAATTATCATTGCGTCATTACATCCAACAATTAATAAGATTTTTATATTTTCAAATTCACTAAGCAAAAATTAATTTATTTTTATTTTAAATAAAAATGCGTTTCACAGTGATCGTAACTCGTAAGAAGGCTTAATTAAAACAAAACTCGTATTAAAATCTTACTAATATAGTGAATTGGGCAATAATAAATTAAATACAACAATATACAAGCTTATTAAACTTTTTTTTTTAATTTTAAAGAAACAAAGGTTATATGGTGATAGTTTTTTAATGCACATAAAAAAAAATTAATATTGAGTTAGTTGTAGTGAAAGAGTGAAAACATGTAATTTTTAAAGTAGTTTGATGCAACTTTCTGATAAAACGAAAAGTATGTCACGAAACTTTAAAAAAATGCATATCCATGAAAGACGAGTAAAAGCAATTTATTTCAGATCTATGCTGAAAGTCTGTATTATTATAAAAGTCTATTGCGAATACGTTGGTTATCGTACTCTCTTCATAACAGTTTTATTGTTTTGTTTTAGCATATGTAAATGAAAGATTAAAAACAATAAAACGCGAGGTGCATTATTCTGTATACCTTTTGCTTAAACTTAAATTTAAAAGTTAAAAATAACTACACTCCGCAGACCATATTATAGTGAAGTAGGTATACTCTATAACTCAATAACATAATTAAAGAGATAACAATTTTAAAAAAATATGTCATTTTTTACAAATTCGACACGTTATTATTGAAAATGCATATCTGAGCTACTACCCATACCTATAGAGAATAAAGACGCATTTAAGAATCTATGAATACTAAAATAATTAGTATAAGATCTTATGATCATAGAAATGTTAATACATTATTTTTATGTTTAATACCGTGTTATATTACGTAGTAAATTCAAACCTAAACAAAATGCTATTGATTTTATACATTTAAATCTGAATTTTTACATGTAATATTATTGGTAATATTTGTTTAATATCTTTACTAAATAATACAATTTTAGCAGTTCTAAACATATTAATTTATTTTTAAAAAAAGCCGAAGACCAAAATTAAATTATAGTTAATTAACATTTATAAAAAATAATAACTATACAACTAATAACAATACAATTAGTTATTAATAGAGACTACATATATAAATATAATTTTAAATTATAAAAAGAAAAAATAAGTCAGTCTTCATATTTTGCAATGCTTGTAAGATTTGTAAAGTTGTATAAATAATTGTAAAAGAAACAGATGAAGGAGTGTTATAAGTAGTGATAAGGAAGTTTATTAAAGACAACAGAACTGGCGAATCAATCTCGCCAGTTAGTACCTAGTTCTGAAAAGAGGACCAAAATACTTTCAAATTGTCTGTGGTCAACAAGACTACTCAAATTTAAAGTTTGACAACGCAATGATTTGTGACTCAATAAAGTACACGCGGATTGGTCACGATTCAAAAATTAAAATAAAACAATATACGTTGAACACGCCCAATAATTTTTGAATTTAAAGCAGTGCACGGATTCCAAATAACGGAACCATGTAGTGCAGACTAAAGAATAATTAAGAAGTGCAGAGCTTGAGTTCGGTAGAAATCTAGTTTTTTAAGAGCTGTACACCGTTTTTCTGTAATGTGTTGACTAGGACAGAGGGTCGGAGCAAAACGAAATTTTAATGATTATTTGCACGAAATCGTCACTAACGGCTCAACTTTGTAGAGCATTAATCTTCAAAAGGCACTCTGTTGTTAAAAGTTAAAACCACATGGCCAGTCGACAACATACATATGTTTAAAATTTAAATAAATATTATATTTCAACCCAGATCTTCGCTCGCTCTTAAAACGACATCACTAAATCAATTAAACACATATTAAAAAAATATAATTGTGTAAACTAAAAGATGATGTGCTCGGTAAGCTGTGTCCAACTAACTTATTATTGTTTCTAAAAATGTCAAAAAATGGGCACAGCTATATAATGAGTCAAGTAAGGGGTCACTGTAATGGATGTGTTATATTTGAACTCTATGATATTATTTTGTATATGAAAAACGAATCTAAACGGAGACAATTTATCATTAAGCAATATTTCATTGTATATTTTTTAATATTATAGCTTATAAAGTCATTTATTTTATTATTAAAATTGTATTCTTATCATAATATTTATTTAATAAGTATACCTGCCATATTATATTAATGTTGTTAACTTTTTAGTTAATACCACCTAACTGTAAATATTGTAAAACAGTATGAATAAATACTATCTTATAATTAGTCTATATTATATATTTTATATAAAGTAATTAAAATTCATCATATATGTAACAGGTTTAAATCCACGCTATTACAAAATAAATACTATATTCCTCTCTCCGTTCAAAATCAAAAAACAAAACAAACAAGAAAAGAAAATTATTTTTCTTATTCTGGAAACACAAAAAACAAAAACATTGACAAAAAGTATCCTTTATTATTATTGTTGCGATGAAAATAATTATCTTTAATCCATACTCGTCTTCCCAATAACTATCATTCATTATCAAATACATTCAAACAAAATACATCTTTAGTATTAATATGCGAAAATAATTTAATTTTGTATCATTAAAAACGCCATTGTTTGGCTCTTTGTTATTTTATTATTATTACATGCAATATGCATAGGTATTATACGTAATATTTATAGTGTACGTTTAACTGCCGCATTCACATAAAAACCAAAAACAGTTTATATTTATCATAATACAATTATTATAAACTTCGCATTTAGTCATTTTCCATGACTTAAAGAATATTGTAAAACTTTGTTTTCAATCATCCTGTAATATCTGTTTTGACCTTAATATAATATGCACAATTATTTTTAATTATTTATTATTTTTTTATTTTTTTTATTTAAAGTGTCACCTATTTTTTTTTTTTTTTATATTCAATATTATTATTTTATTAATAATTTACAAAAACTTATGATTCCTTCAACATTTCTTTTTCATTTACACAATGCGATTCGACTTACTGGTGTAATAAGTGTTCTCTTTAAACAGCGTGTGTACAATAAGCCCTTAAAAATACTGAAATGTCATAGTTAATTAATTAGACAATATTATACATAATTATTTAATAATAAATCGATTATTTTGTTTTTTGTTCAATAATTGTATATTTATTATAATGTTAGTATTGTGTTCTCACATACTAAGTTTCAAACATTTCATCGACTTGTTAATGTTATTCCGTTTAAATTTCTTAAACATATTATGCTCTGATACTATTCACTTTGTCTTCTCCCGAAACGTAAAACTCATGCATCCAATGTATCTAAATCACCTAAATTTGGTCATCTGTTCGACGTGTTAGCCAATTACACTGTGTAAATCTATTCTGCATACAAAACGTGTCGTTCCTACGTTGGATATATAGATATGCTATACGAATTTAGTCATAAACCTAATGGTTTTGTTTTACTGGTCCGTGTTGCAGCAACTGACTGACTAGATCAGTGGCAGTTAATTAATTAAATTAAATTTGTCATACATCGATAATGGTTTAATATCCATATTATTTGTTTGAAACGTCTTACTAAAAACGACAACCTGTCGATACATAAAAGGAAGTGCCCGCGCTTGTCCTAGGTATCTGTCATTAACGAATTTGTACGTTGCAATTATGTATCTAACAAAATCGTTTGCACGAACAGATAATGGATATAATAGTATAATTTATTAATATAATATAATAATAATAATAATAATAATAATAACTTATCGTCTACGATAATTTAATCACAAAATCTCCAATGTTATGATGCCGTGGACACGGTTCCGTGTAATAGTTACACATATATTAGACATGAACCAAGTTAACTTTACGCACGGAAATCGGTACAGCGAATATTCACCGTCATAAATGTTAGGTGTGTATATACTCGTATACAATGACTATTATAAGCTCGAGCACCGCATAGCTCGAACACCACGAACACGAATTTCGACGAACTGCTAAAGAAATGGTAATGTTAGAGATGTTTTGAAACCAATAAAACGCGAGTAGGATAATCACCAATTATAATTGATTTAATTATATATACTACTTGAATACGTTTTTAACACTCACAGCTATTAATGTTTACTGTGTTACCTAAATTACGGCCATAGTTTGTATTATAAATAACGTATAATATGGTTACTGAACACGGGGCATTCCATTAGAACAAACTGACTTTGGTTAATTACATTTTAAAATCGAAAAATCGCTGAAAATGTTTACCGTTTTATTATTATTTTGAAATTTCGTGTTTATGGTTCAAATCCATGTCGACTTTAATAGTTATAGATTTGTTTTTATTTCGCCTTGGCGACTGCATTTAAACAGAAGCGTCAGTATAGCTTCTATGACACACGATATTTCAGTATGAGTTTTGCAGGAATTCGAATATCGTCTCGATATTATACGTATGGTCGTAATGGTCGTAGTAATGTGATGGCGGCGGTGGTGGTATAGACGGTAACAGAAGACTAACTAAAAAAAAAAAAAAAATTGTTATTTATTCATTAAAAAATAATGATTTAAAAAATAAAAACATCACTTTTTTAAAATAAAATGTCATTATATACATTATTATTTATCAGTCGAATTGTTTAAAACATTTATAAAACAATCCAACCGCTAATATTTAAAGTTTTCAGTTTATAATATTAAATTTATTAGTAGAATAGATAGCTTGCATAAGCACCAACCAGTGGAACAATACCCGGCAAAGTCTATATAAAATAAGTGGAATCTATATCATACAACCATATCAGATATTTCCGTTATGTATTTGTCAGACTTTTCGGTCCATCTGGCGTTTCGGGCGATGTTAAAGTTTGAAATATAAAGTTACGAGTAAATCAAATGTCAAAGTGATAACTTTGATTCAAACGCTCATATTTTAATATAGTCATTGTTATAAAATAAATATTTAGAATAAAACGTCTCACCCCGGAAAAGAAATAAAATAAGTAAAAAAAAAAAAAGCCTATAGTAGTTAGTTTCTAATTTGCAACTCGAGCAGTATTGTATTTCGTTGTAAAGCAAATAATCTAATTTCAAGTTTATTATATTGTAAAACGAAATATTTCAATGAATACAAATATAATTTAGTACGCAGAAAGCATTTCTTCTTTTGAACTTATTCAACCATAACGCTACGTCCTTTTTTTTTATTAAAGGGATTCAGATTAACTATAGAAAGCTCCTATATACTTAAAGTAGTGCTGGGAATTTGATGCCAAACAAGAAAAAAAAACTAATAAAACAACCTATACAAAATATCTTTATGTCCTAAAATTTTCAAACAACGCACTTATAAAATCAACTAAAAATTATAATACGATGTATTATTATTATGATTCATGACCATAAGTGTATAAGATGATAATATACAAAATGTTTAAAATTGAATGCACATTGTACTTATATAAATTAATTATTTTCCCTGATAATTGAGTATGATAACTTTGTGATAAATGTATTTTATTGATTTGATGATAAATTTAATTTATATTTTGTGTTCAGTCATCTTAAATGTATAAATTATCGATTAAATTGCGGATATATTATATTTATTTGTAGCCTTGGTGTCTAATTGGTATCGTATTAGTTAAAGACGTTTAAGTACATGACATTTTTAATAAAACAACTATATTCATTTTAATTTTTTCGATGATATAGAGTATAATATAATGTATACAATTGCATATTTTTTTTTAAAATCGGAATTGACAATTAAAACTAAAAATTATTATTTATCTAATTATCGTGAACAAATTCTCATATAAAACAGTAATAACAATATTGGATATAAGCTATAATAATTTAAATAATTTATAACTAATAACAATGAAAATAAAAATATTATAAAATATGTAAAAATAGAAAAAATAAAAACTATATATTTATTTAAAAATAAATTACTTAAATAGATTATATTATTGCTATAAGATATTTAAATGTTAATGGGTTGGTCTTGGTTTAACATTTAATTTTAGGAAATAGCTAATTAATAATATATCGAATTATTATCACAAATTTACAGACCATACTCGAGTAATCAACAAATAATAGTGTATGGTATAGAAGTGTTTAAATAGATCATTGAATTAGAATAAAATTATTTCATTTAATCATATATAAATATATAAATAAAAAATGGAGGTTTAGTTTGGAATGCTCAATAGTAGTTTGAAATCAAAAATGTATACCAAAACATTTAACTTAAGAGGGACAAAGAAAGCTAATATCTGATATATCAATAAATTGTAATTAAAATTAATTGATTTGTGTTTGTTAGAGCACGTGCCAACATGGTATTCGTTAATTTTTTAAATAAGATAATTTTAAAATGCTTCATTCATTAAAACAATTCAAATAATTTTATAAGAGTTTATTATATTATCTTCATTAAATATAATGGACTTAAATATATCATCAGCAAATAAAATAATGTATAAACTATAGTAATAAAAAAAATAAATTACCATTAAAGAATATGTTAAAGAAGAGTGAAGAAATGTATATCTAATAAACTTGAACAACTCCAGATGTTACGAATATAGGAACTATAATATAACAATTTTAAATTTAAAAAATTAGGTTCGCTGTGATAAAAAAGAATCAATCCATAATAGGGGTTTCATGAAATCGTTTTTGTAAGTTAATTTCCCGCATAGAACCCATTTGTACGAAAACAATAGAATCGCATAACTACTATTATGAAAAAAAAAATTGTAAAATTTATTGAAATCGCCTAATTAATAAAATAAATACCTAATTTCGTTAAAAGATAGTGAGCAGAGCTCAATATTATTTGTAATTATATTTCGTAAAATTTAATTTAAACATAAACGTCAATGAATGCAATTATATTATAGCATACCATGCATATTTAGAATGCACTGCAATCGTATAAAGTATTGTAGACAAGGCTATTACGTATTATATCTAATATTTCATTGTTAGATATACAAAATTACAATATTGTCATTATGACTATCGCGGTTATTATAATAATTATTATTGTCTATTGATATTATTAAAATTCAATTTTTGTATGTATTTTTTTTCTCGATGACATAATATTCATTATATTCATTTGGCGTACACCTAATATTTATCTGAATATTTTATGTATTATTAAAGTATAAATGTATATATATATATAAACGCATTGGACGAATAATTCACACGCTTCATAAATAATGCGCAGGTTTTAAAACGAGCAATGACCACATATCAACACAATAATCAAATCCTTAAAAAATATTAGTATTACGACTGTTGCAATATTACGTTTATCAAATCGTATTGTATAATGTATTCCTCAGTTAACCAGCTCTGATTCAGACTGTTGGAAGTTAAAGCGTTTTCAAATTAAATTATAACGTACTCCCAACCGAATACCTAAACGATAACGTAATAGTATTATAAATGAAATAAGTTTCCATTCGTAAGTTCTAAAATAACTATAAACATTTACTAAATGATAATATAGGCCTCTAACTAACTTTATGATTTTATAAAACTACTTTCTTGAATAGGTACTTACGCTTTTATGTTTTAAAAAAATATCCTTGTGTACGAACCTGTTTAAATAATAATAATAATAAAACTGTATCCCGTTGTGATAACATCAGTACCTAATAAAAAAAAAAAATCTTTTTAATAATGACGTCTACTTAGCAACTATTTAGGCTACTTTAACTTTTTCAACGTTGTTGAATATTCATCAAAAATTTATTATTTAAAACGTCAACAGTAGAATCATTTAAATATTCATATGATAAAATATGTTTTTGGAAAACTATTTTTTTTCGATATCGATTCCATTAAAGTATAATGATTAAACAATTAACAGTATTATCTTATAAGGTAATAGTATTCAATTCAAAGATAAAAATAATTATTTTCTATGGCTCTTCGGGTGTCAAATTAAATAAATAATAATAATCAATATTAGGTAGGTAAATTTCGATTAACCCTTAATCGCCAATTTAAAAAAATTTAAATTAGGTAATTCACATCATAAAATGTGAAATATTATATATTTAGTTATACTACAATATATCTATACATTTACTTATTCATAAATAATACATAAGACTCGGTAGAAATAAAAATGAAAGAACAACTCTTTCGCCGAAATCGAATGTAAAAAATTAACACTGAGAATTTTTACGCCAATAAAAGAAACAACCATTGCAAGAACAGCACATTTAATAAGTGCTTCTAGTGCACGACAGATATGTTGTTTTGTATATTTATTAAATAAGAACTATAGTTTAATCGTGACAAGAAACAAAGTCAGAACAACTGTCCTTATAGAGTTGAAACAATGTTGAAGTAATAAAAAATCGAGTCGAGTCGTAGATAGTCCACGGCGTGTGGCGCGTGTAATATATTATTCCTACTGCACGGCACTATAACCAAAAAGAATCATTAAAATTGTATTTATTCGGTTTTTCTAAATAATGATATTCCCATATTATATTATAGAGATGGATGCGCATGATTTTTTTCGATGTTGTCGTTGTGAATTATTAACGGACGAGAGCCAATGATTTTTTAATTGTCCTAGTTTTATTATATAGGGGAGCAATATGCACACGTGTTTGGTTTAAATTGTAATTTAATTTGAAAAATATTATTTTGTTTCTGATTGTACGCGGTACGTCGGAGGTGGTACGTTTTAACGAATAATTAATGCTGCTCGTTGTGAATAAGTTGCGACGTGAGGGGGAGGGTGGAGGGGGGGTAAAATTAAAATCGACGCTTTTTACCTCGTTCAACAGACACGAGACGTGTGTAGTGCGCATATGTTCATAAATAATAACGTGAAATGGATTACAACGGTGAACGGATATATGGTTACTGCAAATTTTAAACTTGAACATATAACTATATACATGTCACACAACAGATGCTCATTTGCAAGAATAAAAGAACTGAGTATTCTATCGATGGTTATTCGGAAGTAAAAGAAACAAGTATTGTTGTTCAGCCCAGAAATGCGTAACCGACTTGTTTATGAAATGTTCAAAATACCAAATCGGTTTTTGATTTGTTTTAAAAGGTACGGAAATAGGTAAACTATTTTACATTACGAGTTATACAAAGTTTCAATAATTATCAGAACAATAAAACTGTTATTACAATAATAGTTAAGAAACCCATTTTAATGAATACCAACTAATTCAAATTTGAGCAAGTTTTTAATAAAATATGTTTGGTTTTAACATACGCGTAGTCATACGGTTATTACTTTGTGAGATACAATTTTAGACTTATCAAGTATCATATAATAATAATATATTGAAAACTGCATTTGTATGAACGTTTTGAATAATCAAGTTCTATTGTTATGTTATATTATAACACATATTTTGACGCGATTCGATGCTATAAATTCGAGCCTATAGATTATAATATTATATCTAGTGCACTGTATTTATAGCTTTATAGTATATTTACGCGAATAACAACTTTGTTCGTACATTGTCTATATCACGTTGTACACATATTACGAGTTTAATGCGCTAGGCGTGTAAATGAACGGATGTCTGATTAAATACAGCCAATAGGTAATACACTGGTAGCTCTACTCGATAAAACGGCAATGAAATAATAACAATAATAATAATGAATACTACTAAATAGCACTTAATAAAATACATACCGTTTTAATTTTAATAATAATATAATATATATTATACAATTATTACGATTTGTAGTTAAATTCTGAGTTTTCGAAATATGCACATTTTAACAAAATATTCGTTCTTCAAAATGTCGATGATTTGTATAATAATTATGTTTCGTTTTTATTCATTTTCGTTCGAACATTTGAAAACGCAGAGAAAGTTGGTACATTCAATAGAAAAAAAAAATCAAATCATAAATGCATTTTCAATTCGAGAAAATATTTCCATCACAATAACACAACAGCCGATTACAATAATAGACGTGTACGACTTAAGCTGAAAATATAATAAATATGACGGACTAATATTTTAATTTACAAAATGTGTAATACGCTTGATTGAAAAAAAAAAACCAATAAAATACTTACTCATCCACGACGTAAGTATCTATGTGCTTCAAATACATAACATAAATATAATATTGATTTTTTTTTTTAACTGTAAAGAAATAATAATAAAGTATACATACTATATAGTATAGTCACCAGTACAATGTAGATAATAACGGATAGGAATTTTGGTATGGATATGTTATACAATATAATTTTTAGATTAAATTCAATGGTATATGTATACTTACCAGCACTTTGATATCGTAAGTCATGAAAACTTCCAAACACAATTTTAATAAGAACCAATGTGGCGGTGTACAGAAAACGGCGAGCGTTTCATTTTATTCGCGTTAACACAGGGGACACATTGTAGTCGATTTGTTGTGATATACAATTTTAAAAGCTACGCGTCATACATCTATATACAAGACTCTGCGTAGAGATCATTTGAAATAAGGATCGATATTTTATGTAATAGTTGAAATATCAATTATTAGGTTTGTTTACGTTTAGAGAAAATGTAAGATATCATAAAAAAAATAGATATTAGGGTACAGTTCTGCTGTACAGAATGGTGTCAAGTGAATCACTATAATGTATGTGTTAAGAGGACGCTATACCCGTGATTATTAGCGGTAAAAACAGCTCTACGAAAAACAAACGAAACAGTGTTAAAAAGTGATTTTAGAGCAAAAGTACCTATTATAAAATTAATAGAGAACAATATTTAGGAAACAACCTCATCGACGTTTTTTTAAATATCGATTATTAAAAAAATTACAGTTGTTCAAAAAAATGTGAAAAAAAAAGGTTTTTGTGCCTTTTATAAGAAGCTGTATATTTAAAATATTACAAAACCCCGATGAGGTTGTCTCTGAAATATTGTTCTCTATAAATTTCATAATAGGTATTTTTGCTCTAAAATCTTTTTCAATACCGTTTTGTTTGTTTTTCGTAAACATGTTTATGTTGTTGGATTTAATTTTTCATTGCTGTAATGTGCTGCCACCTGCCTGCTATTGCGACGTCAGCCGACATTTCCCCCCACTACTCCAAAAACTGAATTTCAACTACGACTATCGCGCGGTGACGGTCGGTTGACAATTATCAGTAACGACAAGCCGCTTCCAGGAAAAGACTATGAACTAATACGGACAACACATAATATTATTATATTATATTAGCTATGAAAATAAAATATATTTTTTATTATTTATAAGCTAATAGCTATAATGTAATAAGCATCAAAATTATTTTAATAACCGGCATCGACGATTGACGGCATTTCACCTACCTAATTTTTTCCCCCATTGGATAACTCCAATTTGTAACTCATTTGTATTCAATAATTTTTATGTTACAATTATTACGAATATTCTAAATGGTGAGGTGGACGTGGACGGTATACCTTTGTGTACAGTTATCGCTGATGGCCAATGGTCGAAGCTTAGTTATAAGTCCAAGTACAATGCTTTATCAGGAACGGTACGAAAGAATATAATATATCTTTAAGTTGTTAATCAATCATTATACAGTATTACATTTTTAATTGTAATAAAAAATAATATGCATGCAGGCCACTATTATTGGGAAAAGAACCAGAAAAGTTGTATTTGTAGGAATAAGAAATAGGTACTGTGTTGTTTGTCAAAGAGCATCAAATCGTAATGAGAAAGCATCCGAACATGAATGTTTTTTAAATTGGAGTAAAGCCTCCACTGCAACGGAAGCAAATGGAGTGGTTTGAACTCATTTTAGTACAGCGATACTGAGTGGAGATGATGGACGGGATGATCTGTCACCCTATATTATTAAGTATAATTCATAATATTATGTTTCTTGATATCATTATTACCTAATATAATTTATTTTACTTTAGTATCACAGTAGGTTGGTGGTTGGTATAATTTTTTTCAAAAACATTGCATCAAAAATATAATTATTTATTATGTATTTTATCATAAATGTATTAATATTTAATTATTATTATAATGTATATATTAAACCATATTATATTATTCTTAACAACTTCCGAATGAATACCATCATCTTATCGTAAAACAATATGAATAAGTACATACTTTTAAAACGTCATCGTGTATAACTAAATCCATATAAAAAACGTATGCGTTTTAAGTCCCCGCAAATAATATTTTTGGACTCTAACAAAATAATAAACATAGTTTAGTTTAAATGTGTAATTTAGTGTAGTACGAAGCTTATAAAAAAAAATGTGCATATACCTATATTTTTTAATTTTTTGGTTTCAATACAAGCTACTTTTGAGGAAATATGTATTTAATTTTTAATCATCGGTTAAGAATATTGAACAATGAGTATTTTATAAATTTTCATCAACTGAAAAACATTTTGTAGAATTTCAAGATAATTTGAAAATTTTTTATCAAAATTTGAACTTCAAAGTCAAATGTTAATAAAAATAAACTATGAATTTCAAATTATTTTGACACTTGAGTTATTTATAAACATTTAAATTAGAGATTTTTTTAAATTTTATTTCTTTGAATACTGATACAATATTTTCATTAAGCCATATAACTTAAATTAATACGGGGTCCCGCGTACGTTTTGCTTATAGCTAATATAAAAATATTTAAAATACATATTATATTACGTATCAATGTGTAATAGAGAGTAATAATATAATATTTTGGTAAAAATTTCAAGAATCTAAGAGTATTTGTTGAGTTACACAAAAATAACGAAATTGATTGTGTAAAATACTGGTTTTACTTAAAAATTCCTATTTTCATTATGTAAGAGAATTTATGGTTTTGACCTCCTTAAATATATACTTTATTCAAAAATTTACTATCATAAATCATCTTCAAAGTTGAAAATCAAATCATATTATTATGTATAATAGTATATTATACTACATACGTACACAAAAAAAGAAAACACATAATTTTAAAATCTTTACACCCATATTTCCATTTAGAATCTAAAACATACAATTTAGACTTAATTTTTTAACTATACCTATATAATGGAATTATACGATTTATTATCAGTAAAAATTATTATCATAAAGAAAAAATGATGTTAACAGAATTAACTAATAACTAGTGATGGTCGATAATTCATATATTTCAGGGATACTTTGTTCACTGTTTTATTATCTATCTTATATAAAGCCATAAAGGTACTTTCGCACATTGGATTATACAATTATTGATAACAATGCTGATGTACTAACGCTAAATTCAAAATATCGAATAAAAGAAATTAAATTTAATAAAAATTGAATATATTTGCAGGTAAGATTTGAAAATTAATTTCTGAGGAGAAAATAATATTTATAAGACTTTAAACGAAATTATAGTGAACATATTATAATAATGAAATTCTATGAAATTTTAGCTCTTAATTATTTAAGAGGAAACGTACACAATTTTAAATTTTAAAATTGAATGGAGGTGGAATAATATTTTTTTAAATAATTATTTATTAAATTTAATTTTATCTTAGTATTCATTAACTTATTGTACTTAATCAAGAAAATATGACTTCGTTGATTAAGCAAAATAAAGTTTATTTATTTTTATATTTTCTATTGGTGATGTTTTGACACGTATAAAATATGTATATATATTATATATATATATGTATTATATACGTGTGTGTGTGTTAGTATACAATACAATAAAATATTGATAAATGTTACGAAGACATAGAAATCATGATTTTCATTTATACCTACAGAATATAATGTTAAAATTATAAATACAAGATATAGGATGTGTGTGTGTTGGATTGATTTAAGTATTAAAAACACAACACGCGACCTGAAGCAGAGTATATATTATCAGAGGTACCAATGACCGATGTATTTTGAAATTCCTATGATATTAAAACTGATTTTAAAACTTTTGCAACAGCCCACCCACCCACAATTACCAACAAAAAAATGTTCAAACTATTAATATTTACCGAAGACATTTGTAATAAGCCAAAACAAACCAAACTTTCGACAACTCCGAATCTTATTGTTACTTCAATAATATTACGCAATACAAAATATATTCTGCTTTAAAATCAATTTTGTTTGCCTTCTAAATAATCCAATTTATATAATTATATCTACTTTACAATTTTCTGTAGAGTTAACAAGTTTCTTGAAACTGAGAATTTTTTGATACTCTAAATTGTATTTATAAATATATACTTACTCTGTTATACATAAATTAACTGTGTATAATAATTATTCCATTGTTTAAAGAGCCTGTCCTGTATTCATGCAAAAATAAAATAAAATATTTTCAGAGTGATTTTTTTTTTAGGTATTTTTTCTAAATTCAACTAGTCAGTAGGGGTTTGACATTTTTCAGATGATTGTACACAAAAATGGATAGTATCATATACATATCACAAAAGTCATATTATAAGAACTTATTAACTAATTTATAATCGGTTTTTATTTTATTTTCACCGGGATTTTACATTGTAACTTGCAATTGCATTTTAATTATATTTAGGGCCATAGTCATAAAACGACATTTGCATTACTAAATAAACATGCTGTAATTCATTGTCTACGCTCCACGTAACTATTAATACGTAGATAGAACTTATAGCTATTTTTTTTTTTAATTTAAACATTTTTAAAATAAATAGAAAACATTTAAAGTATTAATAGTATTATACATTAATACTTTCTACTAAACACCGGAAGTCGAAAAATAATCATTTAATTACATTTTAAATTTTAAATGTATGTATATATTTACATGTAATTAACATTAAACTATTCAAGCTTTATTTCTCCAACTGTCAGTTTAGTTTAGTTTAACCTATCAAAAACTATTCTACATATTTATTTATATGCAATGCATAAATTTGGAAATGCCTACATATTACCTATAGTTTGGTGGTTACCCTTACCGAGTGCTCACTTATTTAAAATAACAGCCATCACCATACTTCACGCCAAACTTTTGGTGGTTTTGAAAACCACAAAATTCATCTTTAAGCCACCTCATCTCTGTACGACTGTGCCCTGTGGTTCTCTTTTATGTTCAAAAGTCTTTTAGTTTTATTGATAAAGTTTGCTGTAATATTCGGTAATGTTTTACTAGAATTAAATAATGTCTTACACCGCTTTAAGATGAATCATGTTGCTTTGAGTAATGATACATATACGTGAATATGGAATCG
The DNA here is from genome assembly GCF_003676215.2 of Rhopalosiphum maidis. Classification (NCBI taxonomy): domain Eukaryota; kingdom Metazoa; phylum Arthropoda; class Insecta; order Hemiptera; family Aphididae; genus Rhopalosiphum; species Rhopalosiphum maidis. The sequence continues at coordinate 7,358,819 of NC_040879.1, forward strand.
ATTATATCTGAGAAAACTTGTGTGAAATTCACCAACTGCTTTCGTTCAAATTGAAAATGCAACATTATAATATTGTATTGTAATACAAATATAGGTGTATTATGTTTTTGTTTGATAATATTAATTAAATAAAGAAAAATTAAATACTAAAGTAACATTTTGGTTTTTTACAGAAATAGGATTTCTGGGGATCTTTTTTTATTCCTATACTTTTTTATTTTCATACAATCTGTAATTTTAATTTCAATAATACCTAAAAAAGTTGTATATTTTTTTTATAGATATTTCAAATACAAAATAATGACTCGTTTTACTACTAAAAAATACTTTTATTATTAACAATAATACAATTTATTAGAATATAATATATAATCTGTAGTACCTAATGATTGTAATATGTATATGGGTGTAGAAAAAAGAAAAATAATGTATTATAATTTATAACATAAAAGCTTGAGGAGAGTAGTTTAGCTACCTAACAGCAACACTCGGAACTACTAAAATATAATAAAAATAATTTATAAATTTTATAATGGAATTGAGAACTACGGTTAAGTCGTGATAACAGTAATGAATACAAACCATTGTGCTAGAAAAATTTAAATACGATTCACAGCACAGCGAGATTCATTTTACTGATCAAAATTATGTCAATAACGGATGTCTATCGAGATTTCTTTCACGTTTTTTTCATAAGGAATAGTGATATAAACATAAAACAAAATAGTTGTACATAGCGTATTATATTTCATATTAAGTTTATAATTTGTAGAATATTTGCATATTTACTACATAAATAACAAACAAGTAATGACATTCCTAACAAAAATATGAAAATTTATACGAATAATAATTTATATTTATACGAATCAGAATAAAAGATATCTCCTATAACAACTACAAATCGAATCAATAATTTGAAATGTCTGTAAACGGCTCAAAAAAGCAAAAAAAAAAAAATTAAAAATTTTATCATTTCTAAAAAAAATTGGTTATCTAAATATATTTTTGGTTCAAATCACGGTTATCTATAGATAAATAAATAAATAGATAACCGCGGTTCAAATTCAGTTTATCTACAGTCTACGGCTATTCAGTTTAAAATAAAAACATAAAAACAAATTCGATTTTGTCATAAATTGGTTTTGCACGGTTAAATCATTGGGTAACTGCCAGGGGTATGTATATTGTCGAAGGTGTATTGACTATTGGTACTCAAAATATATTACCGCAACCATGTCGTATTTGTTTTAGAATAAAAAAAATCACAAATCGTACTGAAAATATGAAGTAGCTATGTGATTGTCACCTAGTAATAATATAATATAATATGATGGATATAGCGACGGTGTGTGTGTGTGTGTGTGTGTGTGTGTACAACGTGACAACAATGCTTGAATGTTAAAATAAATAAACAAATACGATGTATTCCAACTGATACTATTTACCTCTCTGCTACGACGACGGTGTTGTTTGTATTTTCGCGTGTTTGGTTATTATTATTTGAATAATAACGACTTGCTTATCGGCGCTTTATTATGAGTTAGCCGCATACATGCATATGTTACTACAGTTATGGCACGGAGGGTTGGTTGTATGTTTTGTGGGTGTATTGTCTCAAATAAGTAATTAGTATTATATAATAACGAACCATATAATGAAGCCGCTTATACGTATTATTATATTATAATATTATTGGTTTCAGCTTAACCGTTCGCCGCATCCCTGTGCCTTATACAATTGATTTGCGTAGCCCATTGTGTACAATTGTGTAATACTGCTAACGACATTTTGCTAGCATAATGTATGTAAAAATATTATGTTTATGTCTGCATTTTAATAATGTCCGTTGTACGCCGTTAATTCAGCTTAAACACTATACTTTAATAGTCTAGTTATGTATATTTAAGTTTTTCAATTTTTGTGATAGATATATTTTTTTCAGCCAGCCAGTTAGTCAACAGTATTACAAATAATAATACGATCAATGTAAATATTAGCTATGGTGAATTATTTATAATACCTTTTTTTTACCTTATTTATTCATTCGAAGATACATAGTCGGGTTGCACACAATTTAAAATAGGTAACTATTTTCAAACCAACTAAATTGAAGTAAATTAAAATTAAAATACTATATTATAATAATAAAATCATTTATATGATTGTAATAATTAATAACAATAATAATAATAATAAAATAAATCAAATTATGATCATAGAATTATTATTTGAATAATTATTAATTGGTTTACTTCAATATTATTTTTTAATTAAAATATACCATAAAAAATAGTAAAAAAAAAATGGGAACAGTAAAATAATATTGTATAACATTAAGTAATAATATTCAGTTGAACATCATGATTAAAAAAAAAAAAAAAATCGCAATGCGTAAGCAGAAAGAAGGTATATATTCGTTTTATAATCATGATTATTCGTTTTTTTATGAGTTTAAAACAAAGTTAACCCTTTGTATATGAGTATGAATACCAAATACAATATAAAAATAAATATTGCATAACTTAAATCGATATAATCATGGTACATTTTAAAACTAGAAGTAGGTTCCACATTCCACATTGGCGATTTGACATTTCCCGTTAGCCGTCTTAGAGACTCGTTGGGAGACAATGTTCAACGCTGCAGATCCATGAAACAATTAAAAACTTGAGTTGTATTATTATCAGCCTCGACATGGAAATAATAAATACAACTAACGGGGGCTGGAGATCGAATCCTACCCAATTGCATAGCCTCTTGTGCTTAGAATGATTAAGTGATAAACATAATTCACTAAACTAATAAGAAAAAAAATCAGCTGACAAAATTATGACAGTCATTAATGGAGCATGTACATATGCATAAAGTTTAATATAATCGCAACAATGCAAATAATGCAAAAGTTACATAAGAAACGATAAAAATACTGTTGATAAACAAGATAGAAGCGCGGTTCTACTCCAGACTCCTTAAGGACAAGGAGATGACAAAGGACAGTAAAGGTTTCTGGACGAAAACCATGTTGATCCTCCATTAGGATCTATTAATAACATATTATTATAGTTTTAAAGTATTATAGTATTTAACCGTTGTGAAACTGGCATAGTTACATTGGCAGCAATCATTCCAATTTTGGAAAAATTTCAAAATTTGTTTAATATCGTTTCACCGATAGACACATTTTAAAACGTCTACCTACTCATCCGTTTTCGGTGAATTTTTTTTTTTTTATATATATGTTTTAATCGATTTATCAGACATCTGTTGGATCACTTACAAATATCTACCGGTTAAATGTTTTCTATACCGTTGCTGCTCGTAACTTTTAGGCCACTTTTATTACGGCCTACGGGCCGTCAGACTTTTCATATGCATTTTGAAGTCGATTATTTATGTATAAGACCGGTGTACACTCAATATCGTGCTCAATCGCGGTTTAGTATCGCGATGTGTAGTGGCCGGTGAGAACAGATACTAACAGAATACGAATATTCGGTATTTGGAAAATATTTATTATTCGCCACCTTTTCGAGTGAAACGGGTCAAAGAAATAATATGCTTAATAAGTATGTTCGCCCGCAACTACGCGTGTCGACTTGTGAATACGTTGTTCGGGTAGAAAAATTGGCCATCAACACGGGCGGGTAGGGGGAGGGATTGCTATATTTCGGAACGACCGCTGCGGATGCGCAAACCAGATTATGTGCGTGTACGCAGTGGATTTCGGTTTAAAAAATATTAATCGGTCGACGACGACGACGACGACAACGACGATCCGTTTGCACGTTTTATTCCGACGAAAATATAAACACCGACAGATGTACGACGGACATCGTACACACGCGTCTACGCGTCCGACGGCGATCGGTCGTCCGACTTGCCGCCGGCGCGACTCTTCGCGGACCTCTCGTAGTACAGCTGCGGCGCTTTGTCGGGTCGATCTTCGAAAAACTCGCCGGCGGCGGATTTGGAAACGTTCCGCAGTTCTGACCTCTTGAACGGCGAACGCCGCCGACCGCGAACTCTTCGTCGCCACCGCGACTCGGCAGTCGTCGGTCGGGGTCGGACGACTCGCCGGCGGATAGGCGTCCGCGTCGCGACTCTCTTGACGGCGGTCGCGGTTTCCGGCGAGGAAATCTGCGGACAGCCGTTCTTCGTACGGTTTCACGTTCCCGTGGCCGGCGCTCTGTCGGATCGTACACGATTTCGGCACAGAGCACGCGCGTTGATCTTTCATCGCACCGCCGTCCTGTGCCGACGGTCGTAGATGTGATGATTGTTGTTGTGGTCGAGATTGTCGTTCTTCTTCTGAAAACATGTCATATTATTGTGGGATACGTCGAGTTGTTATGATTAGGAAATTTATTTTTCGATAAACGTATGCAATTTAGCTTTTCAACTTGAATGCACAACATCTTATCGATATCTAATCAATATTTTATTGATATATTAAATGTTCGAACTATTTTTATATTAAATTATTACAAATATATTTTATTAGCTTAAATTTATTCTCAATCTTAAACGTTTCTCGTAAGATCCATAGTTATACATGTTTTCACTTTTTTTTTTTTACCTTTAGGTATTTTTTGATTGTTAACGCAGAATCAATTTTATATTGTTAAATTTAATTTAGGGTGATTTGGTATAACTGTTATCAAACTTAAAAGCAATAATATATCATCTAGGGAATCTCGTTGGGTTTTATTATATTTAAGTTTAAAAGTGAGCTATGATCATTTTAAAATTGTAGTGTTTAATCGGGTTTATTTCGTGAATTTAATAATTCAATTTGCTTTAGTGTTATAGCTAACAACAAAAATCGGTTTTTCTGAAATCGATTTGGTTATGTCGAACGTTTATAAGACGGCAGTGAATGCAAATGTATGTTTGACGTTCTCACACAGTATACGAACATAATTATTTATAAATTATTTTTTGTATATAGTTTTTTAGTCTGTGCTTTTGGTCTTATTCGCCTAATTATATAATACTGTACTTTTGTCGTCCGCTTCGGTAACAACGTTTGTCTCCATTGGAATTATATCGTTGATAACAGACTGCACTACGTCTATCGTGAAATCGCCTGGATAAAGCTTATCATAGGCATCGCTTGTGTCTTTACTTGGGCATAAACTTTTCGATCAGAACACTTTTCTGCGCCAAGTCTCATCTCTCCAGTTAATAGATTAGCATCATTCCACACGAATACTTCGGACACATTTCGGTTTTGTTGTTCTATGTTCATTACAATGCTTACATCTAAAATGTCCTCGCTTTCTTTCAATGTATTTGATCTATTAATAATAATAATAAATTTATTTAGTGCTAGGATGATTTAAAACTTGATACTCTGATGATCATATTGATCATAAAGACAATTTTGTTAAAAATTGGAAAACATTTCAACATTCTCGTTTTCTTTAAATTTTTTGCGATTATACAATCTAGTGCTAAGAGTTTTTACTTTTGACACCCTAAAGTACCAAATAATTACAATTTTTTACCATAAATCACGCCTACCTTTGAAAATCAAAACATTTTTACTTTCTCAAAAGGTAATGATAAACACACTTCATTGAAAAATAGATCGTTTTGCTCAGAATCTAAAATATTTAATACAATATAAATGATTCAAATGATTCGAACGAACATTTTTCTTAATATAAATAATTTTTAAAAATAATTTAAATCGTATTAATTTTAATCGGTCATTACTAGTTTGAAAACTAAAACAAGAGTATTATGTACAAATCATTTTAGATTTTTTTGTAGGTAACAATTTTCCGTACTATAAATACTTTATAATACAAAATGCTAGATATTTTGTGAAAAATTATTATTTTTATAAAAGACCACACCAATATTATCGCAATACTATAAATATATACATTTATCGATTAGGATGTACACGTATTACACATTAATATACAATTCAGGGCATTTATAAACGACATAGACAAATTACTTTTTCCTTAAAATCCTGTTTTTGCCAGAAACTGATATTTTGACTTCGCTTACGTCACTGTCGATAATATATCAAAGACGCATATTAAAAATCATCTTCTTATTCTTTAGGATATGTCTTACTCTTTAACGGTGACATTTTCTCGGACGTTCGGCATTTTTAAAATGTCTGTGATCGACGTGACCAATTTTAATTTAATACCCGCTAGTGCTCTTTCCCATTCAATATACGTGGCATGTGGACCACTATTAGGGACTTCTATTTTCGATGATAATGACCAATTATACATTGGTTCGTCTGAAAAGGCATAATAACATTGAACACCCGTATTCGGTGTATTTTGATACGCAGCATATTGGCATTTGTTGTTGGATATTGCTGTGATAATTGTCGGATAAGTCTCCTCGAAATCGTATTCATTATCCTCGATGCACGTTGCAGTTCCTTCTTTCTTTATGAATTTCCTAGCCATTTCGATCACCTGTGAACATTTCATTCTTTTAATATTAAGTATATGACGTTCGATTCATTTTACTCTATTTTCTAAAGGATCTATTGTCGCAGGAGGAGGGTCTTTAAACGGACAGATTGGATCCGGATATTGTAATGCCAACATCATAAGTTTTATGTATTCATCTCGAACAGTTTTATTTGTATTCTGTTTCAACACTTTCAACCAGTTTGATAATACACTAGCATCTATAATATTATTATAGGTATTAATGAATATTATAATCTATAACGAATACGAGTTATGTTGAAATTACATTTTAACGTTTTATTGAAACCATACAAATATACAAATCAACTAAATTAAAATGTAGACAATCAGGTTTATTAATTATATATTACTCGCGATTATTTCAAATTTAATATTATTAAATCAACCGTATTCGAAGAAGTTATTAGTGTAAGTTTTTTAAAATAACAAATAATCAAAGATAATTAATAATGTACCTGACATCATAAAAATTGCTTGATATGTACTTATTAAAAAAATTTGATTTAAGTCATACTCATAAATTAATATTTGTGTATTTATTTTGAGATGCTAAGTTTATCAATACATTTTAATTTCATAAAAATATAACATTAATACATAACATTACGTAAACAAATATTCTAAAGATAAACTACTAATATAGGATATATGTAACTCATATATCAAAACTCATATTATTATAAGTTTACGAGAAAAAATAATATTCATTATAAAATTATTAAAATATTAAAATGTAATTTACCTCCGATATCATTTCGTTTTAAAATTAATTGTTTAACTATATCGTAAAAGAAAAAAAATGTGACGTCTTCATCATCTGTGGGATTGGGCCTTTTTGTTGATATTTTATCATTGCTTTCACTGATGAAAGTCATATTGTAACTTTCAAACCCACAATTGATCCAGTGGGAATAATTTTACATAAATAATCCAAAATTCAATAAAAAACAACCCATTTACAATACAAAGGTTAAATACAAAGAAAAGTAATTTAATGTTTTTATTAAAATATTATGTTGCTAAATGCAAAAATATATTTTTTAAAGCCAAATAATATAGTATAGTAGCTATCGTGATAATAAGCTATAATATAATTACCGACCCGCGTAAATAAAAGAAAATTAAAATTCTTATTTCGTGACTATTATATTATGTATATAATATTACAGTTAAAAGACTTAATAAATGTATAAATACTGTAATAAATACAACATTGAATACAGGGGGGAGGAGTAGGTAACTGCTCTGTTTTACACTAGGTGTCGAGCGTGTACCTCGTAATATTGAAAAATAGTAAAAACAGTAAGTCACTGTAACGTATGTGTTAAAATCGAATTCAATAATTAATTATTACATAATACGAAAAATTGTTTTGAGCAATGACAAGCCTATAGTTATACTTAAATTAGTATCAAAATGATTTATTTTACTATAGTATAGTGAGTTAAATTAATTTTTATCGAAAACACTGAATCTTAAAATAACTGAGTAGGTGTATAAAATATAATACAATTTGAAAAATTGTTGCTTCGTATTATAAATATTATTATGGTCTCTTTGGTAAAAAATGATACAAATTAAATAATTATTTTTATTTAAATTTAAAAATATTTAATTATTTACAATTCTATTACAATTTACAATGATTAAAATTTTTTGTATTTTGTACTACTTTTATGTATTACGATTTACGAAAAAAGCGTAAAATGGAAACATCACGTTTTGAAGTACAATCCATAAATAATGTATGGTAATTTTACGATTAGGAAGTAACTATAATTTTTCATATATGAGTTATGAATGCATATTTGTCATTTTAGTAGACCGTTAATTTAAAGGTAGACCAAACACTACATTCGTAATATCACCGGTAGTCCACGTACGATATATCACAGAGATGTTTTGTTCGGAAGAGAGACTGCGTTAAAGTACGTGACACTCAGAGCACCAATTACATTTTCATTTTTAAAAACCTGGTACATACCTATATTGTCGTACCTATAGCAAAAACACTTCTTGTGAACTATATTTTTATCATTTACTTTTGCTATCACATACAATATATAGTTATTTAGTTATTAAAATATAATATTTTAATTACAAAAGCATCTCGTTAAACTATTACAGCTCTATTTTCGAATGTCTTATCAGTTATCACTATAAATTATACAACAATATTGCTATTTTTACTAAGAAGTATATAATTTTACGAACTCTAACTACCTCCAAAATCAGAATTTGAACATAATAAATATAGGGTCTATTAATAGGACAATGTTGAGTATAATTTTCTCACCTATCTATTGCAAACTTAATTATTACCTAGGAAATCGTAAACAACTTAAAAAAGTAATAATTTGTAGCATTATTTTTTTATGAAAAAATACACTCTTAGTAAGATTAATAGTATCTCATTTCATACAGGATCTAAAATTTATAAAATGAAAAATGTATGTACATTTGTTTTTACTATATTGACTTGGAAACTACTGGTAAAATTGGCACAACATTTTACACATATATTCCCCGAAACTCTGGTAGAGTTTATAGCTTAGTTTATCAACTCCTATAGGTTGCCATATGCTCGCACATACTTTCGTTTCCACTCACATAAATCAAATATGGTTTTATATAGGCTTTGCCATTGGTGACACGTATAAAAGATATTTTTGTATTATCTATTATTTTATATTTAAAAACGAATGTATGTTTGTAGCTTATTTATCTAATTAAAAAATACTCGAATGATTTTATTAAAAATTTCAAATTGTTTTTAGAGACTATCAGAAATGTTTAGAGAGTAGTTTTAACCACGTTAAAAAAAGGCCGAGTGATTTTTTTTATCCATCGCAGCTCATGATATTTTCACTCATCTCAGTCAAATTAGTTCACAAAACGAGAGACGCCGACGCTAATACATCTATATAGCACAATATTTTATATTTGTTTATATTTTTTTAAGAAAAGTCGGCTTATACAGCTAGTATTATTAATTATTATATAATGTTTAATATTTCTGAAGTATAATTAATAATATTTGTGTTTGAAATTTTTAGAGCAGCATTTTAATTATTAATACTGTTTATTTATATGACGTAATCTCAATAAAAATTACTCCTATAAGCAAAAAAAAAATGATGAGACATATTATATTAATAAGTGTAATAGAATTTTACGATGATATAAATAAATAAAATATATTAAATTTATATAAATAAAAACTTAAATTGTCTAGAAAAAAAAAAATTAGAGAAAATATTGAATAATTTGCAACGTTAGTAATTTAAATCACAATATATATGGTTAGAATGTGTAGATGTGGTATAATATTATAATATTTAGTGGCCAAAGTTGATTTATTGAAAATCGTTAAGTAAGGGATTATTGATTTCTATCTTAAAAAATCATATGAAAAAAATTTAAATAATGTTCGTAAAAAGTGGTTGTTACTTCAATGTTCTAATAAATCAAAGATATTTTTATTATCTTACTGTGAATTGTTAAATTATTGTTTTATTGTTATTTTTTAAGTAATAATTGATACAAATTGATATTTTGTTTATGATTTAATCATATTTAATTCTTATTTTAGATTCTGAGTGGAAATAAAATGTTTTATTTGTACAACAATGTATGTTTTTTTATGACTAAAGACACTTTTTTTAAGAAGAAACAATGATTAAATTGTTACTTTATGGTAATTTTCAGTAAAAACTGGATCTAGTTTGGGTCTTAAAAAAATATTCCCAGTAGATACTTTTCAAAATAAAGCGTAGTAATAAAAAAAAAAAATAAAACATGGACAATTGTTTAAATTTAAATTTTTATATTAAAATTAATTGTTCGGTAATCTTGGTCACCAAAGACACAGTTTTCGGTCAAAATCATTTTTTTATTTATATTGTATATAATTTAAAGTATAAAAATTAATCACACTTAATTAAAAGATTTTTGAAGTTTCTATTGAATAATTTTTTAAATAAAAATAAAAATTACCTTCTCATACTAATTAAATATTAAACTAAGTTGTTCACGAAAATACTATAATGTAATATAAAAATAAAATATTTAAAACATTAGGTACATCAATAGGTTCAATAAAATTTGTAAAAACAACAATATCAATTAGATATAATTACAATCGACAAGATTATAATACAATGCTTATTTTTAATTTATTTTATAACTAAACAGATACCAACAGAATTCCCAAACTTCAAATATTTTAGGCTACAATATTATCTTATAATAATGTTCAATAAATGTACGTACAATTTGTATTTTTTAATGATTGAAAAAAATATATCAGTGTTTATTGAACTTGATTTTTTTACACACAACGCACGTATATATTGAATGTTTAATTCCTATAATATATTTTACGATAGTCTTTGTACTTAATGTTTATTAGTTTTCGATTTTGACCCATCTCGGGCTCACACAGTAATCGTGAAAGTGACATAACAATATGTTATATTATGTGCTGTTATTTTATATTGCGAAAAACAAGAAATGTAATGAAACATTTTTTTTATTCGTTTGTGTGTCGTTTCCGTGCGATATCTATTTTAAAGAGTTCAGATAATACCGTCATATTTTATGGTAACTCTGTTAAATATGATGAATAAAACTAAAATACACCAAACAAGTTTTACTTTGATGAGTTTATTACTAATTTAAGTGATTATATCCTCTCAGACCTGTCTTTGACGATGAATTTACGCTACGCCCTTGTGTTGCCGAACTCAAGTGGTTTGGCGGACCTAAAGTTATAAACCGCATGAACGCCATAATATACAAGTGGCGTTAATGATATACAGTTCGTACTATATATAATGATTATAAAGTTCAGATTAGACACTTACCTATAAAACGAAATAATTACTTTTGCAGTATCTATATGACTGCATATTATAAACGATTAGTATTAAATTTGATATTTATTTTATTGACCGTATGGTATGTGTTCCAGTCATTCCATATAACTCTCACACATTGTTCCTTTAAACGCATTTTCTACCATATAATTCAATTAATTAATTTATTATTATTTCAAATTATAAGATATAATAATAATAATTTAAAAAACTTAAGGCTTTTCAAAATAGTGAGTGTAGACGTTTAAAATGGATCACCTTTAATTAGAAATTATTTTCCAGCTCTTCATAATTATTTTTTATAACTTTTATACTCTTTAAAATATCAGAAAATCGATCATAGTAAACTATGTTGGTTGGTAAATATATCACCAAAAACAAATCATAATAAGTCTAAAAATAAATGAATAATTAAATCTTCTATGTGTAGTGCGTATAGATGCATATGAATACATATATGTCGCATATGCCTCATAGGGTAATATTATAATATGTTTAATTATTTTTTTTATGGAATATAATATTATATATAAAATGTATAGATCACCAATAATTTTTTGTAATAATACTAATTAATCTGGAAATATTTCAAATTTGTAAAGTTTAATATATATTATATCTAAAATATAGTGTAGAAACTCACTCAGTTATCTATGTTTGTCCCTTTATACCTAGTGTGAGACCCTTCAATAGGAAATATACTAAATACATACAGATATCCACCACCTAATTGAATAATGCATTTAACTTCCCATATGGCGGTTGGATTTGAATACATACTATAGTTCAGCCCACTCTATACCCCATAATTTTATCCGATAACCGCCTTTCAGCTGGGTATACATCGTTAAATTACTTTGTAGAGTAAACTGACCTGCTATTTTTTCCCAATTATTCTGCTTTACTAATTTTAGGTGGTTTGTTTAAGTTGAAAAGCATCTAGAAGCGTCAAATGAAAATGAGTGGTTACAAAGGAAAATAGCAGTTCTCTTCCATAGTGATAATATATTATACTTTACCAATTACTATCTAAAGTTATACACTTATACACTACCGCCGAGCGTTTATATTATTGTGTGCTGATGATGGTCAATTACTAAGTCCATCGTTGTACTTTATCAAACAATCTACCATATCGACGTGAGCCCGACTCGACTGTAAGTTCTTAATAATATAGTATTTATGCAAAACTATATTTAGTATTGTTTGGTCGTGGTGTTAATAAATGCGGTAGCACCCGAATCGAATTCGAGTTGGATACGTTCGACCTAGTGACGACTCGTGAAATAAACCCGAAATTTAGGTTTGATCAATTTGGAGTCAATCGAACCGACAATAAACAGTCAATCCAAATACATCACCGTGGTTTGTATAAAAGCATATTACCTATATATCGCAGATAATTATAAAATAAAGCTAATCAAGTTTACCCCGTAATTATCATTAACCTCACCTATAAACGAAACAATACGGGATGGGAAATAGGTCTGCTGCTGTTACGGATGATATCAAAACAATACCGATTGCAGTCCACCAGACAGACAAATAGACTTCAAGACTGTTTGTACACGTATATATATATTACGGGCAAAGTAGGAAATCTTCAAGAGATGAAGTGGCAAGGAAACTTCTAAATTGGGTGGTCAAGAGTATGATAGGTGTACTTGCATACATTATGTAAGACTAAGCGGTGTAAATGTAAGAAATCTGGTGGACTTTGCAACTCAAAGTGCCACAATAGTGGTGTATGTAGTAATAAATTAAGTAAAATAATGCTATCTCCATGTGCTTAACATCATTTTTTAGTAATAGTTAACTAAAATGATTATAGTTTAATAATAAAAAGTATTCATTTTAATCATGACAAATCACTTTTAGATAGTAATATTAACTCTTCAGTTGTATGTATCTAACTGGATACCTAATAGATTTAAAAACTAATATTTGAAGCGATATATATACATATATATATTTTATACACGTGCAACAAAGCCCAAAGACAAAACCGTTTAGGTAATAATGCGTTCATCGTCTAGACTACGACATCGTAAATCGTATTCGCGTATACCTTATCGAGTGGTATACGATACTTTCAGTGTAGAACACATTATTTTATTAGATGTATTATTCAAGTCTTTCGTGTTACAGATTTACGCAATGCCACGATGTTAATTTCTGGTGACCCGGTGTGGTAGTATTTCGTAACAGCGCCAAGCCGATAATCTTAAAATCAACGTATATGGATTCGACTGTATACAATTAATATAGAACCGGTGCAATAAATGCACGACGTGTGTATATAGTAATGACGTACGGCGGCTTTAATTAATTGAACGGAAAAAGAGATAACGTTAAATTATCGTAAAACTGTCACGGTTCTAAACCCACGCTATTTGAAAAAAAAAAAATCAACATTTTTTTTCAGTGTAAAAATATGGGTTTCATCGCTGTGCAGTTTAACAGCAGTCGCCGCCCGAATAATAATAATAATAAAAAAAAAAAAACAATTTTTTACAAGAGATATCCAACGATATCAAAAACCAGCTAAATACTTAAAACGTATTTTTGTTGCAGACGGTAACGTCACAACCGCTCGTATGTGTACATACCTGTATGGCATATGTATATAATAATATTGTATATTTTAAAAACCCGACTTGATAACGTTTATTCTAAAGAATTTCGTTGTCGGGCCTATCTATTGTAATTTATTATTCGTGTCCAGTGCGTACATACATGAGAATCGATCGTGGCTCAGTCGGCGTATATTAGTACTATATAGAATTACATATCGATATAGAACGCACGGTAATGGATTAATGGACTTCAATTCTACGTCAACACCTTTTTTTAATTATCACGATGACGTTCTAACGCTGTTGTACACATTAAATCGATTACAGTGAACACATGTTCGTTTGTATATACAACTCGCGTGTATATTTATAAATACATACGATACGATGGATACAATTAATGTATAAAATCACTGTAAATGGTTTCGATCATCACTTCTCGACGATGTATAAAGTTACACTATTTTAATATGATGAACAACAATATCACCAAACACATATTACAATACAATATTATCTAGAAAAGAAAAAAAAAATGTAAGCACTCGGTATTCAATCTGCAGTGTGCACCGCAATATTATTTTACGCTAAAAAATCCATGTCGTAAGTATTTATTATAGCACACCATCCTATTGCGGCTGTAAACGTTGACTATTATTGGTTATTGCTATATAAGATTTGAAATGATGACTTACGGGGGAGAATAAGATTAAAGCGACGGAGTAAGATAACAATAATATTGTATCAAAGATGTTATGCGAAAACGGGTCGCGAGTCACGATGATTTTGTCGGAAGGGTGAGAAGCTTTTCACGTGTTTATTTAATATATTGACTTAATTTCACCTTGCATTAAACAATGTATACAACAACCCTTAGCTGAGTAATGTACAGCATATAATAATTTACTAAACACGATTAATCTAAACTAATCATTATAATACTACAGTAATTAACTTGTAATTAAAGCTAAGCCATAAAATTATAACTTTAAAATAGGATTTTTTTTTCCTCGCAATCTTTTATTATTAAGCACAGTGTTTGATTAATTGATTCGAATAACACAATAACACATCGTGCGATTTTTAATACCTGTGTAGCTGTAAAAATATTATACACTAAGGGCTATTTTTTTTTTTTCATCTCCCTTATTATTTGAATCCTACAAATTTATATCTCCAATCTATTGACCTATACCTAAACAGTCTATAAATAAAGGCATATACAATATATTAAACATAATATTATGTTAAATGTATGTGTTTTAAACTCAAATGTTATATGTTATTATAACAACCTTACAAAAATGAAACCTATCATTATGACGATGTTATTTAATTAATCCATTAACGTTTTAGATTATTACTCAAAGTCTGAATTTCCATGCAGCCATTATTGTTTCATATGTATATAATACAGTTGTGGAAATGTACCGTATGAAAGTTTCTGATAAATCAGAAATAATAATATAAATTAGTGTTAATCAATTCGAAAAAAAAAAAAAAAACTTTCTGTCTCTTTTAAGAGACAGTGCGGTAACTGGTAATACAAACACAAAACGAATACTATATAATGCTATATAGAATGATAAAGATTTATAGTTTTAATAATATCGTAGGTATGATCAGTATTGACGATTTAGTGCGATATTTAAAAAAAATTATTTTTAAAAAGGAAACCAAATAAATAAAATGTATGCACGTGATGTTGACAGGTAAACGAACCACGAAACGTTGGTAGTTGTTTATACTTTGTGTGGGTATTACTGTAATAGATTACTAACTTTTGGCATGGATTTTAATAGAGTAATATATTGTGTCTAGTGTGTAATGCACTTTATGCGTTTATCGTTGAAGTTGGCAACCGACAAAATGTACGCATAAATTATAATTTATTATAATCTATATAGCGAACACGCGAATATCAAGACCAATCGAGTATAGTCCGTGGCAATATTCATTACAGTAACCGACCAATAAGTCACAGCGTAACGCAATATATTGTGTACAAAACTATCCATTGCGGGACGGTGGACATTTTCTGACTGTTGATTTTAAGGATCGACAGGACGGCCGTTCTTCGCTTGACCCGTGTGAAGAGGGGTGAACCGAGCGTATATTTTAAAACGACATATATTATTACATATCATATTATTATACTACGATATTATTCTAATACAGCATCGTTGTTTACACATACTTTAATTTATCATTTACAACACCTATGTAATACCGAATTTAATTAATGAATGCGACTTCCTCATTGCCGGTCTGTTCGCGGGTTGTATTTGACTAAAAATTAATGAGCTCTCGCGGTGCGGGCGTTCGAGTGTGTGTATATTATTATATTTTAAGAGTAAGCACGTCAGTGTATGTGTGTGGGCGTGCGTGTGTATGATATTGTACAGATACACGTGATACGAATACGTACAGTGAAATCTAAAAAAAAAAAAAAACATATGAGAATATTTTAACCCGTCTAAAATTAAAGAAATCCCTTATGCGGAGCCCCGGCGAGTGTTCGATAAGTAATGTTATTATGTGCTCATAAGTCATATTTTACACCGTGCACCCACGTAGCTCATGATAAAATGATGCGAGGGGACGAAAGATAAAGCCGTTGAAATATGATTAAATAAGATTTTCCAATTAAAAAAAGGTTTCTGTAAAAACATTACGTGTGTTAATTTATTAACATCGTCATGTTTTTATTTAACATTTTTTTTTCAAATTATTATTTAACTATAAAACTCATAAAAACTATACATTATATTATTATCACAGTTAATTTCAGGTTTAAGCTTTCCGATTTTAACTTTGAGATGGAAAACAATTTCATTTCACCTTTTATCGTCAACAGGAATTTAAGAAAATATAAACTATATGAATCATCATATCTATTAAAAAAATTGGTCATCCTTTATTGTTATCATATGTTTCCAGAGTAAATTATGTATCTGTTTAAAACAAAAATTGGTATTTATATTTAAAAATAATTTACACTCAGAAGATTTACGACTTTCTTAAATGATTTCACAAAATACAAAATATTTAAGGACATCAATTTAACTCCCTTCTTACAAAATGCCTATATTGGTTTATTATAATAGTTTTTGATGTTAAAGTTAATAAACGATTTACTCTAAAATAAATTCACTATATTATAAAATATATATTACGTTGTCTAACTTATCTCGATGATGATTTGTTTTGTTTTCATTACCTACAAGAATGATGATAAGATGACAATTGTCATCACGGTAAATAACTATTCACTGAATTGGAATCAGAGACGTTTTCAAAATACACTTTGGGCACAATGCATCTACAGTAAATTCTACACCAGAATGTGTGTGTGTTGTCGGTTGTAAACTTCTTAACAATAACCACGTACAAATAACCGTACTAGTGTAGTCCTGTTTTTTATTTTTTATTTTTTTTATGTGTTCATTATAATTAAATCTAAGGTAAACACGACATCTCAAATCGTTATCGTTCAAAGGTTTAAAATGTATTTATTTTTAAATTTAAAATGTCATTACAATATCAAATTATAATGTACTCGTACAAAAAAACTTAGTAATCGTTTAGTTGTTTAGTATCTACTTATACGATAATCTGTACGATTTTATGTTATAGAATACGTATATTATCATACCGGTCAGATAATAAACCAAATAAAAACATATTATACTGTACGTTAAAAAAAAAAAAAAAATTAAAAAAGTTGGTAATAAATGACGTGATATTTTAAGGAGCGGCAAAATTGTAAGTGACAAAATATACCTATATATTATGTGTTTAATTTATATCGATTACATAAATTAGTAGCGGTGGCAACATTTTTAATAAATGAATAACTCAATAGAGTAAGTAATTGTATACAACAGTTATAAATGTACGACTTGGCATTAAAATCGTCTACCTTATAAGAAATGGTAATATTATAATGTTTAAAACAAAAACATCAGTAAAAAATCATTATTATTTGCAACGTGTAACGGATTATTTATATTTTATAATAAAAACAACAATAAGGAATAACTAAGTGCGTGTTTTATGTTTTATAGAATGTACAATCGGTATTGACATGTTAAAATTATCTAAAAACACAAGAAGTTGAAGAAGTACATTATTTTGTAAATTGTCGTTTTACATTCATAATTATACTGTATAGTTATTCAATTATTACTGTTTTAAATAGTGTATGTATCTGTACAAAGTAATATATAATTATGTACTTAGATAGATTGTGTAAATATTTTTATTTTTAAGTAAGTATTTTGTGATTTAAATATTCAAAAAATTTTGTGGTGTCCGCAAATATATTTTAAAATTTCACATTCAATTAATGTACTTACGTAATAGATAAATGTTATATGAGATTATTTTTGATAAGCGGCTTTGGTTTGGGAGAATGACCCAAAATAACATGTCATTTTGGCGGGTTTATATATATATACATATATTTCATTTGGGTGAAATTTATATGGAATAATACATTTACCTTCTCATTTTTAGAGATTTAGGACTCTCAGTAACTTTAACTGGTATAACAGTAAGAAACATGTAATAAATATTCTAAAAGTCTTAAAATAATATTTGGGACTTACATCTCTCGCAACGCCACTTTGGTTACACAGTAATGTATTTAAAAATTCACAACTTATATTACACACAATATTAGGGCACACGCATTTCTTTTTACTAACTATATATTATTCATTAATTTATAAACTCGACAAAACGATCGGTTACTTTCTCGCATAAATAATATAATATGCTCTCCTCTGTAAATTTTGAGTCATTCGCGCAAATTCGTATTGAATAACGTCTATTTTGATCGCATCTTATTTTTAATAAATGTTTGTTGTTAAAAAATATATTAATATACCTGTATTTATTTCAAAACAATAACAGTACTTGCAGTATTTATCGCAATCATTTTTGACTAAAACTTTCAAGCGTCTTTTGAACGTGAAATTTTTCATAGTTCAATATTAAACTTTTACAAAACCAATTTCTGCAATTCGTGTTAAGTAAACATCGTAAATACGTACAGACGAACGATTCGATACCATCCAAGCCTAAAAGTAAATATATTTATTCAAGAAACAAGGTGAAATGTGGAAAAGCTTTTACTGCTTTACAGCTTATAAACAGTGAAAATAATTTATAATAGTTCTTATGAAATTATTCCATCTATATTTAGTAATTTATTATAATATATTTCTGAAACGCATAGTATTTTTTTTCTTCGGAAAATTGAATCAATAACATAAGCAAATATAATTTAATAATTTTAGTTCGTCTTTTGGATATTGTGATTTTAAGTTATTTTATATACCATATTTTAGCCAATTTAAATAAGATTGTATTTGTTTTTTTTTTATAAATATAAATTTTATATTTGGGGATAGGTCTAATTTTTCTTTAGTAATGTAGTTATTGGAAATTTGATTCACGGAATTTACACAAGTAGAACATATTTTTAAAAATACTTGAGATTAATTATACCACTTTAAGGGTAAAATAAGATATGCATTTCAGTTTCTCAAATCAAAATCACCTTTTTCCATAAATTGTTGAGCCGATAGTATTTTTGAAAATATTTATGAATCTTAATCAAAATTCGAACGAGTGGTCTCTGAATTGTTATATTTTAAGTATAATATAAGGATAATGGTCCGTTTCAATAGCCGCGCTCCGATAATCGGTTAATTGTTAATATTTACTAATAAATAGGATAGATAAGAGATACTATCTAACACGATAACTAAATACGTAAGTCTTTGTCTTCGTATAAAACCCACTAACTTACTATACGTATAAGCTCTATTACACACTTTTACAAAAGCATTTATAATTACATAATAGTATTTGGTAGAAGTAATTTAAATTAACAAAATATTTACATAAATTTAATTTAATATTTTTTTAAGAATGACAAAAATCAAAATATTAGTGAATTCGTTTTGAGTTTGGATAAATCATCTTAAACACTAATTACGGCTTTATAACGTGGTAACTTTTAAAAATAGTACCTATTTTAAAATATTTATTTTTAAATTATATCAAATAAGCCGAATAAAATGTATATATCTACGATATTTAAAATAAACTAGTTTTCATAATTTGAGACGTTTGACATTGAAAAAGAACTAAAATCCTTAGTAGGCACACAAAGTTAAATAACTTAAAAATTACAATTTAGATACATTAACATTTCAAAAATTGATCTTAAAAATGTACAGAAAAGGGTAATTCTTATTTATAAAAATAAAAGATGGTATCGTTATAAGACACTTCTTAATTAGTATATACGTCTAAGTATTTTGAAGTATAGCCATTTAGTATATTTAAATGTTCTAAAAATAAAAATTTAAATAAATTCATTATAATAGAAAAAATAGGGAAAATGAGGTTGTTTAGAAAATTATCACTAAAATAATAGTGAAAATAAAATTTCATAGTTTTATAATTAATATGTTCATAACTACGCTTAGAATCTGATAAAGGGAAATTCCAAAATTGTTTTAATTAAATCGCACAAAAAATATGAATTTTTTGAACTAATGTTGGAAACTAAATTGTATTTTTACTAAGGACTGTTTTATAATAAATTAATAAATAAATACACACTTATTTTTTCAAATAAAAATAACGCTGTACTCTTCTAATTGTTAATCAAATTATTTTTTTTTGTTTTTGAAAATTTGTAAGTATCTAAATTTAAATTTGAAAGATAAGTTATCGAGTAACTTAATTTTAAGTACCTTATAAAGATTCTTTGATAATACGTAGATACCTACGAAGTATAATATATGGAGTCTATGATGATTTGAACAATTAGAGTGATTAATATTATACATTTCTATAAATATTTTAGAATTTTTAAAATTGGACTAAGTAACATAAATATTAGATTCATTTTAATATATTTATATTTAGTTGCTTTAACATTTTCAAAAAAAAAAACTTACTTTATAATTTGCAGTTAATAAAATAAATTTAAATTAAAGAAAAAAAATGGGTTTTATGCTCTGTGAATCAATCTAGCTGTACATCATTTTTTGATTTTTTGATTTTGTATCTGTCACTGACATTGCTTTAATTAGAAGCAAAAATACTTCAATCTACAACTTTATTTGTGGTTGTTTGAAAGAATTTTAAATTAGTTAATACTTCGAGGCAGTAAAAACATTCAGAAAAATACTGTTATACTATGTAAGGTGTACTGAAATACCTTTAGAAATACACTGACAAACCATCTTCGCATTTTTCGTTGTACAATGATTTATCGTTAAATTCCAAGCATGAAATATTCATTACAATCACATACGATGAGGCATACTCAATACATTCAACATAAAGTGTAGCTAATAGCTCGGTTTTTTAATCTTTTTTTTTCAGCAAAATGATCAAAATTAACTATAAATTCGACGTTAAAGTTTTCGATATTCGTTTCGTTGGAGTACCTCATTTAATAATCATTAAGGGAAAAAAAAAATAAAAATTAGATCGTTGTACTAAAAACCAATTTAGATTTTTGATGATATTCGTAAAAATATAATATTTATTTATTACACTCAGCGGTGTTATTAGTGCAATTTAAAATTAGCTAATTTTTCGTAGACCAATATTTCAGCTACCATTATTCATATGTTGTAAAATAATAATTTTTCATTAATTTTGATGAAATAAATCCATAAAAATAACTATTATTAATACCATCATAAATATTAAAGAGCTTAACATGATCAATTTGTGTATAAATCAGAAATTCAATTGCATACATTTTTTTTTTTTGAAATTTATGTGATGCCGAACTTTTTGGACACATGATATACTAACGAGATAAAAATAAATAAATAATTCGGAAAATGTTTTGGTTTTCTGATATATTTGATTTTATCACTGCACAATTGACAGACTTGAGATTAACGTCGTCGTTTCGTTATTATATTGAGTGTGAGTATGTGTGTGTGTGTGTGTGTGTGTGATGAACGATAGGACGCGAGGTGAAGCAAATCGAAAAACATTGATCTCCTTGCCGGTCACACACTCACATACATACATACATATATATGTATATATATGTATGTATTACGAGTTCCGACATGTCGTCGTCGTCGTCGACTACATAATATAAATGTACCAGCATCTCGTAGTGGATGAAAATCGCAAACGACGGAGGGATCGCCGTGCCGCTGATGCCAAATCGTCGTAAATTCTGCCGGGCTAAGCGGAAACATGATAACTCGACTCTAGCAGGTTAAAATGGAGGGGTAATTTCATCTATAGGGGTAATTTGGGCGGTAAATTCAATTGATTTTTAAATAACGCTAAAAAGGTAGTACCCAAAAACCGCTAGAAAACGAAATTTAAAAAAGTGAAAAATACTCAAAATTCCAAAACATTATAATTGTGTGTACAGTTGTAGGAATAAATAATAATTATGAAACTATGTAATAAAGGTAAAAAAAAAAATAATGAAAACCAAAGGTATTGGAATAACGGTTTCTTTTTATGAAGATTAAGTACCACTGTCTATTATATTTATTCTACACGTAAGTACATATGTTATGATTAATTACTGTTGTATATACTTAATGAATGCTGAAGCGTTGAAGCAGCTGATTTCTCGTCGTACTTAACAATAAATGATTTTAATATTTTTAAGTGTCTTCCTCAAACACACATTTAACCCCGACTCACCTCACTGCTACACATCACCATGAAACTAGTAATATTATATATTCTGCGGGACGGTCGATGAGCTTGTATAATTATTCATATTACAAAATACAAGTAAAAATGATTTGATTTAATATTTTTAGTAAAAAATGTTCTATATTTGCATGATAGCCTGATTAAAAATACTTAAATCGTAAATAAAATTCAAATTAATTTTCATATTGAACATTTATAAATCAAACATAATATTAACATTATGATTACTAGATTTTCTTCGAACGGCCAAACACGTTTGTGCATTTTTTTATTACTCGTTTATAGTATAGCTACACCTAAAGAGAGGAAGAGTGGACATAACAGTTTATAATTATTGACCAGAAAAAAAAAATAACTGAAATATTTTATGTTGTTTCTACAGTAATATTATATTCATTAAATAGTAATTTTTATACTATTGAAAATCCATTTTTTTCACATTATTTTTTACTATTCAAGTATTTTATTTCTTTTACTTAAATGATAATTATATTTTGTAGTTAATTGGTTAATAACAATAATTTAACTAAAATAAAAAAGTTGTTAATTTAATTGATATTTATTCATGTAACTTAAAAATGTTTATTTATACTTAAATTATCTTATATCGTAATACATATAAAATAATTAGATAAGTTATTAAATACTCATCACCTTAAATATATTCAGTGATTGGAAAACAATTGAAAGAATATAACATTATCTTGATAATAAATCGAATTCAGCAAATGTTTTGCTTATTATATTTTGTTATTTATTCCCTTGATATATAAACATTAAAATATGTAATATAATATAATAATAATTTTAGTTATTTGATCATAAACTATAAACGTTTAATTGTATTTTAAAAATAAACAGATTATTTTAGAGAATTCAAGATAATTTTGAAATGGATTGGAAGTCGACATGGTTTATAAGATACGTTGTAACACCCAGTTTAAGAGGTAGATGTTTGAAATTTTAATACAGAACTTCCACAAGTTTTTGGTCACTCTCCTGTCTGGTATTAAAAAAATGATCTTCTGAAGTTTTTTGTAAGTTATTCAAACATTAAGTTGTCGCAGTTAGATATATTTACGAAATGTTCATAATATCTTCTGAAAGTTTCAAAATAAAATTCAAACATTGGTATGCTGGCGTGATGTATCTCAGATTAAAAATATATTTAAAATATTTAAAAAGAAAAATTCAACGGAAATTTGTTATTATTACAATACACCAGTTGTGGACTGTGAAAAAAATGAATTAACAATAAATCAATAAATACAAATAATAAGTATACGATTGTAAACCATGTCAAAATAGACGGCTATAATCGTTAATATACTTAGAGCATCATTTGATCAAACTAGTGTGCTTCTTGCGGAACGTTAGCCAGTTGAAAAAACGCAGAAAAATCTATCAGTGTCAATAGATAATATTAAATACCGCGGTATAACCGAAAAACCTTTTTTGGCAACCCGTTTAATTTTGCATCATTGAGTACCTACGTGAACAGTATTCAGTAGTTGTACTCGATATACATTATACGCGTACAATGCGCACATGCATCTCATATATTGCAACGGTTTTATATTGTTTCACAAAGTAAGAGAATAAAGCAAGTTAAAATATTTTACAAGCACAGTGTTTCCACGGTTTGGGCCCCAGACCAGATCTAGAATAATTGTTTAGGTATTTAGGAATAGGTTAGTTTGATGAGTAAAAAAAGGGTCTAAACTATAAAGAATAATCATTTATTGTTCCGTCATAATAATATAACTGACATTTATACAAATGATGATAATCTAATATTCTAAAAACACACGAGAACGAAAATACCTTTCTAAGTTCCCACGGTTGAAAACTGTAACCGTGTCTCGGACACTTCGACCAGAGTATAAAATGAAAAAAAAAAATCTATTCTCCCATTCCTAACAAATAAAATGATGAGTTTTTCATTTGCAATGGTATTTGCATTCATCGTATTGTTGTAAATATTTAAAATCTAAATAAATTCGATAAAAACGAAAATACACGGAACACAATAATATATAATACACTTTGTTGCGGATCGCGACCAATCGACAACCAACGGACAATAATAAACTATTCCGACTAGACAATAATATTATCAATACAATTATTTGTATTTTATTACGCGATCGACCGATAAAAGCAAAATTATTTTCATTGCTAGCGACTTCGCTCCCCGGAAATATCGACTAGTCGGCGACCCCGGTCTTCGGTCGGCGGTGAGATTTGGACGGCGCAATTCGTCGAAATACTCGACTGGGGGGGTACATCACAATAATATCATATACGGTATCAGCGTAGACCTCAAACCGCCGTCGTTCGTCATCACGTCATTAATGTCGTTCTGGCAATAATAACGATAATACCGAATTGTGATCATTAGCGAACAGATTCGCCGCTAAATCGTATTCTATGCGAAATCGAGTGTATCGGTAATGCATCGTCGTTGTTATCGGTGACGCGAGAGAGCGGTGTTGCCGTCACCGCGGCCCCGCGCGTTTCGGGTTCGCGTTCTACGGATAACGAGACAACTGAACGATAATAACGACGACAATTGCTCATCGGCGGCGACGGAGTGAAACCGGAGAAGAAGACGGGCCAAGAAACCGCCGAGTGGCCGCGCGAATTGGCACCGCGAACAAAGTCGACACGGCGAGCCGTGCCAGGTGTATATTCGCGTTTCGCGTGACCGTATTTCAATGACATACAATAATAATATTGTTTATATTATATTATTCAGCGGTCTCTGCGCGCCCGACATAATGTGCCGCCGCCGCCGCCGCCGCCGCCGCAGAAGGGCGAGAGAGAGAGAGAAATCATAATAATATTGTATTAACGGTCTATATGTATATACGTATACACACGGCCGACTACATTGTTGTGCGATATTATTATTAATTATGACGTACGGGCGCCTACTGCTGCACGGCCGTGTACAGTAGGTGTTTCGAATAAAAGGCGCGCGCACAAAGGAGGCGAACAATGGCCATAACGATGTAGGTATTATTTAATAAATATTATTTTTTGTTTTGTTTCGTTTTTTTTTTCCCCCCCAAATTGCTTTATTGTTATTATATTCGCACCGATCTGACCGCGTGTTCGACACGTCGGAAACTGCGATGATCTGCTGATACGCGGGCCAACTGTATAGGAACGACGACGGCGGCGGCGATGACGATAACAATATGCAACGGTATATAGTTACATTATACTATGGTTATTGTGATAATTTTTTTGAAAATTTGAAGCTCCGCGCGTTAATGTTATTGCCGTGTTGTTATTGTATAGTAGTGATATTTTACACCAAATAATATTATACACCGCATATAGAGCATAATATAATACAAGTATAGAGGCCGACGACCTGGCACACCCAACACTCGTTGTATGTATATAATCGAACGGCGTTGAAACGCGCGCGTGTCTGTGCTGGCACCCTCAACAGCGGACTCGCAGTAAAACTGCCCGCCTCCTCGCGAGTGTCAAAAATGAGCAAATATTGACTTTCTTTGTGTAGTAGTTCTAAAACAAATGCCTTACGAGAGGAATAATAATGTAAAATGCAACAAGCTCGTTAACATATACAGGCGTAAGACGTAGTTATATTAGATCGTTACATATATATTAATATAGGTATACGATGCAATTCTGACGCGGATATTAATGCCATATTAAAATAAAAAACTATAAATGCGAAGATTTAGAGTTGAGTTTTCCAGTAAAAATTGCTGCATTCCAGTTGGTTTTAAAAGAGAGAGTAAATCCGAATTTCGACTTGAGCAGCTATGGGCGTTTTCTCTTTGTCTAATCAATTCTAACCATATATAACCGATATGAGGTAGTATACCGATTGATACATAGAAATTACAGCTAAAATATTTAAAAATGATCGTACTAAAATAAAAAATGTTTATTTTATATACGTATATACATATATATATATATGTGTGTGTGTGTGTGTGTATAAAGAAGCAGTAAATTATTATAAAAGATTCCATAATCGACTTGCAACTCATTCCAATCCTTTAATTAAAGATCTTTCATCAAATGTTATTCCGGTTATGCTTACTTAACCTCCGGGTAATCCTCCAATGCGCTTAAAACGCAACTGGTGTAGAGATGTATTAACTTAAAACAATAATAAAAAAAAAAAAATTATATATGTGTAAGTAAAATTTAATGTATAACCTCACTTAAAAGTGTGACTGCTTTTATCAAGCTTATTCGTGTATACTATAATATTTATTTTAGCCAATACTCTTACTCTACCCTTGAAGTAAAGATTGTGTATGTATAACAATAAAGGAAAAAAATTATGTGTATTTATTATATATTAATATATTCATATTTAATACTGGATGTTACGGCCGTTTAAATCAGAGAAAAACAACATTATTATTTCAAATTGTAATGATATAACATGTATGATTTAACCATATATTTCGGATTTTTCAAATGTTTATTGGAAATAAAATCGGCGATAAAACATGATAAATATTTATACTTGCGTAATATGATCACTGATCTTAAGAAAATAATATTCACATGTTTGAGTTCCTCAACATATTCTTTGGTATACACTATACAATATCTCTTAGATTTCCACTGAAAAGTGAAAAGCAAACTTTTCATAGTAAAATATATCGGTGTCTGTTGTGTTACTTATATATATATATATATATGTATGTATATAGCAAGATTTTTATGGTTGTACTAAATATAACAATAAGTAGGAAATAACAAAAACAATATCGTCCGGATCGGTGACCCGCAAAGAAAAAATACCGATTTCCGAGAGGTTTCCGACCAAACAACATTACTTTTTATTTCGAAAATAGAACGGTTTTAAAAATGTCTTGGTTTCTTATTTCTTCGACGGTCCACCACCATCAATCGTGCAAAAATATTAACAGTTTCACTGGACGATTACGCATCCGCTCGCCGTGTCGACCTTGGCGGAACTCGTACACGAAAAACATCTATAATATTATGATAATTATAATAATATAATGCTTCTATTATAGTAATATTATATAATAACATAATAATTATTAGACTTCTACCACACCATTACACAAAACACTTTTATAGACTTCAATGCAGGGTTTCCCACGTCCAGCTGTTTACCCAATAAATCACTCGAATTATTATTTATAGCTGACAAACTCGGGATTTTCCTCTCGCGCGTGTGTGAACTGCAGTGTAGTGAATGTACGCATTTAAGGCGGGTCGGGATATCAATAAATTTCCTACAAAAAATAAATAACCATTCCTACAGTGGTATTATATAATATAAATAGTTCCCAATTCTTTTGAATTTTGAAATTTTACTTCCATTGTTTTGAGAATTTTAAATTTTCTTGGTAGACATTTTTAAGTGTATGCAATATGTAAACATTTTGTATTCTCCTGATTTATTTCAACAATTTATCGGTCTCTAGCCTAACCATACCTAGATTGCTCATAAAAAAATTATATATGTCAATGGTAGCGAAAATTTTAATTCAAATAGTAAGAACGCCAGCTGTACCAATTTGTACATATATTCGTGTAGTAGGTACATAAAATATCAACACCGTTTACATATCACTATATTGTGATTATTTGTATTTCAGATAAGTATGTTATAAAAACGCGACTTACATGAAAACGAACTCAAACGTCTAACATAGCAAAACAATTGTTAGCGTGTTTTAGGAGTCAGTGTAACAATAATTGTATTATAACTTCATTAGAAGCAATTGATTTGGATGTATTGGGTTGGCTGGAAAATTTAATATTTGCTGAAAAACGTATGGGGTACGAATATTGCAATTAAATCATTTGAAATTTCGAAGTTTAAGAGACTAATAATATATTAACATTCTTATCATTGTCAAATACTATACTAATTTACAGTCGCGGTTAAGCGAATAATTATTATTGTAAGTTTAAATTTGACAGTTAGTAAGACTCGTATTTGTACTCATAAATAATGCTTCGAGTTTCTATAATATGGGTTAGTCGTATTGAGTCAAAAATATTATAAATACTAGTGACAAAAAAAAAAAATAAAATAAATACAATATTTATTACCATCCATTTTGGATTAATCTAAAGATACACGGGAAAAAAATACTAACGTCTGAGATGTAGTAAAATTACCTATCCAGGACGCCGTGCGATCATAATTTTAAATAATTCGATACCGAATTTTTTTTACGCAAATGTATCTATCTTTTGTTTATTATACCAATAAAACTAGTAATGTGATAATCAATTTTAAAACGTGTTTATGTTATTTAAAAATTTATTTGACATGGCCAATCCATAATTTTTAAATGTTGATCACATATCGTCCTCTTAAATTTAATTTAAAAAGTGAATAAACTTAAAGCAGTGATTACACTGAAATTAAAAAAAAAAAAGAAGTAGGCTAATTAATCTCATCTCAATGTCGTAGAAAATTTAAACGTTTTATTAGCCATATAATCACAAAACTAGCTCTGTCAATACGATAAATAAAAAGTACACGGGTACATGATTTTTAATAAAAAAACATTAATTTTTGAATCCAGAATGGTGAAATATGCGTGTGCGTGTGTTAGGTCTTCTTTTTTTCGTGCAATATATTTTATTCCACATTAGTTTCATAGTTTTATAATATGTATTTTGGAAAAACTAATATTATTTACCGATTAAAATATATTTTATAAAATTATAAACAAAATTAACTATAGGCTTTAGCTAAGACCGTTTTAAATATACTTACTAATGTAAACGAGAATTCAGAGTAGTTTATACGAAAAAAACAATACTGTATAATATGTGCATATGATTTAAAAAGAGCAAAAAAAGTAATTTTTGTAATAAATGTGTAACGAAGCGCGTTGATATTTATGATTTCAGTATCTTATTTTATTTATTTTTAAAAGTAGCTAAGCCAATACTATAAATATTATGGAAATATACGTTATTGGCTATTACTATTGTACAGGTAATGATAATGATCATATTGAGAAAATCGACGAAATTTCAAACGATGCTCGTACGAAGTGACATATTCGTAGTCCATAGCCACGTATCCTCAATGGCTACTTGGCGTAACCACAAAATGGTATAATTTCATATTAGTAAGAAATTGATTGGCTGTATCTTAAAATATTTTTTACTTTATGCTGATATTATCAATATTACCTCGTATATTATTATTTGTTGTTTCTGTTCGTTTGAAGATATATTTTGCTATCTGTAGGCTTATTTAAATAAAACATTTTTCTATTAACATTTTGTTAAATGTCGTATGCATAATATATAAAAAAAGATAAGTATGTTTAACTGTTAATATAAATTCTATTATTTTATATTAATTAGCATTTTTTTTTATGATTTTGTTACTTAATTTAATTTACATATTATTATGTACTCTACGCCATTGAGCGTTTATAATTTAAATAAAATAATAAATTATATTATATAATGTATATATATTTTTATTTAATTTTTATTGCTTATAACTTATTTATTTAAATGTTTTAGTTTTTCCAATTAAAACACGAGTCTTGAATTTGAATAAGTGATATTGGATTGCTGTAGGATAGAGAAATTTTCAAACTAATGCTCTTGGGACGTATACTAAAGCTCATACTAGTCCAAGTACACTTTATACTACTTAAAAGTTATACTATTGTCAGGTGACTTTTGATTGAGTGCCATCACACTCGTATTTGTCTTCTGCAGACAGTGTATCTACGTGTCCACAGGGACACAAACTACAAATAGTGCTAATATATATTGTCGTTGCAGTGTTTGATGCATGAGTTATTTATTTTGATGGAAAATATCTCTAACAGTTTCCAGCCATGGGCTATTGTTACTCAATAATTTTCAAAAAATAGTTAATCATAAATCTATTCTCTACAGTATAGACTATACAAGATGTTGACGATTTTTAGGTATTGACACTACGTATATTGTATACGCATGTATTATTATTTCTATATTAAAATTATTGATAATTTAATGATTGTAATATACATCTTATAGTAGATGAAAATAATAATGCTTATAAAATATTTAAATATTTTCGTTTTTATTGAATACCTAATTATTTTTTGCAGTTTGATTTATTTAGTTTTATTTCTTTGTTAAAAATTAAGAATTTCAATTTCAATTGAACGTGAAATATAATAATTATTGTATTAATATGTTATTTGTAATGTCCAAATGACAAAATTCAATTCCATATCATTATTAGTTACATTGTATTGATGATGGATGATGAATAAACATTTCAAACAAATACTATTTCAAAGTACATTTATAACAATGTGTAATATCGTGCTAACAGCGAATTATTTAAAATAATATAATATTGTATAATATGAATATATCGAATAATTCTGAGCAAAACGAAGAATGTATTAGTTTGATGTATGTGTTTTTTTTTATATGCCTCACGTTATCTCTGATATCCATCATAATAAGTTGTATGTATACTTTATGTCTTTATATCAAATTATAACTGAGTAATATTTCATACAAATATTCAAAATATGTTTTATTATAGTTTACTACACCGAAAATTAAACTTGAAAAAATAAACAGGTGATATGTAATAATACTTTAATATTTGAATATATGTATATATACATAGTTATCATAATAGTGCATGCAATTATTTAGATGTAAGTCAATCTCAAAGTCAATTACACTAATTGACTTTGTGTCTCGGCTGTGTGCTACTTCAATTACGTGTGCAACTAATACATCCTATACATATTTAGATAATAATTATAAAAAATATTCTTAAAATTAGTTTTCAATATTATGTTAAAAATTGAATAAGTTTCAACAATTTGTCTAAACTTAGTTTTTTTTGGTAATACATATAATATGAACATTTGACACTTTTCGGTAGACTAGCTTTGAATCGGGTATGTCTTAGATTAATAATAAGTAATAATAAATAATTATAATAATAATATCTCACCCACGTCAATTTTATCTATTAACAACTAAAAAATCACAATTTGCTTAGCCATTTTAAATATTCTTAAAATTATGAAAACAATCACTTTACCTTACTATTTTTCAAATTATTTTTTTAACTTAACAAACTTATTTTAAATAAAAATTTTAATTTTAACAAATTATTGGAACTTATAACCGATAACTTTTTTTTCCGATTTAGATTTCGGTTACGATATAAATTTTGGTTTTTAACGATTTTTTTCTGGTATTTTATACTTATTTCAAACCTTATAAAATATTTACAAATAAATTTGTGTAAATTATAAATAAAAATTTGTTTCGAAAATATAATAAAATCAATTAATTTTATGATAGGGTTTTTAAAACCATAAAGTTTTCAATACACCTATACTCGTATGTTTGCAGTTGAAGTGTTTATGTTCCTAATATGAAAACATGAATTGAATTATAAGTCAATAACCTTGTGAGCGTTTGGGTATTTATTTAGTAAAATAACATATATTGCATTATATTTATATAATAATTTACGTGTCCCATCGTGGATACTACATAATATATTATACAACATGTTACTAATATCGACAATATCACAATAGTACAATCAATTAATAAACCGACCTATTTATGTAAAGTTGTATGTATGTATGTATTTAATATTTATTTAACTCTTATTGTTAAGTCTTGTTATAGTTCAGTTGCACAGTGATATTGTGGAGCGGTATGGTCCCAGTGAAGCCCTATGTCGGTGAATGTTTATGAAATTTCTATAGATATTTTTTTTTAACAAATCGTAAATATATTATTATCCCAATAAACCATTTATTTTTAATGGTTTTTAAGATTTTTTAATAGTTATCAGTAGTTAATTTCTTATTTTAATTTTATTAGAAGCCTCTAAAGGTATTCTAAAATGTATTTATATTACTTTTATCAATATATGTAGGGTTGTACTATATTTTGTGAAAAAAATATCGTATCTGTTAAAGTTATATTTAAATATGAAATCAGTTTTTTACTTACGGATAGTCTCAGAAATTACCAAACATGTTTGAATGTAGTTTTTCAATTTAAAGGCACAGTACGGAACAGTTAATAAGCATAAATGTGTAGACTAAGATCCTGTCCACAGAATATTGAGCGATAAAATATGAATTCACATGTAACGCCATCTGTCCAGTAAGTAAAATTAAACGTAATGAAAATGTAATACTTTTTTTCCCAGAAAATGTCGTACAAAACTACACTTATTACAAAGTGTATTAATTTAAACCAATGTTTAAGTTGATTTTAAAATAATGCTTGTTGAAATCTATAACTTTATAACTTTATAATAAATTAAATTTAAACTTGAGATATTTTATTGTGTAGTCACGGACTCGCGGTATTCTGCTGAACATAGCGGTTTTAAATATACGTTAATAAATAAGTTCAATTAATAAATTATTAATAAAATGAGTTTTTTTTTAAAAAAGGCTAATTTTAAAAATTATTTGACTGATTTCAATAATAAAAGTAATATTACAATTTCCTTAAGACACAATGCGATACAAAGGGAATTTTATTCTTTTTCAGTTTCTATAGTTGTTGCTATAAGTTGGCGCACACATAAGTTTCGTTTTTACTTACAAAAAATCGTATTATTATTTTTTTTATACTTGTAAGGTTGCTATTTATGACAAAAGTAAAATTAAAAAAAAAAAAAAATTAACTATAACTAGTCAATAATTACTAAGAGATTATTTTTTTTAAATACTATAAATATAAATTATTAAAAATCTTACTTACATTTTAAAAATTTGTATTGAACGTAAAACTGTTTATCTTATAGAAAAAAAAATAATTTCAAATCATTGTAAATAACTTAGAATTACTATAAATCTTTAGAAAATATCATTATGTTTCCACTTAAATAATTTTATATGAAAGTAGAATGATTACAATTTCTATGATAAATATTTTTGGAATGATAACAAAATAATAAAATTTGAATCGTTTGATTTCTTATTTTATAGGTTAGAAATAATTTGATAATCATTTTGGATCTAAACATCTCAATTATCTAAATAATTATTTTAAGAAACATCTTAGAGTAAATAATTATAGTAATATAAATTAATCTTTGTCCAATTTTTTTATAAATAAATTTCTTGTAAACTTGAAAAATAACTCTGTGATTCGTCGTTATTTCTAATTATTTTCTATATTTATTCATTTTAGATTAATATAATGTGTAGATTCTATAAATTTCAAGCATTGCTTATAAGAGGTAGATAAAACTTAGTGTTTTCAATAGTAGATACTTGTAATTAAATAATTTTAATAAAAGGTTATTTATAAAAAAAAATATATATGTATGGTCGATTATCCAATATCATCAAAACTTGAACTTCGATTGCTCATAAAATGGGCCTTTATACATTAATCGTATAACACAGTAAATGCTAATAAATAACATTTTGTTGAAAACATTGAAAGTATCTATATTATTCATATTGTGTATTAACAAAAAAATTAGTTTAATTGAAAACTTGTTTTGAGTAAATATTAAGCTTTAAATAACTTTTGTTCATAAATCTGTTTTCGTAACTTTTAATTTTTCTCCCTCCCCGATGGTTATTTTTAAAATAACTGATAGTTTTTACGTTTAACCAAGATCAAATTTATTTCAGAAACTATACAAAAAGTTGATAGTAAATATAGCATAAGTCAAAATCTAAAATCTAAATCTAAGTATTATGATTTATTTTTTTCACTAGAAATTAACATCGTAAGATATCAGCAAAATTATTAAGTTAATAAAA
The DNA here is from genome assembly GCF_003676215.2 of Rhopalosiphum maidis. NCBI lineage: Eukaryota > Metazoa > Arthropoda > Insecta > Hemiptera > Aphididae > Rhopalosiphum > Rhopalosiphum maidis. The sequence continues at coordinate 7,393,267 of NC_040879.1, forward strand.
ATAAAACATTTTTATGATAACGCTATTTTATGTGTTCCTCTAATAATCGTTCACCCTGGGTCTCGGAAATTGTAATTTCTGGTTACATCATTGTGTAAGTGGGTTATTTTTTTAAATTTAAAAATGTTTGAAGTATATGTGATTGAGAATATTATGATTTAAACTTAATCAGTGTTTCATGAATATTTATAGTGTTTACCTTTACCTACCAATATAATACCGGTATTTATTATTACTTAAGTTTACTTATTAGTAATTAGTGTATGTAACATGCCGTTAGAAGGGAATCGTATAAAATATTTACAAACAACGAAGGAAATATGCATCTTTGTTAGTCCTATGTGCCTACAATCTACATATTACAATGTATTGGCTTCATTAAAATGTGTAGTGTATTATAAATAAAAAATTAATTATATGTATGGTACATGTTTATGGGTATAATACAATTAATAAAATTAATCTTTGAAACCGTGTGCCGGTTTGGATAATATTTGCTTTTAATGGAGAATGAACAAAATTTAATTAATAATGGTATTATATAATAATTATAATATAATTTAATTTGCTGGTTTCAAAACGATTTTTGCTATGAATTATTTAAAACTTTAGGAAACAATTCCATCATAATACTCATCATTTAAATTAAAAAAAAAAAATGTATTTAAATTATTTGATTTCATAAGTTCCTTTTTGAGTTCTAGTGTATCGTTTATGTATTAATGTGTTAGAAATTTAATTTTTGAAAAGTATATTGTAGGTAAATGTTATTTAATTATGTCGTGACTTTGAATTTTTCACTTCTTGTAGACAATTTATTTGATTTATATGGACTTAATTTGTTATAGTAATATTATATCGATCAGAAATCGCAATACCGTAAGTAATCTGTCATTTATTGTTAGTAAACATTGGATAAAATGTAGAAAAATTATATGTCTGGAAATGTAACACGAAATCTTTCGTAACTGTTATGTGATATCATTCCATGGAACTGCCTTTCACAAGTTTCTCTTTCACAGAGAAAATTTTGTGATTGAACTATGATAATAAAATTATATACCACATTCTCCAGTTGTTCAAAAGTAGTATATATGCTTATGTAGATCGTATAGTTATCTAATGTCGTACTAACCTTTAAAAACGAAGATGCAAATGCCACCATAGATCCCTGAACACTGTCTATCACTCATGAAAACTGCGTATACAAAGCCGATGGCGAACTAGACTTGTGCATAGTGTTAAACGTATCCTCGTTCGTAAAACGTGATCACAACACGAACGGATACAAGTTCTTATTTCTACTAAGTTTAGCACATTCAATTCAAAATCGATGAGCGTAAGATGTCTATATCACTCTTGAACTGATTAGTTCATTTTTAGTTTGGCATAAACTTAGTGATTTTCGGCGATATAACGACATTAGTTGGCGATATTTGTAATGCATCATAAAAAACGAAATGAAATGACCGTGGTGATGATCGTGTCTCATTTATTGTTCGTATACGGGTAGCTGTCAAAGGCAGAAAACTTCAGGTTCGTCTCTTATGATGCGATAAACTGAGTTGATTGGATTTAAACTCCAACTTCTATTTCAACTTCAATTTAAAACTTGACATTAATTTCAATCAAAATTTCAACCTTAATAAATACTACAAATATTGTTGAATGATTTTCGTTTGGTTATAAATATATATTTTTTTATAAAAATATAATTTTAGGTGTGCAAATAGCAACAAGTTGTCTGTAATGTTTCATAAGTTTTTTTGAAAATTTGAAGAAGATTTTTTAGCAATTTATTACAGAATATAAAGCTTTATATTGTATGAAGTAAAAAGTACACAATAAATCCTATAATAACCTACGCAAAATATCTAAAAAAAAAAGGGAGAAGCTCCAATAAATTCGAACAATATCCAACAGGATTGTTTGAACATTATTAGACATGTTTTTAAAATTAATTCGAACAGTGTAATGCCAACTGCACGTCCCTGATTACCGAGATCTAATAAACGCCCAATCATTTTTACTTCATCAAGTAAAACATTTTAGATTATAACGTGATTTGATGGAAACTACACAATTTTACGTTCTTCCTGAGGTGTCGGCGCACTCAGAAAGCGTATACCGTTTCAAACGTAGACAGTTATATTTATTTATATCTCTTTTTTATTTCTTCTTATAGACGAAACGATCGGTTAAATATCATATTTTAGTAAAATTATGGTACCATAATATAAAAATTATTTTCAATTTTTTTCAACAATTCCCGGTAAAAAAAAAAAATGTTAAACACCTATTTAAATATCTTTGTGATTTTTCGGTACACTAAGAAGTTGAACCAATTACATTTGTTTGAGTGCACATCCTTTAAAAAAGTATTATATTGTATTTTTAACTTTTTTTATACTATTTTTATTGATCTACACAAATTGATAATCGAAATTCTAGGTATTCATCGTTAGTTAATATTATTATCGTTAAATTTTAATTTCTTTAACTTTTTGGTTGTGAACAATACATAACTTTATATTTTATTTTTACTGCATTAAAAGTTTTCATAATGTGACTTTATGCAACATAAAACATAATTACTTTATAGAGATTTATTTAATGAGTACTAATAATGAGACCATACAAACTTTTCAAATTTTATAACAAGACAATATGTTATACTTTTTTTCCTGTTGTACATATAATAAAGTTACACAGTTATACGAATACCGATCTTCTACATAATATATCCTAGCAATAATTACTCAGCTCAAAATGTTTTTAAAAACGAGTGATCGTATTATTTCAGTTAATTATTTTTACAATATTTTTATGGCTTTTGATAATGAAAACTGTGGTACATGACAATATTACATAAACAATAAATTGTACATATTATTTAACAGTTCCTATACTAACATTTAGAATTTCTTATTTTAAAACCGGAACATAATTTTAAATACATTTTAGTGTAGCGTAGTATAAAGAGGGTTATAAGCTTATACTTACTCGAGTCTTGTTAAAAAAAAAAAAAAAACAGTTTTTTTTTACTATTTATGTCTGTTCTATAAGTAACATAACAGTACTCGCGTTTGTACTTCAATGAACGTGTGGAATTGCATCATATTGTTATGTGTAGGCTATGGCATGGTATTATACTACGTGCCACGAAGAACATTCAAATTCCTATAATTCAGTAGATTCGCCTCTCGTCTGCCACTCCCGTTTCTGTTACGAGACGGTTGTTTTTACGAATTTCTTCTCATTCCCCTCCAACGACTATGTATGCTGTACAACAAATATGCTTTTAGAATTTAAATTGTCAATATGTAATATTATAATATCATTATATATTTCACGAGTGTACATGTTCATTGCACATAAAATACACAATACTCGTGGAGAAGTGGTTGTATGGTATTTTTTCCCTGATCACATAGGGGGAGGTATAACGGACAAAATACTGGACAAAAGATGAGCCCACGTTTATTTAGTAAGGACATTTTTTGTTTAATCAAAAAAAAAAAAATTGTGATGAATTTGACCGATTCGACATAAACGTATACTAAAAACGGTTAGCCAGTTGTATATCATAATTAAACTATTAATATGTATTAATTTATAACGACTGTGTGAATATTATTGACTAGGTACTAAGTAGGTACGTATATCGATGTATCGTAATTAATTATTAATAACTAATAATTATATAAATTAAAGCGATTAAATAAGATATAAATCTAAACCTAAAAAAATGTATAACGATTTTATAAAAATTGTAATAATAACAATAATGGGGTTCGTAAAATCTTGACGAACTCTACTGCTGTTTATACAATCTATTATATATATATCCGATTTCCAATCGAATAGGCGCAGCAGAGCAACGTTAACTTTTAGGTAGCTATCCTAAAAAGTGTTTAAAGAAAATAAAATCATAAATCATCGTAAAACCGACAACTTCTCATTCGTTCAACGCGCGTAGTCTAAAGAAATCGAGTTATTTTACTTGGGCGGTTCTGTGTATAAAATAAATAAAACCAATAACTATACTCATTTTTTTTCGGTAGGGATCCGTGCTCTACTGCACATTATAAATATTGAAGTAAAAAACATATTTTTTTTTTTTCGAATATTTGTAAACATTGCATGGTAAAGTATACAATACGTCGGACAAAATATAGTGTTCGTAGAAAACAGAAAAGAAACATTAAAAATAAATAATCAAAATAAAATAACGTTATATTCGAAACTCGATTTACATGCATTTCACCATCGCACTAACGTGTGTCGTTTATGAACATTACGAAATCTACCCGTTTTTATTTATTTTTTAGGTTCGATCGAGCGTATTTTTCTTGTGTTAATAAGAAATTGTTAGTTTATATTTTTAACACGCTTACGTATATCATCATTTTTATACTAACCAAAAGATATTTTTATGATGGATTAACCTCTTTTCCTCCCACCTTATAGAAATTCCCTACATCAACACCCTTGAGTATGCTTGTTTTATAAGCTTCTTTATTTCATGCCCAAACATACACAAACTACATTTTAAACATAATAGAGATAATTTTTAGCCGTTTTCGCAAAGTATTAATGTAGCAAATAGATAAGTAAAATATAATGTACCTAACTTTTTTTTTATTTTCAATACATAAATACAATTGTCTGTAATACATAGCTAATATTGAATAGTTTATTTTTTGTTTATATTATAAAAAACAAAGAATATTTTGATTTGTTTTGTATTCAAATATATAGCTTTGATAAATAATTTACACACACAACTATATTATAATACTAAAACACATTTTTTTAAATTGGATTTATTTTAATGTAAACTATAAATATGTATTAAAGTATACAAAATATATATCATTTTACATTGATTAATTTAATGCGATTTTTAACAATTTTTTTTTAGCTCATAGACAGTCTAATAAATAATTGTCACTGTATGAAAAAAATAAGACTATCCTTAATAATTACGTACCTGTGGAAAAAAATGCTATAAAAATACAAAAAAGTCCTGTGTTTTTAATTTAGGTTAGGTTAAGTAAATTATTTAACAAACATATTTAAATAACTATCCAATTTTCTAAAATTTCATTGAAGATTAAGGTCTATAAAATTACAATTTTAATTTTAATGTTTAATGGCCTAATCATCGGTAATAAATTACCAGATATATTCAGTAACTATAAGAGATGTATATCATTGTCTCGCAGAGTTTTTGAATTGTCGTAAACACGTTTAAATGAAAAAATACTCATCTATTTATTTTTATTATTTTTTAACTCAAAATTTGCTAAATATCCTAAATCGAATGTTTTTAAAAGTTTTAACTTATCAAAGAAGTATCTCAAACTTTAATCACGTTTTTCTCATTGTTCGTTTAATTTACGTTCTACATTGATGCATGCTAAAACCCATTCAAAGTAAACAAATACAAGTATACATTAAGGAATATTATTCTATTTATATAATAATTGTGGCAGAAAAATCGAAAATTAAATCACTAATATTATACAATAAGTAAAAAAAATCTAATGGCATTTCAAAAATACATTATATACTTTAATCATCGGGGATTACTTATACCGTGGACTTTGGGCGAAGAAAGGGCATATTGAACGACCACCACGAACGCCAGTTATGGCATTTCTTAACTTTTCTTCGGATTCGTTTAAAATTAGAATCGCTTACGAAATCAAGATATTATAAAAATGTCAAAAACAAAAACAAATTACTAAAAGTGTTCTTTGTTTAATAACAAATAACCTTTTTTTATTTTTAAACTTCGCGTTAAAAACTTGATTATTAACGGGTTCTTTTTTTTGTACGCACATTTTATTGTATAGTATAGTTATTAAATTCACGGGCTGAATAATTTAAAAATAAAATGTTGAATTAAAATGTAATTTCACTCATAAAATAACTATATTATATTTTTCTTAGTACAAAATAATATTATAAAATGTCATGTGTTGAATTTCGTAAGTCAGTGTTTTAAATTTAAGTTATAACTGTAATTTACGATTTAAAAAAGAATATGTCTAGAGAGTGGGATTTATTAATTTACTTATTTCGAAAAGAGAAAAAAAGTAATGGATCCTTGTTAAGTAAATTTAATTTAGGTAGCACTATTCAAATTCAACGCATGTACACAAATGTACTTGTTGTTAGGTAGTAAAAGTCTACGGTTTGACCATATTCAAATACAATACTCCGATTTCTACCTGTATGATGCATCAAAAAAAAAAAATAATATTTATCCAAACTATTAAAAACTTGGCAAATGAACGCGAGAACTGCAGTGGTCGAACAATTATGTATAAGTTGGTACCTGGAAAAAAATAGGTCGACTGAATTGAATAGCCCAGCGCGTTTTTAATTTGATTATAGTTAATTGTTTAGATCATCAAAACAATACACAACTGTTCGATAACTCCGCGTATAACGTAATAAGATAAGTTACTGAGTGTAACTTTTATAAACGATTCAACAATTTAGGAGAATGTTAAAATTATTAAGAACCCGAAACACATAATATCTGATTTAGGTAAACACTGATTTCAATCGATTTTGAAATCTAATAATAATAACAATAATAATATACCTATTGTAAAGTAATAAAAAGTACGTTTCCGATAGGTAACTGCTTACAAATAATATACCTACTTTAAGTACTCGTTGTCGCCATCATCGTCCACGAACGCATACGATAATGACGAGATCGATAAAATAATATATTAGTATAGTATATAACACTGTTATATTAAATGGTACGAAAATTCATATCGTCAAGCCAATAAATTTCTTTGACTGCGACTAGAATCCGGAAGTAGTTGTATGATGTAGGTCTGACGTTTCGATTAATATTTAAATGACAGTCGTTTGGGTGTATATTGAGTGCGTATACACGCCCCTCACAAGACTTTCGGGAATATTCGAATTCGAATTTCTGCTCACCGCAGCATAAGTCCTATAATTGCCATTACTGCAGATGCGTATTCTTGAAGGATAATAAATAGAAAGAGATATTTGATCGAAAATACATAGTTTGAAAACTATAGTGTTGAGTTTACAAAACAAAATGTGAATTTTATAACCGTATTCAGTTGAGCATAATATTACCGAATTAATTGTTATTAACGCGTGGTAATAATCGATTGATTCGTTTGTAAAAAAATAATATCATGAGATATAATATTACTGAACAACAAAAATTATTATATTATTATTATTATTATTATTATTATTGTTTAGTAGTCTATAATAATTGAAAAACAGTAAGATTTTATTTATACATGTTTTTCCACTGAAATATCTCCTGAAATGTTTTTGATTGGCTATATATGCCCTATATTGATAGGATTCGCATAATATAATACCTTATAAATCGAAAAAAAAAACCAGTTGATATACGTTACTACGTTACATCCAATGTACTCAAATCACGTAATATTTCGATTTGTCATTTCTGTTCAATTTTTATTTAAAGCGTGTCAAAATGTGTATATTCCAATATTAAGCTTAAATATTATTCAAATATTTTAAGCTACTTGGCTAAATCGTTCCATTATATTGGAAACCGATCAGTATGAGGCAGAAGTAAAATAGATAATGGCATTTTATAACGTGAATAGTATGTGTTATTATTTTGTTTATGTATAAAGCGCGTTATTCACAGAACTAGTCAAGACGTTTGGCTAAGATATCTACATAAATACAGTGACATAATTATTTAAAATTGTCTACATGTTTACGTGAATAAGTTGATTGTTGTGTTTATTTATTTGTTTGATATGCATTTCGAAGTCATAATTTTGCTTAAAATCCCCGTTGTTTCAAACTTCTACCAAACTTACTATATATATATATATACTTAGTCTTTAGGTAATTTAAAACTGAATTGGACTAAACTCCAATTTTGAATAGGATAGTTATTTGAGCAAATAATTTTGACCATGGTTCATTTTTTACTTAAACACGCACAGGATTGAAATTAATTGGCAATATTTTATTGGACTTAATAAAGTTCGGGCAAACGTTTTTCAGACAAAGCTGTGCGTTTGACCTATAACATTATAACATTTGGTTTTGGATGTAACGTTGCACTGTAATTCTATTTTTGGAAATTTGAGAATATTTTGATTATTTTATAGCAGAAGTGCCTTGGTGATGAGAGAACAAAGACAACATTATTTATTCGCATATTTTTAGTTAGCGCCTTAAACGATCTAAAACAATTTTCAACACGATCATCGAACATCGCGTGTGATGGCTTCAAAATATTACATTCATATACGTTTCGTGTATACAGAAATATACTGATCGGAGCTTTTAAAAAATGTATTTTTCTTCAGGAACGAGGAAACGCAATGCGCTCGAGTGTACGTCATACATTCTGAATAATGTAGCGAATACTACACATAGTCATATTGGAATACAAGCGACGGCGAGGTGGACGACGCTCTGCGGACAGTGTTGGTATCTCGTACAGTTTTCGAGACACTATAACGGTCATTATACGTATAGCGTTATGGTAACATAATATATTATTATTATTCTATCCTTTGAATATTATCAATGTACGGATACCGACGAGTGTCCGAGCCGGCGGACTGCCGCTGCAGCAACGAAACATTATATTATTATTGTTATGATAAACGTCGGGGCACCTGCAGTGTCGAATTCGATTATACGCCGGGCACATCAATAACAATAACAACAACGACAACGCGTGTTGTAGTATTAGGTTTCCTCGTAATGACAGTAATAATACAACTGAAAACCGTCTCGAACCGGCCCTCGGTGGTTCTTTTGAACACAAGCGCCGCGCGCGCCGCCCGCTGCAATTAATAATAATTACGTTTGATGAGTGGTGGGTAATTGAATTACACGGCGCTAGCGCACGTCAGAATAAAATAACTCAACCCTAATCGTCGTTCGCGGACAAATTACGTTATAGGTAGTCGGAAAAATGTTCAAAAACGAAAGACGTGTCTGCTGTGCCGTTAATATTTTGCACGCATAAATCGTATACGTATGATAATAATTATATGATAGGAAAGGCTGTTTTAACTCGTTCGATTATCAAGGTTTTTCGTTCGGACCGATAAGTCGGATAGTTACTCGGTGCAAAGTCCGAGTGGCCAGTTAAAAACACAGGCGGCATAGCAGCTGAACTACTCGTCCTCTCTCTGCAAATCGGTCCCGCGAATGTTTTTCAATACGTAATATTTTTTCCCGGCGCAGACATATTATAATATTCGAATGCGAGACACGCGTTATTATTTTATTAACGCGTTTAAACGTTGCTCGACGAATTGTTTTAGTTGGCCGTGTGTATTTTAGGTCGACAGTAGTTATAATACGTAAATATGTATACGCAACGCGACTAAGAATGTATAAAACCGAAATAGCCCCTACTGGAAAAATGTCATAACCATCCCACGAGCATAGAACTTGATGTGGTCAGCGTAGATTGGCGTCAATTATTATTGTATACGGTTATTTGAGTCCAAAAAACCAAAGGATCTAATCTAATCTAATATTTTAATATTATGTATTGCCAGTTTGAAAACTAAATTATTCTTCCATACACCTTTATACGAAAATAATGCGAAATATACAACGTAATTAATACAGTATATTTCGTAAATATTATACAGTGTTATTAGTGTTGTGTCTAGATGATTTTGAATCGACGATTTTTGTTATAAAGTGAAACTTCGATGTATACTTAGGATTTATCGTACTATTTAATTATGATATGTTACACTGCGAGTAAATAAGAAGATTTAAATGTTTAAAAAATGTCCGTTTCACGTGCTTATTACAATAACAAGTACCTTAGATTCCGAACGGAACAATGGATGTATTGATTTTACATTGATGTTTGTTTTATTTATTACTATATTATTGTTAATGTCACTTATTATTCAAATGTAACACGTCGGTACGGTTCTTCAATCGATGACGAGGTTGGTGCACTCAACAGCTACTAACTGTGTAGCATAGCGATTAAGTCTAACTTGACTACTTTTGTTTTGTCGACCGTTATAACTCATCCAACAACGCGTAAAAATAATCGAATTCATACAGTTATGTTCGACCACAGCTTTTGTCCCAAATTTACGGCAGTCGAGTTTCGCACGTTTTAAATCTCTGTATACAGTCAAGTGATGTTAATAATTAAAGTAGGTAACTTTTAAAACCATATTATGAGCTCATACAAAATGAAGGATGTGAGTTTTTTTTTTTTTCTACGCAGAAAATAATAATTTCCCCGAAAACTGTAAAACGAGATTTGTATGCATTCGGGGCACAGTCGCTTTAGGACTGAATATTCCATTACGATACAGGTAACAAGAGGTTTTCGCGTGACAAATATTACAATAACTGCAGCGGTGGAACGAGTGTTCCCGCGCAAACCAGTGATGCGCGACAACGCGTTATACGCTGCTGAAACATGTTATTATTTATTCTATACGCTTTACGCAGATATAGGCACTTACCGCATAAATTATAATATGATCACAATATTATGTAGGTACTACCATCGAGACGATAATAATATAACTGTTTCGGTCACCGACGGCATATTATTATAACATCGAGTTTACGAGAAGTTGAAAATTTATTCGGTTTGGGAGGGGGGGGGGGTGAGCGGGGGCCCGTAACGTCGGAGACAATATAAACACCGCCGTTTCGCGCCTGCAAAAACAAATAGAAATCGGCGAGTTACACGCGTAGATGGGACGTTTTTAATCAACGTTTATACAGATTTCGGGGCCCATCAGACGCTTGCGCGAGAGCGCGTGTGTAACCATAACCACTACGTGCACGGTAAACGCGCTCGCGTACAGGTAGACGCGTTGCGCAGTACCTACGGAATTTAATTATTACGAATTCACGCGACGTAATGACAATATTATCACCGTTTATAAACACGAGGTTATTGGAACATTATGGCCGCTACTACGCGACGACCGCGCGGGAATCGTATATTTTATTATATTTTCAGCGCTCGAAGCTTTCGATTTTAATCGGGCGCAATATTGTTTCTTGACGAGATCAAAACGAACCTCATTTTAATTAAACAAAAACACGGTTTATGATTTTAATTGCACTTAATCCGCCCGCATTATTTCTAGAACTTGATTTACACCTCAAAAATAAAAGCCACGTTTTAATAATAACAACAACATAATACGACCATACAACAGCTCGTAAACAAACGATTACGGATTATGTTTTTCACGACGATTATTATAATATGATATCGCGTAATTCGATACACGCGGTGTACGCATAATAATATTATAATATAATCGTATATTATTACATTTCTCTGTCTTTAATTCGGCCAAAGCTTTTGTACACGCTCGTGTATAATCTTAATAGTATATATGCCGCGATGTTTTGCGGCTTATCCGTATTATGCTCAGCTTTGTACGCCGCAACAATATAATATATGTATATCTTCAAAAACCTTTCTGTACGTTTTATTCGTTTAAAATATATTATAAATATATATTCTTCCGAGTGACGAGGCACGTCACTGCTGAAAACGACGTCCGATATCGCACACGATTCCAAACGTCGAAAACACAATGAATATTACCTAGCGTGTAGGAATATTATGATATTATTATACGAGCTGCATATCATGGGTATATAGCTGTGCTATTGTTGGCGCATTGAAAGCCAAAAAACGTTATGCACGCATCGGCATTTTACGTTTTACGCGCGGTACGGTCGAAGACTGTAGATAAGAGCACGACTGGAGATGAACAGTAAAAACGCTCAAATTTATCGTGTTCAACAGTGGAATCTGACAGAAAAATAGCGAAAATCCGGATGATACGGGGAATATGTCTCGACACAATTTATATTTACGTTTTGTTATCGGTAGGCAGGTACTCGTCTTGCACGCAATCATATTTTAACAATTATTATTTAAAAAAAAAACTCCGAAAAGTGTAAATTGTAAGAACAATAATTTCACTGCAGATCAACGCGCTACAACCGTACAATCGGACAACGATATTATATAGAAGAAGCCTGAACCCGGAAACTATACATTTGTTCAGAACGCATTATCGCCGTTTTCACGCTTTTCGATTAGCTTACCTACGCGTGAATTATGTAATATTATATTAATAATGTTGTGTCGAGAATCGCGTGACGCGGGTAAGTCGCCGTCGCGAACGCGTAGAACTACATTATTACAATCGCAGGATTAATATTTTTGTTATTTTAATAACATTCGCTGTTTATCGACCATTTTCACCTTAACGGATAATCGACGTGGCGGTGAAGTGGGCTGAACTGCAATAAAGACTCATTCGGGGCATTGAAAACGAATATCCCAAAGGACAAAGAGTTTTCAATATACCCGTCATTTCTCTATGTTATTCTATGCTAATGCATTGATCCACAATGAAAATGTTTGAATAATAAAAGCGTGGTGTTGCGAGACGATCGTGAAATTTCTTTTAATCGGACCAGAATATGATAATTTCCACTGTTATGGTATTAAACAATATTCAATGGAAAGTAGTGGTGGTGTATTTAATATATATATATATATATATATACAGGAAGCAAAAGTGTATTGCGTTGAAATTCGACAAGACCTGCAGTGTTATCGATCCACTCGAGAAAGAGACTATACGGACTTTTTTTGTACCAATATGTTTTTGATTTTTATTTTTAAAAGTATAATGTAATAATTTTTACGTTTACACGACGTTACAGTTATTTAACGCAGCAATACGCATTTACCAAATTAAAGAATTCCATGTGCATCTATAGTTACGAAACATATATAGCGTAAGAAAACGAAACTTAATGCGATAAACGTGAATTTTTTTAGGAATTGAATTCGTCCGTTTCTGGTGTTTTAATTTTAAACTATATATGCACGCATTGCGGTTGTAAAATGTTATGATAAAATTAATTAATACGATTTTGATTTAGCAATGTAAATAATACACACGTAAGTGTAAAATATAGGTAATTGACTTAATCAAACGCCACGAGTGGTCTCATTTTAAACACCGGAAAAACTGGAAAAATAATTAGATTTTCCTCGGGCGCAACTCCTCGAACATAATAATAATATGATACAAAGCGAGCACGATTTTTTTTCGTATTTTTTTATCTAATCTGTTCATCATCGCACGATTTAAAGTTACGCAAAAACGCAATGCCATCGCGATAACATACGCCGTCATAATAATACAGTAGACGATATGGCATAGAAGGTTAGGCGTAAGTACTGTTGGTGTATTTTCGTCCGAAATTCGTGTCGATAGGGTCGCGATGACGAAAAGACGGTCTCGCCCGTCACACGGTCGTTGAAACACTGCGACACACGTTACAAACATAATAATATAATAACGATATTATACGTCGTCGTTGTGGCCACGTGATAAGTGGGCCACTCGAATCGGCCGACCCGCATCGTTCGCCGAACACTCGAAAGCTCCGCCGGCGACGAGTCTCCGGGCCCCGCGTATTACCGTCAATATTAGACGATAATAATATTATAACCATCGCCGCCGATAGTCGAAGGTACGCGCGACGCGTTCCGCGGCTGCTGCGGTGTGGGGGACGGAATCGCCGGCGATGCGGCAAAAACGCGTGAAGTCGTTTCCGATCGCGGCGGAGGCGGTGGAGGCGGCGGCGGAGGTACATAATATATCGAGTGCGGCCGGCGTAAAGGGATTTGCTACGTCTCGCAGCTGCAGACCGACCGCGGTCGATACGGATTCGAAAAGTGTCGTCGTCAAAGGACACGTCGTCGTCATCGTCGTCGTCGTCGTCGTCGTCGTCGTCGTCGTCGTCATCGTCATCCGCGGGGCTGCATCGTCAGTAGTATATAATAATAATAATAATAATAATAATATCGGCGACTTTGTACGTAATACGGTGTATGGGTGTGTGTGCTATAGCACAGTACTCGTCGTACAATCAATTCGTCGGGGGACGGAAATCTGGCGATCCGGTCGATTTCGAAATTTCTCGATCGGCGGCTGTTTTATTCACAAACAGTGATGTATATTCGTCACGAAATTGATTGCCATCGGTTTGCCGGCTCTCTAAAATAACGTAACAAACGTTCGTCGCCGTCCGATTTACTAAGCATTGTTAAAAGTTCATCACGACTGTATTATTATACATATCTACCTATTTACATATTATATATATATATATATATATATAAATAGCCGAGATACTTTGTGCTTAACTTATTTACGTTTCAGTTGGTGTAAAAGAAAATTACCTTGATTAAAAGTTTTAAACAAAAGTGACTAAATTAAAAAAAAAAAAAAAAATTAACTTAAATAATTATTAGTTACACATTTAGTTTGTTTGTTTTTTTTTTAATTATTATTATTAAAAATCGATAAACTAGAAATAATAAAAATGCATAAATTACATTTCTGCAATATTTGTCGTATGGAAACTATTCGTTGATGGTTATTACGTTATATGGGTATTTTATCTATTAATATTGAATCATAAATCGATTATGATAGAACTGACATTTTTATTTAAATTCAAACTTTGATAAGAATATCATGATATTTAAGTTTGCAAAATATTCTAACGAAAAATGAGAAAAAAAAATGGAATATTATATACAAGCGCTGGGTGTTTCACAGACTCACAGTCGTCATATTATTATTCACATTGGTAGCTTATTAAGAAAGCAGTTTATAGAACTGATCTGAAATCGATTGACGGCGAAATGTTATTAAAAACAAATATAACTATGTATAACTTTATTATAGAACAAATAATGCATTATACTTTGTTTGGAATTCTAAAATGTATATTATTATATTAAAATAAAGTTTTTAAATATTTTTGTTATGTTTTAAAATAACTCGTCAAGTTAAAACTAGTTAGCATATATTAAAAGTGACTAGTTAAATTGTATTAAGAGTTATGGGAATAAATAACTTTTTCCTTTACTTTTAACTTTAAAACTTGTAAATGCTTAGTCTTCGTTAAAACATTTTATAATTGTATAACAAAAACTTTATCAATTAAAATTTTAAAAATGTATATATTTGTATTATGATAAACAAAAATGTATTGAATCAACTTTTATCAACTTCTAGGTAGGTACGAGTAATATTTAAGTTTAAAATTAATTTTTTTGTTTTGTATTTCGGATAATTACTATTTGTTGTGACTTACACCTATAATACTCTTATATAACTACTCCGTTTTTAATTTAATTTAATAAAATAAATTGACTTGCTTTTAAATCGCTTATTATTTTTAACGCGCAGTTTATTTTTATTATGTATATTAAAAGTACAATGGCTTGTTATAATACAAAGGCCTTGGTACGATTAACTCAAAACACAGTTGTATTTATTCGATAGATCTAAAAAAGCCATGTAGTTATCAAAAACGTAGGCGTGCAAATGAAATTACACTTTAACTGAACAGTGACGGTTTAAAACTGGTGACTGAACTTTTATAACACTTTTTGTAATCATATATTTCGAATACGTTTATCGAAACGATTAAAACCAACTTATTACACAATTTATAAGCAAACGTCTTTGTTTTCTTTTCATCTACGGAATATCAGAATTTATTATTAAACCTATTGGCGTGATAATACATTCTTAATATAGGAAATCCGTTATCACTAAAACTGATAACGAATCGAAATTAGACGAATAGTACACGAAATTACACGCGAGTTGTTTTGTAGGCTGTGTAGCTGTAAACAGCTTTCGGCCAGTACGAAATACAATAATAATAATATATCGTTTTATTAGCTCTTCCGGCGATCGGCGCGACTACTATTACACGATGCACATAAATGTGTCGGTATACGCGAACGCTCTCATAATATTATTGTTGTATTCTATCAATGAGTGGTGGCGAGCGACAGTGAGGGCGTAAGTAGTGTGTTGTTTGTATAAGACGTATCACCCACAAATACCGTTTTGCGCGTACTTCGAGAATTTTCGACGTATATATATATATAATAATATCGTTACTGTATATGATCAAATAATAATAGCCGTATTGTGTTGTATGTACCTGCTAACTGGCACGTGGAAAAACGCCTACTCGTTATCTCCCGACCCCCCGACCCGTGCGTGTCGAGCACGTCGTCTTTGCTCCGAACCGTGTGCGAAACACGAGCAAGACTATGACGTGTCGCACCGTCGGACTGCCATTTCCACAGCACCCGGGAAGGGGGGGGGCACACTGCCAAAAAGCCCCCGATAGCCAGCGGAGAGCACAGTATCTTGTATGTACAACGGATTTTCGCAGAAGGATGCGTTTTGAATTAAATCTTTACGGACGAAACGTTTCGGACGGAATAATTAGTGTTATTACGTTTTGATTACGTTTAGAGAAAATCACACGCTTCTCAGTCCGGCGACTGTTATTGCAGCAGGTAAATTACTATGACACGCACACGTACGGGTACTATTAAAGTGACGAAAATTGTACTTATTTTTAACACCTCGTAGGTGTGTACATGATAGGTGTACGATTAATAGTCCAACAGAGGCAAGCCTAGACTATTCGGAGTATCAGTTTAAAGACGCCAAGCCGATTACTTTGGCCGATGGGTGCGCGGATTCATGCTAATTATTTAATTTTGAAATGTTCTTTTTCCTATTTTTTTTAATAAAAAACTTTGATTAATGTTCATTCCGCGAAATAATCCGTGTTGTGTGTGATTAGTTCTAGAGCAGTGGTTCTTAACTTTTTTCGGTTCAGCGCCCCTCTATCTCGTAATGACTAACTGCTAACGCCCCCACCCTCGTGCAAAATCAAATTTTCTTCCTATGTATATTTATTTATTCATCAGTTATTCATTCACTATTATAAACAAGACGTTTCCTATTGACACGTAAAATCCGATTAGATAACATGCCGTATGACGTTGTGTAGCACTACAGCGTATTCATTTACAGTTATTCTGAATTAACGTTCAATTATTCGTAGTGTTGTTATAAAATATTGAAAAATTATATTATTTTTAATTTCCTAGTTTGAAAAAGCTCACCGCCCCCTCAATACCCTCTTCAAAATTATCGCCCCCCCCCCCCGGAGAGACTGAAATTCCCCCAAGGGGGCGATACCGCTCCCGTTAAGAACTACTGTTCTAGAGCATTTTACCATTGAAGTGCACACAACATATTATTATAAAAGATTTACATACAAATCGAATAATCCACAGTTAACTATTTACAATACACGCTCATAATCAGTTTTCGACCTTAATCATATTTTAATTTTTATGCACTTAATATGCACGAAAAATCTGAAAAGTATGAAAAATGCATGCATAATAAGACAATTGTAGGTCAGATTTTCCTTTGATCCATACATACACACCCAAACCGATATCGTATTTAATTATAAGATATCTGGCCGTTTTGGTTGACGCGACTACAATACATATTTTTTCGTCATTTCAAAGATAAAAGTCAAAATACGTTAACATATTTTTATCAACACAATATTTCCGCGACAAAAACGTTATCAGAATATAAAAAATTAATCTTATAAATATATTAATATATATTTTGAATCGCGAAATGTCATTAAAACGGATTTATAGTTCAAACACGTCTGAGAATATGGAAATATATCATATTACATTTTTCTTACGTTATTCACGATGTTACGTACAATGTGTAGTAGGAATACGAATTTTGTACTGCTTATGACGATGCATGTACACCGTACATATTGTATTATAATTTGTCATCGTTGTTTTGACTTGATATCTGTACAATCATTCCTTGCGTGCCATTTACAAGACAAATAGACTTATTTTAGCCGAAATCATCCCAAATATTATCTAAATTGTTAAATACCAAAGTAGTAAGTAATTGCATAATAATCGCAAATGCTTATAACATTAGTTCTTTACAAATATTTTTTTCTGTAGTGCAATTGGTTTGTCTCTGTCTGTAAATCGTTGAATTCATCGTGCGTCGCCCGATCAGCATTTATAGTATACTTTCGATACACCTCGGCCGCCACCGTTGTTGTCGCTTTAATTGTATTTTTTTTTTCTTTTCAACTTAACGTGCACCGTAATCGTTAATTGATAGGTACTGTTTTTTTAAAAAAAAATATTATTATTCACCGTCGTCGAAAATCGGTCATCGCGCGCAGTAATTAACCAATCAGTTATAAGTACATCGTATCCCGACCCATAACAATTATTATAATCGTCAATATGTTACCTTATATTGCACATCACCGTGCACAATAGTTGCAGCCACAGTTTTCCACAGTAACCATCGACATCAAATTTTCGTATTTACCGTCCACGACCCGAACGCGTTTCACCTGTTCGTCCTGTGCATATATAATTGACAATTTTATTGAACACCGTGTTGATTGTTGGTAATTTAATTATCTATACGATAAATAAAAATAAAACAATAATATTAGTTAACTTTTTTTTTTTTTTTTTGATATTATGTAAATATATTATATAACTATTATTATAATTGATTTAAAATATGCGTAGTATGTTAAAGTTTAATAAGATTAATGATCAATATTGTAAATTATTTGTTTGTATTCGCGGTTCACATTTCCCGGTATTCCACACCGCCCTTAACATAATAATGATATACTGCGTAGTCATGATGGCGGACCAGATAGTTAATTTGCATGATTATCTAATTATTCTATCAGGTCGACCGTCCATGTCCAAAATTTAGAGACCTAAACACACGGTATGTCGTGGTATAAATTATTTTTTTGCATAGGTAGGTAAAAAAAAAAAAATAGAAACAAATAAATCATACAATTATGTTAAAACTGAATTTATTTTGTTCTTATTGAAATCGGTTAAAAAAAAAAAAAAAAAAGAATACCCACATGGAATATTATTAAAATACACAAGTGCACAACGTTTAAAGCATGCAATCATTTAGCACAGTTACACATAAACAATCAATTTGACGGCGAATCAAGGGCGTACGCAGGGAGGGAGGGGGGGTGTCGGGGAGATATGACACCCCCTTAAAAATAAGCATCTAAGTATCTGTTAAAATGATGAAGCGATGACTAAAAAAATAAGGTTTTTTTATTAATTCATGCGTATAATTATTTTTTTATAACACCCCGCTTAAAAAATCCTGCGTACGCCACTGCGGCGAACTACATGTCCATATGCGTATTGTATATTCTTAATACACATAGAACGAACTATAAAAATTATTCAAACATTAAAAATAATAAGAATAAAAATCTAAAATAAAAAAAAGAAAAGAATTTAACATCGCATTTTTTATTATGCTGTAATAGTGGTATATTTAACAGCATTAAGTTATAAGTTAAAACGGCTGTGATTTTTATGCATGTGTTTTTTTTTCCGGTAGGTATTTCAAACCGTAAGTTCAAATTGTGTTTTAGATAATACTGATTATTTTGCATTTTTTTTTTTTTTTTTTGGTGTAGTTACGTCATTTTTCAAAGTTTGGAGTATTTTTTATGGCCTTTAATTTGTATTACAAATATTAAAAATGTTTGTACACAGAGGTCGATGGCCAGATAGCAATGAACATAAATTATATAATATCTTATTAATTAATTTCGTTTCTCGAGATAAGCTCATACAAGGATTACGTCTAGTTAAGTAGGATCAACAGGACACCAACCAATTTTTGAAATATCAATATTTATAAAAGAACTTTTTTTTTTACTTTTTAGTACTAATACATTTTTAATGTTTTTTACAAACAATTTTAAGAAATTTTTTTAATTAAGTAATTTAAGCATTTTTTTATAATTTTCGATTCGTCAAAACACTAAAATTATAATAAAAATAAGAATTAGGTATAATTATCAGATAACATATATTATGTAAGTAGATAATTCAAAAAAACAAACTTAAAAATTGAATAAATAAGCTCTTAATTAAATAAAAATAAAGAATTACAACGTTAAATGTAAAATAATAATTTTGCTAAAAAAAAAATCATAAAAATCAAATGAATAAATTGTAAAAAAATAAAAAAGTAAAGTAAATATTATTGAATGAAGTTTTATTAATAACATTTTTTTATTAAAAATAAAAGCGATAAACCAGTAGAAAATAATATGTAATATGGCCGTAATATTGAATAAAGTGTACAGAATCCATAGCATATTAATTATTAATGAGTATAGAGGTTTAACAAAATAAATTAATCTTTTATTAAATGTCATAAATTATAAATTGATATTCCGCGTAAAGTTTAGAACTTAAGACTGTTTAGCGTATACTTTTATCACTAAATAATTTATTTTCATTATAAATTTAACTAATTCAAATTATACGAGATTATTAATACAAGTTTCAATCCATATTATGTGTGGCAAAGAGCAGCCGCTAGTATGTTAAAAGATTGCAACTTCAGAACGTAAAAGAAAATTGAAAGTATTGTGACGAGCCAAAATGATAGATACTATTTATTTTGTCAAAATATATTTTACATTTCTATCGATTTGTTGGTGCAAAATGTGTATATTACATACATGAAACGAATGCAGTAAACGTGAGCATCTACTTAATCGTACGTTGTAATATAAATTTATAAAATGTAATAAGAATGAACTTACCTGATAAGTGAGACTACCTTATAAAAGATATAGTAACACGACTACAATTCTCGAATGACGTAAGTAATGCATTAATTTTTTTTCATCAATTGATTATTTATTTGAAGCAATTTATCTTTAAAAACTGTATGAGGAGAAATTATCAATTTTTTTTTAATGAGTGAATATCGAATGTCGTTAACATTTGAACTTGAAATGCTCACAGAGAATTAACTAGGCTTTCCGCTAATTTTTCATGTATAAGTTGAAAAACAAATAAAAAATCTTGTTTTAATTTTTAAATCTTGGGTAATAATAATAATAATAATAAAAAAATATGAATTTCTAACTACAGAATAATTTACTCGATTTCGTGATTTTTATGAATTTTGTCAAAATTCTAACTTTAAACGCTTATACAAAGATACGACTATTGATTAACGATAATTTTGAATTGAGATATTAAGATATATATATTTATATATATATTAGCAACTTATAAAGAGCTTTCTATTATACTAAGCATTTCTACTCAGAAAATAACATTTAATTAATATTTATAAATATATAAAAATAAGTAAAAAAAATGAAAACTTCTTATGCCTATAAATAGTTCAAAAACCGAAATACTTTGAAATTTTTATTATAAATAGAAAACAAAAATCTAAACATTCAGTGAAGATTTCGCGTATTTACGGTTATTAGTTTTTGAGCGAAAAATAAATTTGATTTTGTAGAAAATTTTATTTTCGTAAAAATTCCTGTTTTTCCTTATATTTAAATAAGCACTGAAAATATTTAAGTTGGACCTCTTGAAAGTACTAACTATATCTAATTTTATACTCAAAACTATTTCCGTTTTTGAAAATCCAAGTATTTCATTGGCAACTTATCGTTTATTCGTACGCGCACACACACAAAAAAAAAAAAATAAATAAAACACATCATGATAAAATCTATACATTTATCGCTCCAGTGAGAATCTAAAAATCAAATAGTCAATTTAAAATTTATACCAGTGAAAATGTAGAGAGATTTGACTGATTCGGGAAGTCGGAGAAAAATAACAGAAAAACGACGCTGTAGAAAATAAGTGTGATATGGTATTTATTATTTCGATTTACATAAATGAAAATTTAAGTTATGGTTTTGTTCCCCTCCGTTATTAATGAAAAGCCGTTTATCTATTCAATTGTACGACAAAACGAATGACACTTGCGAATTATTTGAATTCGAATTTATATATATCCCGTACGGGATGAGTTTTCAATCGCGTGTAGTCGTAGCGACGGAGGCGCACGAGGCTTATTAAAATATTTAAGTTCCGAACAAGACAACGCGGTGTTATCGCGGCACTACGATAAATAAGGATTATTACATTTTCTGCGATTTCGTTGTTATTATTAGTATAACATTATTCTCTGTTTTGGCGTAAACCAATTTTTTAGTATCACGTCGTCATTGGATATATATCTCTGTGTACGGCATAGCCGCGTGTACGACGTTAAATTATTTACCCGTAGGCGGTGGAATATGTACGCACAAAGGTACGGGGACGTCGCGGAGGGCACACCACAATAGACGTTTATCGCGAGAGCACGTCGATTCCCCGTCGTCCTGGTCGAATTAAAATATTATTACATCTATCATATCGTGATGATATTATGCTCGTGTAAAACCGTGTAAAACGTGGCCGTGTTACACCCCCTGACATTCGTCAGTCGAAACACTCAAAAAACCAACAGAAAAAACCGTTGTTTATTTTATTTGTTCGAAACGCCCCCCCCCCCCGGTTTCGACTGTTTGATTATTTATACACGTACGTCGTACACGTAGTACTGTTTTTATTATTATTATTATTATTTATCAAAGAAGCAAACAAGACGTATCTGGTCGTCACGCACAGGACCTCTGTGTTCGCACTATACAAACAGCGCACACACACACACACACACACACACAAAATATATTGTATTCTATAGATATTCAATTATGGAGTGTGTTAGATGTGTACATTACCTACTATACGTACCTATACAATAAATGTGTATATATAATAAAATAACACCATACTGCCACTCGAGTTTTCTCAAAGCCTGTTTTATATTTTTTTTCCGACGTGAGACACGATGATACGTTTTATTTTTCATATCAGTACGCTAAAAACGTTTGTCGACAAAATATTTTTGTAAACATCGACGAATTTTTTGTATTTTGACGATGATATTATATTTTTTTTAAGTTTCTTTGATTTAATTAAGTATAATATTCTTGATATTATAAAAATGGTTCTTGTGTATAATATAAAATATGCGCAAAGAACTTTGATCTGAAAAATAAAATTAAAATACTTAACGATATAATAAATCGTCATATTATAATTCATTGCATACTTTATTAATAATGACTCATAATATAATATTTTTAAGTATAGTTTTTACTAATATTTTATTGATAATATTGTTATTTATCATTTACAAAAATAAAGCTGATAATTTAATTACGAAATTTCAAAAATCGCATAGCCGCGTAATACAACGATACTGTTATATTCACCAGCGGATTATTTTTAACGATAAAAACCACAAAAATAAAATGTGCTCAGAAAAACGTCAAACCGACATTTAGTGACCGCAGACCACACCTTTCGATCGTCTAGTAAAAAAAATGTCTATTTCTACACAAATACGAATATAAATCGTTTTATATGAACCAAAAATAATATGTCATGCTAAACTGCTAAACGGTTTCATACCGCGATACTTAACAGTATAATTAACACTCTTGCTAAATAGAAAATGACCACATCAGCTGAAACCAGAAGGTTTATGATAGCTCATTTCGGTTTTAGTTCCAGTTAGGTTTTATGAGAAACAAAAATTCCAATCCGTTTTCGGTCAGGATTTTTTTTTTTTTTTTGCTCTGATAATTTGAAAAATAATTGCCCTTTACTTTCGATATGACTTGACGTAACGATATTAACTGGACAGAACTTATTTTTAGCTAAAAGCTATTCTTTTGATTTTTAATATCAAATTGGAACTATACTATTTAAAAATAAATCTTTTTTTTTTTTTAAATATCATATTAAATTCATATTCTGCGCACTATTTGTATTGCACGTATATGTTTTGTATTATTCAATAAATAAACAATATCGCAATAGGTACTATATTAAGATTATAATATGATGATTCGTGTCCCGTAAGTGGATTATATGCGGAATTGTATGTACACGAAGTCACCGGATCAAACACAAAGCGCACGTACACACTTCTCATATCTTTGTCTACTAAAACGCCTCTTTTCGTTGACTAATACTGACTGTATAATAAACAGCAGACCCTTAATCATTATAATAGAGAAAATTGTATAATGATATAGTTATACGCCATGGGACAAGTCGAACCGCTACCGAAACATCACCTGAGCTTATGTATTCTATGTAATCCTCGTTCGGCTATAATGTTGATTATTATTAATACTATACTATTTGACACATGTCGAGGTTTGCGATATTTATCATTATTATTTAGGGCAACATTACAATAATAAATTCGTATCGCACAGACACGCCGTGTCCCTGGCATAATATATTATATACTCGTACTGCATTCGAGTGTAAGAACTTTGCGTGTTCGATTGACATATTATAACGAGTAGATAAGCTTCTGTGTAATACTCAAGTTAAAAAAAAAAAAATTTGCTTACATTTCAGTGTCATGTCACCGAAAAACGGCTGGTGCGAACGATAATAAAAACGAAATTACTGTGTTCACGCGAGACGAACGAATAATAATAACAGTGGATGCAAAATACAGAGCGCGTTTTGATAAACAAGTCGATATTTTTAAATTAAATCATGCGCGTGTCACGGTAATTATCGTGAAAAATATCGTGCCCGATATCAAAATAAATATGTGAAGTTTTAATTTGACGAGATACGCTGAATGTACCCGCCAACCCACCGTAACGATAAGTGGCTGTAGATTTGCACAGTCCGCCCACGGGAGGTATAAGGTAAACAAAAAAAAAAAAAATAAATAAATAAAAAAAATAATGTATTTTTGGAGAGTTTGCATAAAAATTACGTAAAAATAACTTAGGTAACCGGTAAACATCTAAAGAATATTTTTGGGAATATATTACATCGCGCGTATACGGTTCCGGTCGGGTCGAATTCCCGAACACCGCGTCGCCGTCGTATACATAGATTGGCGCGTGTCGTCCCACCTCGCTATATTATGTATTGCAACGCACTGTATTATTACGATCGAATGCCGATACGCCGTATAAATTACACGCGAAATGTATGTAAGTGATTTTAATTGTGAGCAAATATTTTCTCGTCACGGCTATGCGAGCGAAAAATACGGTTTCCTCCCCACCCCCCGCAGACTGTGTGCAAGCACTTCAACTACGCAAAGCTCGTGGACCGTATAAAATATTTACGCAAAAAACATACCGTTGAATGTTAGGAACACTTCAAACACGGTATATATAATACTATTACAACAACCTGGTCAAAAGAGAGTCGTTACATTTGTGCGTGAGTTTCGTTTTTTTCTTCTATAGTGTAATAACGCGTGTTTTATTGTTCAAAAATGTCGTAAAATACAACGAAAAAAAATAAAATAACAAATGCGCCGTTCGCGTTATGACTGCGGCCGAATCTGCCAATGTCGATTGTAACGATATTGCAAGAATAAACATTATAAGTATAACTAGGACATTGTTGCCGCCCTGGAAATCATGTGCGATTGATGTCTAAGAAAAATTCATCCACGTCCTAAAAAAAGGACATAAATGTCATAAAAATCCACACAAAACGATCCTAAAAAAAACGAAAAAATAGCTATAAGAATCTACGAAAACATAAAAAAACAATACATTTGAAATTCAAAAATTTGTTCAACACTTCCCATTGGTGACAATCTGTGTTTTTTTTTTTTAATGGCACTAAATGTATCGATAAGAATAAGAGTTTATTGTGTATATATTTCATCTTAAATTGAAAATAAATGTCAGTAGAACACTGGCTTACCACTTACACGAGTAAATAAGTTTAAAAGATAACATTTTTATCTGTGATTTTATATGTAGTCTTATGTCTTATTCTATATTTACATACAGTGCGGTTTCATAAAATCTAAAACCGATTTTTCGTCCGATTATCGGTAAATATTTAAATTTATTAATATAATTTATATTACTATAAAACAAAACTTTAAAACATGGAAAAATTCACTAAAAATAAAATCAAAAACAATTCAAAATAAAATTTAGTTGCACAGATTCGTACGTTTCACTCCAAAAACTGTTCACGGATAATGATGAAAAAAAAAATTTTATTCGTTCATTTCTTGATTTACACGGAATATAAAACGTTATCGTGAAATAAAAAATGTACCATAATGCTCGTCATATTATTATATTGTAATAAAGCAATGGATAATATGGTTTTTAGTTTGTACGGTGTATTTTACTTTATATATTATAACTGTGCCAGTGAACATAATATTATGTTTTAAAATTCGCTCTTCATTTGTTCATCTACTTTTAGTTACGTAATTAACTGGTTATTACGAATTGTTGGCTTAGGGTTGTAGCAACATTTTGTATTATATTTAATTGATCAATATTTTAATGCTAAACATTGTTTTATATTTATAATATTATTATTTATTATTACAATAATGTTATTGTAATTAAAAAATATAGTTAATTGTAATAGTTTTGGTTATGACGTGTTTTAACTAAACTAAAGTTGAGAAACAATTACACTGTGTATTTTTTTTTTTTTTTTTTTTGACAAACTTTTATTAAGGATTATTATATCGTTCTAATGTCAATTTAATGTTATACTTTTCCCGAAGTTGTTGTAGAAAAAAATATATATATTTTTTTATTCGTATTTTCTTCTGAAATCGAAAATTTCCAATTTAAGTATAAATTTTTGTGGGTATATATTATGGTTCTTTTAATAAATATCAAAACGGTTTTTGTACGTGATCAAATTCACTACGCACATTTAAAAGGTTATTTAAAAAATTGAATTGGTACCATTTGGTTCGTGGCTCATGAATTCAATAGTACAAAATAATAACAGCTGCTACGGCTATTTTTTGGGGAAAATAAACGAATAAATAAATAGAAAATATTTATTTTAGCTATTATAATATCATTTATATTTGATATTATAATGTAGGTACGTGAGTGGCGAGTATGATCGTAGTTGTACTTTGATCTCAATAAAAAATATGTGGAATATGTATCATATTTCTGACTAGAGTGTTTAAGCTATTCTCAAGTTAACGGCTTTAATGGACAATAATTTAATGAAAGTTGTTTTGTATTTTTTTCATTCTATAGCAGTTAGTTTCCAACGAAAAATAATCAATGATTCATTAACCAAACAGTCACATTATCACAAAAACGTACCCAGACGAAATCTAAAATAACGATAGTATAAAATATCATGATTATACTGTACCTATGTATTATTGTTATAATTTAACAACAAATATCAAAAATTATTTTATCGGCATACGTTTAATAGAACTGTGAAATAAAACCAACTAAGGCGTATGCTTTTATTTACGTTACAATAAATATTGTGCGTGTGACCCTATCCACCATTTCGGGGTTCAACATTAAACTCCCTGCTAATGTACAGGTACCGATAACCATCGGGTGTTTATAGTACGCGGGAGCGGCAGAGATCGTTGCGAAAACGTCGACGCGACGCAGCCAAAACTTTCGTCGTTGGTGCGCGTAGGTAAGAGTTGATTTATCTGTAGTTTTATTGAAGTACCTAACTGTATGATGATAAAATAAAATGATATTGCGTGCCACCAGTGTTTCAGCGTACGAATGAACCTTATGTAGGAAGAAGTTGCAAATTTCTCCGGTGACAATTTCAATATATAAATTATACTCGTATACGTTTAATATATAATATTATGATTTAATCACTGAACTAAATACATTATTAATTTTTTTTGTGTTTAGTTCAGTGGATTTAATAAATTTTCTATTTGCGATTTAAAATTTCTCTGACCTACTTATATGTATTATATAAGTACTGTTATAGTACTATGTATATATACCTACTTGTAGTCCCAGGTGGTTGAGGTCTGATACAGTACCGTACAGTATTTATACCATCTGCTGTCAGATACAACACTCGGGCTAGAATCCATGGACCCAATAAAACCCCAAGTCACAACTATCAAGGATGTCACGCTCAATACTCTAAAAGTCCACCTGACCTATCGTGTGTTGAAACATACCGGAAGTGTCCTGATTCAGTTTAGTAAGAGTAGGATCTGGTGTCGTAAACGTGATCGACATTGTAAATGTTCCCGGTGACTAATTCCGACTATATCAATAGTAACTCGTCTTCGAGGCCTTAATAATTAACAATTCAGTTTCTCCCATAAAATCATACGACTCTCGAAAACATTCAACTGTTACTAAAGGAAAAGCTTCTTATTCACTGGAATTCGAAAAAATGCAATAACCATTTTGGTCCGGAAAAAAACATAAAATACTAGAAAATTACATATCTCTCTCAATCATATTTATCTTAAGTGTATGAAAAAGTTATCTCAGAAACACTAAAAAAAAAAAACTTACAGCCGAATTAGAATTGAACAATTTACTTTCACCCAAGGCAATCGACAGTAAACGATCTTATAAATCTGATTGACGACATCAGCACAAACACCACTAACAGGGAACATATGGTGGCGATTTTTCTAGACATAGAAAAAGCTTTCAACTGTATATGGTTTACCATAGTTTTATATAAAATTGTCTAAACGCCAAAACTAGCTAGGCTAATAAAAATAACTGAATCGCTTTCAGCACAAAGAACATTCTCAACAAAAATCGTGAGCAAAATATCGTTTTAAATTGGAATTTGTGTCCCACCGGATTCCAACTTATTATTAGTTCTTTATATGCTCCTTGAGTCTTTGGAGCTAAATAGCCCGTGATAAAATCATTCAAATAAAATCTCTGGGACTACGTCTTCCACGGTCGTACGGAAACTAATCTAGAAAATATGAAGTAAAATAGAATTATAAATATATCTGAAAAAAACATCTGACTATTAGAAAATACGCAATGTTTTGGCATTAGTGATAATATATCAACCAAGCCACTTTATCAAAGCCAAGTAAAGCCAAACGATTAGTTGCACAACTACTGCTAATCATCATTAAATTCAGGAATATTAAACTTTATAACTCAAAACACAGAAAAAGTCAGTCATAAGTCCTAAAATACCATCAAACGATTATCGAATACCATGCTAGTTTCTTCTTGTATATATACGACAATCCAACGATCAGTGGCAACAGCCTCTTGGCTACTATAAATAGTGTTACCTAACATTATGGCAGTTCAATACAATTTCTTCGAAGTAGCGAAAATCTTATAGTTGCCCGATACTAGCGTTCAATGTAACAGTGACGACGCGGCAACTAATATAAACTAATACCCGTCCGACAATTAAGCAGCGATCTCAAGCCCACGACCAAGTCACTTGACATGGTTTTTATAAACAATCAATGAGAACGACACCGAATCGAATATAGAAATAGCCTATTTAACGGCTATCAGAACTCCTACCCCAACGTGCCTGATTCAGCTCAGTCATCCAACTGGACAAACCTATCGGAGTATACAAAATCAATTGCTCGAGAGGATACGTACCGCCGCGCGCCATGACCATTGTTCATCACCCTCTTTATCCATGATTGCATTAAAGCGTCACGCTAGAGTATTGTCTAATGTACCTACTAATGACCACCACCCGTGATAGCCATTTAAGTAGGTGCTGTTGACCGAATCGAAACCATCTGTATATCTAATATTTATTATATAATTGATTAATAAACTAACTTGATAACTTAATTCTAAGGCGTTTCAGTCACCACACAGCACAATGCTTCATAGTGTATAGTGAATAGGTATACATTTTTAATATAAAAGTATCAATTGGCAAAGTTGATACGAGGCCTTTGTGCACCTTTGCGTCTGAATCTATAGTCACAGACAGTATCTAACTTTCGGAAGGGAACTTAACTGACGTTAAAGTGGCCATTGGGGATTAGCAAAAACACATCCTAAATAAATTACTTATCAATAAAATTGATTCCAGTCAATACTCGTCATATAAAATAAATAAATATAAAACGACAATGAATGAAATGTAACTAATATTTTAAATTGGATGATTTTTTTTTTTTAAATTTAATTTTAAACATTTTTTTTTTTTTTGATTATTGCCACTCGAATGAAACTTAACGTTAATTAATTTTAGCTATTTTAACATTAATTTAGTAAGAACAAATTGCTAACAGTAAATCAAGATTCTATCAATTACGTCCTAATTTTATTTATTTTTTCAGTAAAAATGTCATTCTTCGAAATTTCAACGATATTAAATAAATAAATACGCGAACATTATGATATTCACATTAATTCAAATAGTGACTTATTTATTTATTAAAATCCAAAAAAATTAAACCGGATAAAGATAACACAATGTCTTGGGTGAGACGATAGAATCGATTTTTTCCATAACTAAGACGGCTCTGTTGTACCGTGGTTGGTCAATACAATATCATTATTGTATTTGGGTACCAATATAAAAGTCTGGGTATCAAAAAGTTTAAAAGTTAAAAGTTGACATTGAAGTTATTTGTTCATTGCTTTTAACTTAACGAGTTGCTTTTTATCACAATGAAACGTATACTATAAACAACTTTATTATTTTTTGACGTGACAATAAGTTGCTAAAGGAAAAGTTTATTTTACTAAAATATAATTATTTTTTTTTCTTTGGATAAACTGATTGAAATATTATTTATTTATTGAATATAACACATATACGAAGAAAATATATAAATACCTAGTCTTGAATTAACTTGAGTAAAAAGAATTATTTAAATTAAATAATATCATTCAGTTTAAATTTATAAATCTATATATTTATTTAAAATAAATGTAAAATATACAAATATATAAGTAAAATTGATAATATAGATTTGAGAATTATTAATTTTATTATTTAAATAACACAGTTTTTATGATTAGATAACTCTTATAGCATTCAACTGGTATAAACTACATTGTTTGTGAAAAACTATTAACATTAATATCATGATTATGTTTAAGTGATAAGTAATCTCAAAATAGTTCTAAACAAATTAGGAAAGTACGAGTAATCTGCAATCATAATTGTGTATTGATTATTAATTATAATAGGTTTATTATAATATAAGTATATAAGTGATATTATTTGTCGTCAATATAATGCTTTAATATGTTTACAATTTCTAATGATATAATGCGATTAAAAAAGCGAGGTCTGTAAGCAATCAAATTAATTCTATTTACTTAAATAAATAATCTAACAATTAATGAGATTTAAAATTAGTTTTCGAAGAGTTAAAAAGAAAAATCATTAAATATAGGTACTATATCCCATTATTGCCAATGATTGTTATCCCACGCTGAGAAAATGTGTGATGTGATTAAGTAAGTGATCATTAAAGTTTATAACGATAAGGTACATCTAACATTTCATATTGATTAATTTCAGTAAATTTAAATTTGTCAATTTGTAAGTATAAGGACGGTTTTAAAATATTGATGAAATAATACTATGAAAAAAACTACTAGTAAACGAAATCAATCGTACTTTATATTAAATTATTGCCAATGATCAATATTGTTTTAAGCAAATATATTGAAATATTAAATCATGTTCCCGACGGTCTTACGCGTATATATTTACTCCGGTAGCTAGTTATTATATTTTATTGAACCGCAGTCATTATTGCTATTGTCGGATTTAATGAATATAATATTATACTTATTGAAGTATAATATGGTTGTCTATACCTGTATAGAATATATCATTTTCCATTGTTATTTTTATTGATATTATTGTACAATTCATATACCACAATACAATATTGGTTCATATTCTTAAGCAATTATTATATCGGTCGACCATTCGTTTTTTTTTTTTTTTGCCAACATCGTTTTTTGCTTACACGTTTTCAATATTTTTTTTTTTTTTTTAAGAGGTATAATTATTTGTTTTATAACTGAGAAACTCGCGATAAAGGCATACTATCACATTACAATACAGTTGTTAGGAAGAAATGCGGACCATGTTGTATATCTATCATATTGTTATTAGCATTTTCGGTGTAGAAATCCGCAATTCAGAATTCCACGAAAACGGCATGTTCGAATCACGTTTATATTAGAAAACATTCACATGTACAAAAACGACTGCGAGGGCGTTGGCCAAATCACAGGACCTTTGATCCCGGAGAAGAAGAACGTGGTGGACGCACATATATAATATATACAAGGAAGTCTGCCGTACGGAGTTTTTAGATGTCGACAGTATCGTCCCTATTCCTCCTCGCACTTTTGTACTTTTAAATTTTAATACCAACTAGTGTTGTGTTAAAATAATTATTAAATAAAACCTTAATTAACTAAAGAAAATTAAGCTCAACTCCACAACATTTAAGTCTAGGATGACAGTCTGCCCGTTACAATTAATGTATCGTAATCTTAACGTTTTAATTTCGTTTGCACTTAAAAGTGGTACCAGTAAAGAATTATTATAAACCGTGAATGATTGATGGTAATGTGGTTGTCATTCCAAGTGCATTGAAACTTGGCATTTTAATGAATATAATATGCAACGCGTCTAAGTGATTCTTATGATCCG
The DNA here is from genome assembly GCF_003676215.2 of Rhopalosiphum maidis. Taxonomy (NCBI): domain Eukaryota; kingdom Metazoa; phylum Arthropoda; class Insecta; order Hemiptera; family Aphididae; genus Rhopalosiphum; species Rhopalosiphum maidis. Next base: position 7,425,644 of record NC_040879.1, read on the forward strand.
TAAAAACACTGACAACGTTGCTGCCACTGAACATTTACGGGGATTCGTTTGCGGTATATTTCAGACTAATATATATTCTATTATCATTACGATCCATTCTATTCATTCTATTCGAACTTGCGATGCGATGAAGGTAAGTTGTAATATTATCGTCATACTAATAGACTTATTTATTGTTGCGTTTTAATATAACTCAACTATAACAACTTAGGTAGCTACTTGCACAATTAGTTTATTAAATGAAAATCATAATATTAATAAATGTTAATAGTTATTTTAGTGATAAATTACTGTACTTAATAAAACTTTAAATAATGTTAGCAATAGTGTTTTTTGCATATTTTGACCATTAGAAATGATAAATTATAACATAACTTACTAACTAATGATAACAAAGTTAAACTATATAGATAAACCGTAAAATAATTAATATTGACATAATAAACACGTAAGTAATATTTGAATTTAAATTGATTTAACAATATGTATTTAAAGAGACGATTAGTAGTTATAATATAATTTATAGTTTTATGTATGATCGACTTGGTTACGGTAAGTCACTACTAACTGAAGTATTTGGTTAGACGTTAAACCAGTAAAGCGTTTGTCCGAATAAAAAAACCATCGTTATTAGCGATTATAAAATATAGCTGTTTGTAGTTATGGAAACTATGGAAGTTTTCTACAAATTTTATGGTCCGTGTATCTAGGTGTATACGAGTATAAGGTGTAAAAAAAAATCCCGGATGCTCTTTAAAAATAAAAATAAAAATTTAATTTCTTGTTAATGAATTATATTTATATCGTAAAATGTATTCGTAACGAAATTTTCAAATAGTACGCTAAAACGGGATTTATAATAATAATATTATTGTTATAAATTAAATAGCTCATTTAATTTGTATTTTATTGTATTTCTATTAAGCGCGGGGCTTGATTTAATAAAATTAGGGCCATGTGCTCAATTTTTTTGGGGGCCCTCAAGTCAAAAAAATGTTCTAGAAAAAATCTATTTAAAGAATGTTGATAATAAAAAAAAAAATATTTATATTTTAAAAGCAAGAGTATACTCTATGGTTAAAAGTGTTAAATGCCAAAATACCTATTTCAAAACTCATAAAATATTTGTACGTTATTTCATGTACTACACATACAATTTAGTTACTTGATCCAGTAAATTAAGGACAATGAAAAGACAATACTAATTAAATAACATAACTAAATTAAACTATGTTAAAATATTAAAAATACTTAAGGATTTTATTATATGAATTTAAATTAAAATTAATTTTCAGTCTTCCATAAAATTATAAAAATGGAAAATAACTTATTAATTTAACTATTTATTTTATATAACTAAAATTAAATAAAAAATGACCGATTACTATAATTTCTATTTTTATAACATTTTATTTATCATAAAAAAGTTTAAATTAGTTATTAGTTATCAAATATAATATTTACGATGTTCAAACAATTTTCTATTATTATTATTTTAATATTTTGTGATGGTAACTGATTAGCATTTGGGGTGTGGAATGACAACAATAACCAAAATTCAACTGACAATTTAATGATAAGAATATACTAAACTTTGAACATCGACAGTTAGTATTACCTTTTGGAAAATACATTTTTGTGGAATTTAAAAAAAAAAAAAAAAACAATTTTCTACAACTTACAGAGCCCGGGGGCCCCCAGAAGTTGGGGGCCAAGTGCAAGTGCTCCATCTGCACTTGCATAAATCAGGGCCTGATTAAGCGCCTACGTTATAAATCGTGTACCGTGCTCCAATGAAAAATATTGCATTTCGATATTTGATGTACAGGTAGGTATATACTTACTCCGTAAATATTATCGTCACTAAATAACGGTCAAAGGTATAAAAACTACATTAAATCATAATATCGTTCTTGATCATCGGTTACGTCGAGGCTGTCCGCCTATCGTCTAAGTACTTTATTGCACCCGATTTATTTCACAAGTAACTTTTTTCTAGGATTCACTATTGCAGATTACTGCTGTTATACTAAAAGTTTCTCGCCGAGAAACTTTTCTCCGGATGCTGCGATTACATAAAAATAATGCACGTACCTAGAAAACAAAACGGTTGTTAGCCATTGCTTACAATCGCCGGCGAGACACGCCCACCTCGACAGTTTATACGGTTATTTTTTTTTTTTTTCGTCTCGTGCGTGCATAGACTCGGATAATAATATGTTGATTCACTTTGCATTTTAATTTTTCAATCGTTCTAGTCGACGATTTTCTAGTTCAGGAAAAAAACTAGTATTTTCGAAAAACACAAATTTGTTTCACTAACACAAGAACCCGTGATGACTGCAGATGACTATAAATTTCAGATTGTTGATTTTTCGTGATTTTAGATATTTTTATTTGTTTTTCTTCATTTTTCACTAATTAATAGAAAATCATCATTTTATGTACACACTTATTATCATAAGCTTATATTAATATGCTATGTACGGGTACTTAGTTTGAAATTTATGTTGGCTATTAAAATTCGATACCTATTAAGATTCCTATATAAAATCTGATAAATTATAGACATTAACAACGTAATAAATATTATCACCACTTTACACGTAGCGTTAGCGTTTACTTTTAAGTTTTCGTAGCTTTATATAATATGTTATATAATACACAAATTTAAAGTAGAAAATAAGTGCGACAACAATATTAACACTATTATACGTAGCACTATTTTTAAAAATTCCATGTACTTACTTCTTTGATTGAGACGATGACTCATCATTGGTTGAACTTATTTCTATTTTATTTTATAAAATATTGTCCATAGAAACAAGTGCTTAATATAAATAGTAGATATTATATTGATTGAAATAATGACAATAAACAGCTTATTATTATTATTATTATTTTTTTTGTTAAATCATAAAATAAAAAGGAAAAACCATTGTCGTCCCCAATTTAGTACAATTTAGTATTATAAGACAATATTATTTTATCAAATAGTACGATGTCTTTCGAGTGGAGCAATAATAGATTTGTATATATATATTTTTTCATAATATTTATATATTTAAAATCCTCTCCTCCTGATCACCGACATTGATTTATCTGGTGTCTATATATATATATATATATTATACGGCCGTCGTCGAATACTATGAACTATTATATTATCATGTTCGGAAAACTCTTAAAAACGAACAACGATTTCTTACATCGTCATGACGTGTCTTATTACTTACGACCAGTGGTATCGTGTGATGGAGCCCGGCCGTGCATTTACCGTCATATCTATATACTTACCTGTCGCACGCGTCTTCGCGGGTGCTAAACTTACGTGGTAACAACATAGTACATCATAGTACAAATTATAGCAATTATTATTAAGTGAACGTCTGTCAGCGATTGCTATTTAACGGTCACAGAAAACTTGTAACCAAATAATATTATGAATTAATATTGCAGCGTTCTGGACGAATTCGTTTATTGCGCGACGTTGACAATCAGTTTTTAATTGTCGTCCTTTAATGGCCGGTGACTTGCGAATTTATTGCGGACACAAAAAATGATCTTAGGTACCCACGATTGCGTATGAACGCGGTTTGAAGATATTATACGCCATCGTGGACGGTCGTCGGGTATGGGGTAAAAAGAAATGGCTTGGCGGAAAGAAAAATCGCCCTGTTTAAAATGTACGCCTCCTCGGCTATATTGAAAAGCCGAAACGACGTCCGTGCCCTGTGTACACTCCGTAACCACTGGCCATTACCCGTGTTATGTTATTGTAACACTCGCTCTCGTTTGACATCGTCGTTTGATCGTCGTCGGGTACCTGCATAGAAAATGAAATGCGAGAGGAGAAAAATGTACAAAAAAAAAAAAAAAAAAAACGACAATACCGTTGCTTTTTGAAATAATGTTTGTATTTATTCATGTAATAGTATAATATTATGGGGAATGAAATATATTTTTCTAAATGCATGGTAAATGTACACACGTCAAATATAAACACATTATATTACACTCGGTGTACGTTTAAATAATAATAGAATAATATTGTATAATATCTGACTTAAATATCTATAACATTAATTGTATATAATATAATATATTTTAGGCAGTTGTAATAATTATTATTATCATATTATTATTATTTTATATTAAATAAATTATTGTTAACGTTAAAGTTTTAATGCATCTGTATTTATAATATAATTATTATCTGTGTATTATTATATATTAAAAATGTTTTCAGAAAAGTTTTTTGATTATTGAACATTACAATTAAATATGTTAATTTTCACAAGTTTGTAGGCCTTAAAAAAAAAAAAAAATTGAACAATATTATTATGTTATTACCATGATTACAAAACAAAAATATAATTATATATAAAATATATGAATGTCTATTGTCATAATATCGTAGTCATCATTACATTAATTGACGTTTTAATCTACAAGCTAAACCAAAGACAAAGTTGTGCAATTGTATTCTTTTACAAAATTTAATTATAATATAATTTAGGTACGTTCTTTTGCTTAATGCGGTTTTGTGCTTAACACAAAATCACTAATAGACCACAGTTTTATTATATTATTAGGTATTAAATAACGTTCAAGAAATATACAGAGCACAGATAGTATTTACACATACTGTAAACATAATAATATATAAGACATAATTAGAGGTATTGGGCTGTGTATATAATTTAAACGCTAAAATTAATGAATAAATATGATATACTTATTATAAATATATTTATATTATAACTGACTTATTACTAATTCAACTAATTTACCATAATCTCACGCATAGATAGCATACAAATTATAGTTAAGTTTTTATTATTATTATTTTTAATGAGGAATTTTCAAAGAATAAGCTTCCTGATCGACACATTTTTTTTTGGCTATTGATGTTCGTAACACTAATACACTAACACATTTACTAAACAATAAAACAAATATTATTTTTTCTTTAGATTAAATCTAATACATAAAATATAAGTGATACACTCAACCGTTACAATAATTTTCTATCATTGAATAAAATTATAAGCTGGTAACATAAGGTTAACAAAAATAATTTACCTAAATAGAATAATGATACAAACACCATTGTTACGATTTTGTACAACTGTAGTACGAGTACGACATACAAAAACACTACATAAAAAAAAAATATATATATTATAGTATAAGAATCGGTTGTGGCAATTAACTATTGTTCTCTGATATTATTACTGTTGTTAAGTATAGTACAATTATTAATATGTAATGCTGAGGTAGAAATATAGACATCAATTGAGACGTGGATCATTGGAGTCTTACGGTTTCGTAGTTTATCCGGTATTCGGAAAAAGTAAGAAAAAAAAACTATGTATATTTATAATATTATATTATGTGTGTGAAACGCAATCTGACTATACAAATCTATTTATTATTAAAATTATTGTTTCGTTTGAAATGTATTGAATGGACGGATATAGACCGACATTGATAAAAACATTGAAAAACTGTACTACACACACAATCACACATCATTGAATTAAAACGTGATAATAACTGTTAGATATTTTTCTTTAATGTAAAGTAAGAATTAACGGAACGAGTGTTGGCTTGAAACAAGTATAAATGTCGGTTAAATGTTCAAGGGGGTGAAGTATTAGTAACGTATCTGTCAGTCCATATTCGTTGTAACGAAATATCATTATAAAATTTAATCTGTTTAGCCGAATAATCGAGTGACGTAAATTAAAAGAAAAAAAATAACAAAACATGATGCATACGTGATAAGGAAGAGCGAAATTCGCGTGGAAAATTGTATGACGCGGTAACATTAATATTTATTTAAAAAATATATATAACATGATATGCAAAATTATAAGACGTTTGTGGGAAATACATTTTTTAACATGGAATTACGTGGTTTAAAGAAGGCTTGGAAAATTTCATGAATTTTAATAGTGAAAAATAAATTTTAACGTTTTTACATTTCTAAAGATATGAAAAATTAAATCTCTCTTGGACGAGGAGATGAAAGGATATGCAATAGGTTCAAACGCGCGCACACGCACACTCGCAAATATGAAAGTACACTGTGTGTGAGGATAATACTATAGTTTTTAAATTATATGTTTATATCTTGGTCCAGGAGGGAGGGGGAGGGGTAAAATTGTGTACGCACGCGTAGTAAAGATATGGTATATAATGGTAATAGCCACGGTTGTACCGGGTTAAAGGTAGTGGATCTCGAGTGAACTACCAGATTTGGAGTCATGTGGGTATGTTGTTTATGTAGTAAGTGGGAGATGGTAGGAAGAAATATTATACTCTCGATTAACTATGAATTCCAAAGATTATTATTATCGTTTAATTGATTTTAATATTTTTATGTTACTCTTTTAAAAGCAAGTTCACCAATGTTCTTTAGAAAAGACTTCGATTGTATGTGCATCGAGTGAATTGCGTCAAAGTTTCCCGGCGATAAGTGGGAAATGTGAAGAGAAAAAAAAATTTGTCTTTGATTTTCAAGAAAGTAGAAAAATGTGCTGCTATTTGAAAAATTAATGGTTTAATCTAATAATTGAAATTATATTATTGTATAATAGATATATTATTCTACAATTATAGTATAAAAGGTACTTGGCTATAAGGGAAGGAAGGGATAATACATCAAAAGTTATTATAAAGTTTTGGTTGTAATAATATTTTTGTTGATAAAAATGAATATGACAATTTGTTTCTTGTAATCACAGATTTCCTAGGGCGTTTTTAGAATTTTTTCCACTCAATTTATGTATTTTTTTTCTAAACGATTATGATAATATATATATAATTTTTTTTGGATTTTAATATGATGATTATTTTTATTTTTTAGAAAAGAAATGGAAATAAAAGTATATAAAACTGATGAAGTATATTTTTTTGAACATAAATATTATAGGCAAAAAAAAAAGTTTATAGGAAAGTGCAACAATCCGAATGCTGCAAATGCCGGCCTGGCGAGGTACTACCGGTAACACCCTGCTGGGCTACGGTTTAGGCCATCCCTGTTAAAACACGATTAAAACAAAATTAGTTCAATAATATTTTTAATTAAACACATCAAATGTTCTTATTCCAATATTCTATAGAACATTATAGTCGTATATGGATGGATAGCTACGATGCTTTTATCGTTACTATTATTATTATCATCATCGATAAATGCATTATTTATATATATATATATATATATATATCGTTTTCCATGTATACTTATAGTGTACAAAATTGAAATCACTCATTCTTACCGGTTTCGATAAATTACAATTTAATAGCCATTTGTGCTTGTATAACCTTACACTACGGTATCGTATTGATATCAATGGTTCGGGCTATAAATCACACCGTTATCGGTCGATTTGTTTTGTTATCGGTGTTATATAGGTGGAAAATAATATCTTTAAATTCTTTACGTATCCGTGTATTACACAAATGAACGGAACGTCTTTCGGAAATCGACTTGCACCAACGTACTAGTCATCAAGCAAATAATAATAAAAAAAAAAAACTTCACAGCTATCCAACAGATAAAATTTACCAACAAATAACGAGTTAAAATCTAAATTTTATACGTCTGGCGGATTATTGTTATTATTATTATTACCATTATGATCATTATTTTCTTTTATCGTTATCGATATGAAAAATAAGTATGTATATATTATGCATACATTATCAAGATGGTCGTGACTGTATAAACAATCGATTTAAACAGTACGGTGTAATATTATGAAACATCTTCGGTTTAAAACCACTCGGTTTTATTATACACAGGTTATTAATTATTATGAAGAGAAGTGTCGCGAAAAATTATCTAAAGCTACAAATCGATTTTCCGGGAGGTTTAAAATTAAAACTACCCCCGAAACGGCTCATCTGTGAAAGGCGATAAGGTCTGGAAGATGTGCTTGTTCATTATTGCCGCTATTACCGAGGCGTTTTGTATATTATTTTTTCTATGACCGTCTGCTTTCTCGAACTGTACTATATCACCGCGAATACTTATATTCGGAGCTTTGTGCTGGCTAATATAATATAATATGATGACAGAGACGTAGTTGTACGTATACAATAATACGCATCACATACTTCGACGAGTGACATTCCTGAGTGTTGACAATTGTGTCTGAGAATTATCTACTCCCTTTTGTATTATCAATCCTTAAATGCTGCTAATGTATTATTATACCGTAGTGTTGTCGATAGATCAGTCGAGTAATGTTTGATCCGAGTATATAGATATATTCTATCATGTGCAATACGATTATTATTGTTATGACTGCGTATGTAGTGACACGACGGTATATTTGGTGTTGCATTGAATCTACCTATAAATAGTACCATCTACACCACAACATCGAACTGATTTCTCCACGGATTTGAAGTTTTTTTTTTTTTTTTTATATATATCACATAAAAATACATAATCGAGACTGCCACGAATATCCCAAGTTTATCGTATAAATGGATAATGCGTTTGAATGTTTGAAACGCGTCTAGCAAATTCGTCGGCAGTCCGACGTGCGTGTAAAAAACACTATCGTATATCGTTATAAAACTAATACGGTTGTCCGAATATGGTTAATAATGAAATAGTGCATGATAGCGGCGCCTAATTGAAAAATAAAAAAATAAATGCTTATCCATCGACGAAGACGATTTATCGTCTGTGAGCGTAATCGAATTTGTTTTTCGATACACTAGAGATTTGACCGAACAGTACTCGCGATGGACATAAAATTATGTCGTACACCATTATGTGACACTGCGGGACGCATAAAGAAAAATATATAGGTAGTCAGTGGTGGGTGTATTATATACGGTAAAATAAAAATCGTATCAATGAAATATTGTTCTAAATTTACGGAAAATTGAAATGGTAAAATATACTTTACGACAAACATAAAAAAAAAAAAAAAAAAACTATAGTAATAATAATAACAATAACGCCGTGTTGCATCGTATGCGTATTTTATAAGCTCATGCATAATTTAACATTTAATAGTTTGTTTATCGAGTAAATAGAAAACCATTATTTTGTGTGAAAAATGGCGTGACTCGAAGTTCATAAATGTATAGTAGGTACTTTCACGCGTATGTGGAAGTACCGAATATACCTACGTTTATGTGTGATACCTATAACAATACCAACGAGTATTTTATTTTTAAATCGTATAACAGCGACAACCGTCGTTTACGGGTACGGAAATAATTTAAAACGTAATTTACTCGATATTGCAACAATTATTATTTCATTGGATCATTATTTATTATTTTCTACTACATAAATGTGTAACACACCCGTGTTATTATAGTACTAAACCCATCGGTGTTCAAAAGTAAAATAATTTAAGCCACGACCAATTGATGAGTTATTATTTATAACGGAGTTGATAAAAATCTTAAATTTCATGTTGTACACTTACCTACACGAACCATTCCTCTTTATGAGCTGAGGAAATATCGCTGAAACAAAACAATAAGTAATCATATAAAAATGAGTTATTTGCGTGTTTATTTAACTACAACATGTAAATTGTGGGTAGACGAAATATAGTGCTACAGTCGTACATGTCGTACCAATGCATACTATGAATATTATTATATGACTTATAACTATTAAAATGCATATTTCATTATAATAAAAACGATCTAAAATTAAAGGATCGATTAATACAATATATTATATAGTGTTATAATGTCATTAGTATGGGAAAAAATTCTGTTGCTTATTAACACAGTGTGATAATCGTCAAGAAGTCCATCGGTTGACGGTTTCTTATCGTTTAAAACATCTGACTTAGACCAATTGATCGTTTGCAATCATTGTTAAAAAATAAAATTAAAAACAGTAATTTGTCAAATGCGTAGTTGGGGTAATGTATGTTAAGTTGAAACATTGTACCGCCGGCGAATTACCAGCTCTATTCGTTTCAAACAAAAATGGCATAATATCGTGTAATTAATAATAGAATACAAAATTAATGACAGCTTAACGTATTACAAGCGTCACGCGCCGATCGTATTGTTTTATACATCATTTTTGTTTTAAACGTGTTTTTCCATACCAGTTCATTGTTGTATCCAAGCTGAACATATTTTAACGAAACGTTTGTTTAAATTCTCATCGCATCTCTGTAATTTATGATACACCTACTCAGAATTTTGCAACGGCTCTGCACTTATACTCGTCTTTTTTCCGGTCGCTTTAGGTTTTATAGATAATATACCAACCCAGAAAAAAAAAACGATAATATACGTGTATTGTTGTGACCGAAAACACCGCGCATCGAAATACATGTGCAATAATAACAATTATGCGGCCGTTTCAAACGGACGGCGGTGCAAAGCAAACTTTAATAACCTATACCTACTGATGTTATTATAGTTTTGGCGGAAGCATCACGCTAGACCCTTCTTGAACAATAACAGTGCTTCCGAAAGACTTTTTTTTTTTTGCGTAATATTATTATCATACATCAGACCATTTTTCATTATGAGCGCGCAGCCATTAGCCCCTCAAAAATGGTATTTAATGGTTCTGAATAGACGGCGTTAAAGACAGTACGGCCTGAACACGAACACTAAAATAGCGGTAAAACATAATTATACTAAGATATATTATGTTTGCGGAATCATTATACGACCGAAAATCGACTGCAGAAGTACGATAATAAACGATATGAGGCTACCTATTTCGTGGTTTAAAAAAAAACACCTTCAGTATTTACGCGCGCGAAATCCAAAATATTTGTTTGTTTTGCGGAACCTTACCTACGAATCGACCATACCTAAAATAATAAGATAATTTACAACCGCTTCGGGTAAATGCTCGTTGCACAATAAACGGCTTACGTGTAATAGTAGAAAACACAATACTGCGTGATGCACGTGAGCCGGATAATAAAGTAAAAATACGCTCCTCACAGATAATATTACGGCGGTCTAGCCCTAATACGCGTTTGCCCGGGATCGGGAAAGCACGGCGGCGAGTACGAAAAACCGTTTAATATGCTTAATGTACGTACATTATAATTGGGTGCGGTGCCGCCGACAGGGCGCACGGCGAAACACCACGTACATAAAACATTATATATAATATGCATATAGTACATTATAATGGTATTATATCTTGTTCGAGCGAGAGGCTGGGGATATTTAATTAGAAAACAAATCCCTAACTAAAACAACCTTCTATCGGTGCCGCGCACAGGTGTACATGCATATTATAAATATTATAATATAATATTGTTTGGGTATCCGAGTAGTGCGAACTTTACGTGTTAATATTTTTTTTCGTTCGTCAAAACACGTTTATCGCATCATAGATTACATAGGTCCGGCGAAACGCGCACAATAATATTATCGCCGGTTTTTAAGTAAATATTTATGTTTTCCTATTAGTGATGGAAATGTATTTGTTGTTGTTTACGTAAACTTGCACCACGTAACACTGAGAACGAATTGATCGACATTTTTTAAATGCTCATATTCTTCGTTTTTTATTTTTTTATTCTTATAATTGTTTTATCTTCAAGACGTGCATTATAGACGTATATGTATACAATTAAATTAAAAAATTATTACCAAAAGATAAAAAATACAGACATATTTTTTCCATCTTGAATTTTAAAACTGCCCAAGTTTAGTTAGTCGAAAAAATCAATTATGAAGATAAACACAATTTTCAAAACTAATATTTTTTCTAATCTTGACGTTTTAATACCACTCTGATAATCATCACCGGGTTGCTTAAATATTATTGCTGGAATGCGTTCTACTGCAGAGGAGAACGATAGGGCAGTAGTGTAATATGTCGCAGTATGTTATTGTATGAGGCATAAAGTACTCTAGTACGGAAGTATTGTATTACGGCTATACAGATATTTCATCCTAAACTATTATAAAAGGAATTACATAATAGATTTACACAGCTAATACGCGTATTACCTGCAGTGACGGTCACCCTAGAGTAATTGCAGTGTTATTGTTCTACGATAGTGAGGTCTCTCTTTATTCATTTATGCTGTTTTTCTCTGGTAAATCGTAATCCCTCAGTCATGTTATAAATAATAATATATTAATGATTTTGGAAAAAACCGTGGGTTTGTTTTGAGCGATTAAATTTGAAAGGTATTGATGACTTATAACAAAAGAAAATAGTTTAAAGTACGAAGAAAGAATACGCATAGAAAGCAGTTTGGACGTAATCAAGATTTAAATAACGGTTTTGTGATAATATCCTAAAGGACGACGACATTGCATTTTAACATTTTTAATTGGTTGTAATTTTTGAAAAAAATGACAATTTTTGTACCGTGAATGAACTTTTATTCAAAACGTATTCGAATTATTTAAACGACGAATAATATTATAAGAATATTAGAAGAGTTTTTGAAGTTAAAGGATTTATTTATTTTTATGTGTCACTTAAACTAATGAGAAATTAGCCAGAAAATAATGTTCAATTTAAATATTTATTAGTGTTAGTTTGAAAACTTTAATTAATAATTGTAAGTATATAGTTTTGTATTATTTTGTTTTAGTACTTAAAATTATATTCACAAAATTAAATTTTTAATTCATAATAATTTATCTTTAAGGTTTTGAAAAATATTTGGAATTAATATTTTAAGTTATTTTTTTTTATGTAGGTACGTCATTACGTAATTACCAACTATGCTGATATTAAATTGTATTAAACGTATGCTTAAATTATGAAATAACGCGTGTTTCAATTGTTAACATACCTAATTTCAAATAACTTAGCTTAAATTATAGTTTTCTATACAATATTATATAAACGTCTTTGCATAAAATTATTATGACCATAGTTAACTTAAAGGTATACATTATTCGAGAAAATATGCCTCTTCATTTGTTAAGGCGAAACATTTTTAAGCCTTCTAAACCTTTATTTTTAGCGTTATTGGTAAATAGTTAAAATGTATACTTTCAAGTTTATATTATATTAAATATGTATACAATATACATAATATAGCACCCTCGTTTATGTATGCACTAATCATGCGTATCCTTTTAATAAATTATTACGTACGCATATATTAGTCTAGTCTCAAAATCGATAACTCTCTTTACATTGGGGTGTGTACACGTAGTGCTGTTTTCTTATACATGATTATTTTAGTATATTATATAGTAACCGTATGTGCATATTTTGTTATTGTGTATAATGCATATAATATGTGTACATTTATTACATACATTATTGTTTAAATTGGTATTGTTGAGATATGTAATCAGCTTTTAGGCCTCTTCGTACAAACGACCTATGTGTGTAATTACGGAAAGCCTAAGTCTATAATCACGCCACCGGCCACCGTCTGCGTATAATATATACAATGGATTTATATTCAGTATATAATCCCGACTTGTAGAAATTATGAGAGTTATTGCACAGTTGTAATATTCTAGATCACATCTGTCCTTTCTCAGACGTGTAAGGATGATCCTTAGGAGCTACCAAACATTTATCTATACTATTTACTTTCAAAAAAAGTTAAACAAAATGGTTGTTTTGAATGTTTCAAAAATAATTTATTGATATTTTTATCAAATTGGAAGTTTGATTATTCAGAAAAATACAAAACTCAAAAATAATTTATTTACTGAAACCTTTGGAACATAATGTATAGTACTTATCTGTTGTTACTATAACCGCGTGATTTCTGTGAGCGTTTGCTGAGCTTTTGAGAAACTAAGATCCCAAATTATCCCCCGATTTCTAAAAACATTGTTTGTTTGAAAACAATGATGGGTATTATTATGATAAAATAATATCCATTATTGTAAGAGTAAATATTTTAATTTGTAACTTGATAATCCTATAGTTCCCGTTCTGTGTGCACAATGTTTATAAGCAATATTATAATATTTATAAATTACTAGCAGCCTGAACTTCCTCTGGAAGAAATTATTTTTTTATAATTTAATTTAAAATTGTATTAGTATTCTTTTGCTACACAAACAATATAAATTATAATTACACATTGTAGTTATTGTTATTGCTAATTTCTGAAAATTCTATATATTCTACATTTTGAATTCAACTACTGGAGTGGTAAATTTTATTCTTTTTATTATAGAATATAGAGATAAGGTAGAAAAAAATGTAATAATAAATTATTTGTTCAATGAATAATATATATTTTGAATGGAAAAATGCAAGTGCAAACAAATAAATAATTAAATAATAATAATAACAATAATAAATAAACAAACAAATATATATGTATAATAATTATTATTATGAGAGGTAGCGATAAAGTCAGAGACGTTCAAAACCGGTTTCCTTCGTCTCCAAAATCAGGTTAGATTCTTATTATATAATCTATTCAGGCTGTTAGATGAACAATAATAAACATCGATACGACGTTTTTCGCAATATTTCGAGTTTATAATCATAATAATAGTAAATCTTCTCATTTGTAATTTAGTAGCAAACATCTGTCGGAACTTCAAGATATCATACTGATACTACTTATTCACTTCATAAATTCGCATTATGATTAGAGCTTTGAATTTAATGTTGTTAAAACAAAATGTGGATGAAGAATCATTATTGTAAACCAATCATATAACACGTCACTTAGGTAGATTATAATTAAACTTAGAAAAATATAAAATTGACTTTGATATAATTATTATATCGTGTTCGTGTCAAATTTTTTGGCATTAAATATAAAGAGTAAAAAACTAAAATATAACTACATCCTTTGAATTTACAATATTTTTCCGATTTTTTTTCATATAACAGACACTGAAGACTGAAAAGTATATAAAAAAAATATTGTATTTTCGTTACCGAGGGGTTTTAACTAAGACTATAATAATACCGCTAATTATTTCTTAAGAGAAATCTTATTTAATTATAAAGCAAGCTGCGAGTTGTAGTATGCATACAATTTAAATATGTACAGTTTCATTTTGAAACTTACATTTATTCTATTTATAGTGTACTTTCATAGATTAAATTATCCTATTTCAATTTTATACTAATTAATTTAATTACCATTTTAATCTTAACTATCTGATCAATATTGTATTTTTAATATTACATGTATGATTATTACGTTTTTGTAGCAAAATATAATTAATAATAAGTTTGAAATTGAAAAATAAAAATAGACACTAAGTACACACCCTTCACATTAAATTAATAAATAATGAACAATCAAAAAAGTTCTAAGCATACGTGAACTACTCATATTTAATTATAATGTTAAGTTCACGGGTAGTAACATGCCTATACAATGTTTTATGTATAGTAAAAATAATGAATTGAAATATGTACGGTTGTACCAGCACTGTTTTATATTATGAATAAATTAATATATGATGTAAGACGCCAGTCAGGCATTGTTTAAAAGCTTTATAATCATGTAAGTTTACTGTAAAACAATTAACTAACTCTTATACACGAGTTAAAAATATTTTTAAAACCGTCTTTTTATTATTACACCAATGAAAACAATTTATGTGGGTTGTATAAATAAAATAATATTAATATATAAATATTATATATTTTTATTCAATATATATATATATATATATATATATTGCAACCAATATTACTACCAATAACTATAATATAATATTGGACCTATATTTTATATTATATTATAATGATTTATGTCTTGTGTAATTTCGATTTTTGGCCGAAGTAAAGTTTTTGTTCTTTGTAAATATTATGGTATAATCTTCATTGGCTTTTGCAAATAATCTATAAACTCTTGGCCTTATGCCTGTCGGCTTTTTGCCAAGACTTTCCATAGGCTTTCACTTTCATTATTAAGTATTTATTTCTGATCAAAAATCTTCATTTATTGTTAAATTGATATTTCTATGTAGTCTCTTGCAGGATTTAAAATTGGAGTCACATTGTATTATATCGTTATCGCACATTTTTTTAATTTGTGTAAATCGCAGGGCATACAAATTTTGACTATCCGTTTGGTGAATAAACCGTTAATTACGACTACTGGAACGTTGTAGAATACTATACAATTATTGTAATTATTATAATATTCGATATTTTCATATTTACAGACATCGTGGTTACACATTTTAATAACTATAAATAGAAACCGTTCCAAACTTTTTTTAAAATAAAAAAACAATATTATTTTGGTACTGTACGCCCCTATTTGTGTAAAAAGTTATATTAGGTTCCATATAGCAATAAAATTAAGTAACATGTCCATAGTATCAAAATGGTATTAATACAAAAACACAAAATACCTATATACAACGTCACAAAAGGTCTTTCATTTAAATCACCCGGTATATCTAAACATATACCAGCAGTACAATCCCGTCTGCTTACTTCACTCTAATACAAAATCTATAATTTTCCAATTAAAATGATTCAAACAATTAAGTTATGGTACAGTAATATGCATTGACGGGTTTAACGATTTAGAAATATTTGTAGTACCTTCCTAATTATTATAAATATCAAATTATCGAATAATATAAACAGAAATAATTTAAATTTTAAAAATTTCGAATATTAAACATGTTATAGGCGTTTGTTTTATACTAACAAAAATGTTTCATAATTATGTTTTAAGTACCCATAACATTTATGTTATTTTAAACTAATTGTTTTTTTTTTTTTTTATCGGAGCTTGTTAACAGCTACTAGTTTTTCTTTTTAAATGCCAGTAAAATAATTATATTTAACAAACAATAATCAATAATCTGTAATGTACTTCTGAAAGAAGTTATATGAAGCAAAAGAACTATCGACAACCATAAATTTAAATGAATTTTTTGATTATCTGTCATTTTTTATTTTATCATTAAAATATGTTTGTTAGTAAAAAGTTCATGTCTGCACTGTGCATGCGAGTCAATATCATTATATTATAATAACTATACTCAAATATATATACGGCGCAGGTCACACACATGGTACCTATCATGTAAACGTCGTATTTTGCGTAAAGGGACAAAAAGCTATTGTGTGGCCGCGTTGAAAGTTTTTGGCGATAACTGGATTGTGTTTTGACGATGGCCGTCATTTAATCGAGTTCGTGCGACGAAACATTGTCGCTGTTTTTGAACTACACACGTGCCATACTTGCCGTTATAACGTTAACTTCAAAGGACATATTTTTTTTTTTTAAGCGGCCCACTCGAAAATGTTACAAAGTCAAAAGTTGTCAATGACCGATAAATAAATTAACGACGAACATTGTTAATTAACGGAATGAAACGAGTTATTTGGCTGTCGTATATTATTTTACTGTTCATGGCTATAAGCAGTTGTCTTGGTACGAGTGCGTATCTAATAGCCATCAAACATTATGGAATAATAGTTTTTGTAAATCCTAAGTAATGGATTTTCTGTAAATCTTTTTAAATATAATTTAATATACTTAAAAAATACACTGTATAAAAGTTTACTTAGGTATCAATATGGCAAATATTACAAGATATCCTTGTATACATTTGGTTATTGTTAGTATATATAATATAATAATTCGATTGGAAATAACTTTTTATAATGTTATCTACGTATATATATATGGCAATCGGACTTTTAGGTATATAGGATGCAGGTAAAAATGATATTATTATTTATTATTCATAGTAATATGATACGAGTATATTATAATAATTTTTTGAGTTAAATATGCTTTTTTATGATAATGAAAAATATCGAACTCTTTGTGTTTTGTATTGTTCAATTTAGAGTAAAATATACCTACTTATAATATTGATAAATAAAATAATTAAAGTATTTTATAATATTAAAATAAAATAGATAAAAAAAAAAATTTGGAAATGGGTTGTCGGAACAATTATTAATGTGAAGAAGATTAGAAAACCACTTTTCCACATTTTATTGAGAACCAAAGATGATAATTCGTCGACAATTAGTTCAATATACTGTGTAACTAATATTAAATAAATTATTCTGATTACTTAAAAACATATATTTATTAATATAGGTTGACTTTGCACATAATCATTTTTTTATGTGCAATTATTGAATTTAAATTTAACACATACATCACAGCTATTTACTCAATGACGAGGTACACTCAACACCTACAACTGTAAAGCGAGCGCTTAACTACTTAAACTACTTTCACCTTTTTTAAAAATCGATTTGAAGAATCAAATCAAGCTAACAAGGCGAGGAATGGGGACCTAGAAACATTCGCTGGTTTTGACACTGACGAGAAAAGTACATACTTAAAATATTATAATGTTTATAATGTATAGGAACGCGAAAATGCGAAATGATGAAATAATAGAAAAGGTATTCATCGAGCAATTTTTTTTTTTTTTTTATAAAAATGTTATATTTAATTTTTTTTTTACCTGTCAGAGCCAGTATATTTCACTTTGCCTGGCAGTAGAGACGGACCCGTGCCGAGCTGTACCCTAGCTGTTGGCCCGCAGGGTGCTGCCAGTTTCCCGACCGTCCAATTCCGTTAACGCCAATCACTGAAATTATCAACAAATAATATTACTATTTAGATTTCGTTAAAAAACTTATGGTCAATTGAAAACTATTCAATACGATACACAACAGATATTATCATTAGTGTCATAACATCAGAAATTCACCTCCACATTTCAAACGTCATTGTTGACATTATTTTATTACTCGAATTACATCATTTGATTTATATAACATTCATACAGACTTATTACACGTAATATCTAACATAACTATCTACCTACATGGCACACACGATTTTTTACATAATAGAATGTACACTTTAGTTTTTATTGTATCGTGTAACGCGTTGTGTTAAAATCTTTGAATATCTCAATGCAACGCGTATAAAATATTATTGAAAACCAAAAACAGATACTGATTATGTACACGTTATTTATAATAGTACAAAAAACAACTTAATACATTTTTTATTCAATCCAATTTAAAAACATTTGTTTAAAAGTAAAGTTTTGAACGGTCATTCAGTGGTTATAACTACATAATATGAATTAATTAACACATAATTTATGCTAATTTTCGCAGTGAACTTTGTACGCTCTTTAAGTAATATCACGATTAACCTTGCATTTTTAAATCAATTGGCACACTAGATAATTATGAGTGTTAAATGTAATAGATTTGAATGCATTCGGTATAAAATATACCATAGAAATCGGAAATGGTACTATATTACAGGGGGTCTCCATCCAATTTTTTTCATTCTAGGGCCACATAATATATTGTATGGTAAATAGTATATATAATATTTATATATTGACGCACCAACGTATTATTTTTTATTTGATTAATTATGATAACAGTACGAAGCCAGAACCAGCTTTCAACTGGAGTACTTGATGTGGTAGTTATTGAATATAAAATGGCACTTTTTTGTTGCCAATCATGAACAAACTTAACGACGAAAGAGTCAATATTGAAATCTGTCATTTTTATCCCCGAGAGAATGTTTGTGTGTGGTCAGATTGGTGCGTGAATGACAGAAACTACCCGTTTTTATAAGCGCGCGTGATATATTTTTTTTTACGACTGTAGACCACGCTATAGGGACATCCTTTATTGTACGCACGGTGCATGTGTGCATGTGAAAGTATCGAGTAAGACGATGGAGTGTGAAAGCGGCAAAGTAATTTTAAGTGTATATCTAAAGACGTGCATATTGTTCTCGACCGGAAACTAGTGTCGCCTGTGACACCGGAAATAAGTCGTTCGACCCTCAGGGTCTCTGGGGATTCGTTAGTATAATAGTATATACTTGAATCGAACTGTACGATAACGATGGTGTTAGCGTCTTAGCGAACGGTCAGACGATAGACGCTGTCAACGGTTAATAATAGAAACTTGATGTTGACACTAATACCGTATATTACGATATTATATTTATTTATTATTTATTTAATAGAACAACGCCATGCGGATTTTACAGAGATTTAGTGAAATAGCATGCATATAATTTACAGGTGGTGACAAAATAAAGTAGTCCTAACGGCAACAAGAAGGATACAAAAATAGTTTGAAATGTTTTAAAAACCACAGTATAATACTTCGTGTAATTTTAGTCTCTCGAACGGTGTTATTTTAAAAAATTAGGATAATAATATCGTGTTATCGTGTCCCTCTAAAAATGTAAGAATACTTTGTGTTAATTTTCATACGCACGAATGTAAATTTTGTGCAATAATTGCTTATTTGAATTATAATGCTAAGCGATTAACACTTCTTTCGATGGAAATAAACAAAAATAAATATTTCAAAAACAATACGTATTTTTCTTCTGCGTCGCAGTGTCGTAAAAACGTAACGACAGTCAAACTAGTAAGTCGATACATAGAGTATATTTGCTTTCTGGGAATCACCGCGCCGCAGATTCAGCAAAAATATATAATAAACATACGAACAACCCAGCTCGGTTTTTTGACACATTACGGTCGATCGTATTCCGGAAAAATCCGCAGATAGACCGTGTGAAACGTATCGTATAATAAAATTAGTTATTGCCAATCATATTACAATATTAATCGTACGTTTTTATTGCGCGCAGACAACTCACACAATGACACCGACGGCAGACGGTCAGGCGTGTGGTGTGTATACTGTACACAGCCATACTTGGTACATACACACTACCGGGAAAACCGTCAGCCGTAGACTTCATGCATGTGCACCTGTCTGGGTTTTACGGGAGTCGGTTTACGGTAGGACACGGCCAGGAAAATTGCTGCAGGATTGCGTGGGACGACGTTGCGGCAGGAGGATGAGGAGGGCGTCCGCTGGGAAATCCCTTCGTGTGATGCAACGGACGGTTTCAGTAGCGTCTGATAATTGCCGCCGATCGCGTACGCACGATTATTTTACGGATACGCGCATAGCGCGTGATTACTTGCATTATTATTATTATTATTATATTATACGGTAGTAAAGGGTTTAATTTGCAACGCTGGCGTTGCGCTCGGAGACGAGAGGGACGTTTCGAATAGCGATCTAAATTAGTATAAACTACCTTATATTATAATATTAATACGATAATAGTATTACGATATAATAATAATAATAATAATAATAATATATTATAGACAAACAGGTGGCAACGCTGACACGACCACCGCCTGCGTGTTTATTCAAGCGCCAATATTATACAGCATCGCGGTTATAGATAATAATATACAGCAGGTACCCGGTTCGCTATAATATGTACGCTATCCACACATAAATATAATGTTATCCGAGGATATATTATTATTATGTGCACTGCCAGTATACTCACAGCGGCGTGAACTTATGTACAGATCGCATTACTGGGATGTGGCGGACTTGAGTAACCACTTTTGAAGCTATTGTATTCCACACATTTACAGTGGTACTACGTGGAGATTTCCAATATAACATTTCCATAACGTTTATAGTTTGAATTTTTAGCGATGTTAGTTTATTTTCGTTGTATTATAAAATACTCGTACTACATGTGATTTTAATGAAATACACGATCACAGATTCAATCTATGAATCTGATAAATATACCTTAATAACAACGACTTAAATGAAAAGGTTTTAAACGTTTTAAATTTAAAATAAATGTACGAGTAGTAAAACAAACTGGGTTCAGAATTATTTTTTGAATATCACTGCAGTTTATTACTACTTTTCAATATATATTATTATATTTTTATCTGTAAAAAGTGCACCTTTAATCTGTAGTATACGATATCTCCAAAATTCCACACTAGGGTTACAATTGATTTTACATTTGATTTTTCGTGTGCAAATAAACCAAAAACAGTAATAATGCAAAAAAAAAATGTTTCAAAAATTTGTATCAACATTTTTATCTTTATTAATTTATAATAATTTTTAATAATGAGGAATAGATTTACATAAACAGTCCGCCTTAATATGCTCGTAACAAAATAAAAACCTCAGAGTATAAGTGGCCTAAAAAAAAACACCAATAATTAAAAATGTATACCTATTTATAGCCTTATAGGTGTAAAGAATAAGTTTGTTTTATTTTAATTTAAATTACGTTTAACGGTTTAAGTTAAAAGCATTTTAATGTCACTCTAATAAAAAAAAATAGTTCTGCTATCGCCTCTAGCCTAGAGGGTGGCTTGATAAACCAAACCCGGCACTGGTAATATTGATTTATAACACATTTTGTTCGTCATCAACAACGCAACCACGCAATGCATACACAAACTGCTGTACTCATTATGATTGGACCAATAATATGTAGGTATATGAAATTTTATCTAAACGTCTTTCCGGTTTTATTCGTTTTTGTTTCATTTGGCAAGACTCCCGAATCCCTAATGTTTTCAGTGTTTTCACCAGAGTCCCTCGAATCTGACCGGAAACGCATATATATGCATATACGCATGCTCACTATAATATATAATATATATATATACCTTAGTGGCTCCCTCGTTAATAAAACCATCAAAGTGACGGCGGTGGTGGATACGCACGGACGACCGGAAGTTTAGAAAACCGATTAAAACGACGGCATTGTTGGTGGAATAACGACTTGCAGTGTAAAAGAAACAAAAGGAAAGATTTGCGCAGACAAGTGACACACACACCCACACACACACACACACATGTACACACACGCGTGTCTGTATGTGCGCGCGAGAATACGCAGCACAGACGACGGTATTAATGTGTCTGTGTCTAAACGATGACGGTCACGGAGATTTACTTTTATGTTACTTAGTACTATTTTGTACGAATTCTACTTTTATGCCATGAAACGATGTTAAAAACCAATTCCCGTCCGGTGATTCACGTAAGATGGACGAAATAAAATACATACTTTTGGTCACTCCTTTATTCCGAGTTTAAGATATTATCCTTCCCAAGTCGGTTAAATAAAGCGTATAAAAAAAAAACAAATATCCTCTTTTTTTTGAAAATTAAAATCTGATTATATATTGCTATAGAGTTTAAAGAGTAGATAAAAGGTTTAGTATATTTGTAATTACTTTTGAGAGTTTATACAGATGAAATTTAAAATTATTTTAATACTTACTAAACTCAGTTATTAGTAACTTAAAAGTTTATACTTTGTTCTACTATGCAATTTAATGATTATACGACTTCACAAGCCCACAAAGCATATGTATTGTATGAGTTTTACAAACCTACTAAATATAATTGTAATCAATTATTAAAATATATAGTTAAATTTATATTATTTTAAGAAAAATTGTTCCTGTTTTGATTAATTTGGAATTAAAGTATTTATATATATTATATATTAATTATAATATAAAAATTATGTTAGGTATATTATAATTCTATTAATACAAACTTTTGTCATTATGAATAACATAACTAAGTAAATTTACGTTATATTGTGTTAAAATAACTTGCTAAATTAATTAGTCAACACATCTTAAAAGTAACTTTTGACTTAATGTTAAACTTGTTTAAGTCCAAACCTCGTACACATACGTTTCCGTATAAAATGTCAATTGTCTTGTAAATAATAAAATGCATAATTCCATGACATAGACTTATTAAAACTCATACGCATATTCAGTGAACGCTTCCGAAAGAACATTATACTATGTCCCTTGATCTGTAATGCTATTGGGCTTGTTTTCAATTATTATATTATACTATAATATTTTATTTTAAAACAATTAACATTACACGTCGTTATGAATAGGCAATATTGATATTCATCTTATGGTTAATATATTTTTACTCTCTCATAAAAATGTATAAATTATATTTTTATTAATGGAAGTTTTGGTCATATTCTACTATAATAAATGTAACCAACAATCCCAGATAATTGTAAACGTACATTTTTCTTATGAGAAAAAAAGACTAATATATTAAAATGTATTGTATAGTTGTTGAGTGTATAATAAATTGTATAGTTATTGAGTTTTTAAAAGTCACATTTTATTATTGTTTTAATAGATAGGACTTTTTTTTTATCTTAGTTACGATTTTTTTTCTCCCTCCTTGAAAATTATTACATTATGAGAGCCATTGCATATAATTTTTTTGTATCTGCATAAAATTATAATAATGGCTTAATTAAAGGAAAATAAGTTTTAAACATCGAATTTAAACTAAGTTATATGAAATTTTATTTACCTATGAAAAAAATAGTGTTTTATTTTTATATTATGATTTACTTAAAGAGAATAACTTTTTAGTTTTTTTTTAGAATTTCAAAAAAATAATTTAGCATTATATTTATATTTATTTTATATAATTTGAAAAAAAAATATTTATTACGCATAATGCAATTACGTTCAATACTAATAAATACTATCAATGATAATTTATTTTAATATTTAAAAAAAATGATTTTATTTTTTATTTTATCTCAATATAATAGTATTTTTAAGTAAAAAATAAAAAAAAAATACTGATTA
Source organism: Rhopalosiphum maidis (assembly GCF_003676215.2). NCBI lineage: Eukaryota > Metazoa > Arthropoda > Insecta > Hemiptera > Aphididae > Rhopalosiphum > Rhopalosiphum maidis. The sequence continues at coordinate 7,450,073 of NC_040879.1, forward strand.
CTCAAGCAATTTTATTTCTATCAACACAATTTTTGACTATTAATATAAATAAGTTATTTATTAAATTCCTAGGGTCTAGGCTAACAGTTATTATGAGCTATAACGTACGACCTATTAATACGTATTGAAAAAAAAAATGTTTAATATACGTTATCTAGTTACAAATAGGGAGATGTCATTATTATTATTATTTCTTTCAACGAGATGTATTGATTATATTGAATATCATTGACTATTGTATTATTTTGATACAATTATATCTTGCTCGAACTGTTCGAATATTACAGACCGGCTACAATGGTTACAAAGGCGTTACGTAAAATAAACTTGCATGAAAAATTAACCAAAGTATAAAATATGACAAAATAAATTACTTGACATTTGATCCGTAAGAAATATTATCAGAATTATCAAATTTGTTTTCTAAAAACACGTTTTAAACATTAAATCTAATAGAAATACATAAAACATAGTTAAGATGTTTAAAGTTGCTTCCATTAAGAAATAAACAGATAAACGGCGAAAGAACAATATTTTTATATATTAAGAAATATGCTGGAACATAAATAATAGCTGGTATTTTCGAGTTAAATTTCAGAGAAGCTTTATAATTCTTACACTGTTTAAAGATACACGTCAAAAAATGTTTTAATAGCGATATTTAGTATCTGTTTAGTCTTGAGTGTAACATAAGGCGATAAAATTATCATCATTATCGTCAAACACGCAAGTCGTAGCTTTTATTATTATTATCTTTATCATTTTTATTATTATTGTGTTTTCAGTTGTTTGTATATTTAATAAATATATTTTACTATAGTAATGCAATGATTTACAAAAACTTATTATTTTTTTTTAAACAAGAACTGTTCTTTTTCACCGTAAATTGTTAAGTAGATTATTTAATCATAAATTTGTTACATAATATACTATAATATATCAAAATTTAAATGAATAGTATCTAAATAATAATTTAAAATACTGTACTAAGGGTATTATTTAGGTAATGATAATAATATATCAGGTTTAAATATACAGGGACTGTGATTATTTAAAAATTAGAATTATGAATTAATCAACTACAATTTTATTATTTATAAAAATGTCCTTTTTATACAAAATCAAGGTCAGTATCAATGATAGTTATTATCCTTAGTATATACAGTTTAATCATTTAGTAATTATTGATTTCAATTTCAGTTTTCACCCATCAACATTTCAAAAAAGTTATCTATACGTAACAAATATCAAGGGTGGTTTTAATATTTAAAAAATAATTTTGTATTGATTTATTGGACACTCGTTAAGTGGTATGAAAAAAATAAGCATTTAAAAATATAATATAATTCAAAATTCAAAATGTCAAAATTTGATTAAGTGCATTACAAAAGGATAAAAGAATGGTTAAATAACCCTGTATATAACTAAATGCTAGAGTACCCAAACACTTTAAAAAGGTTACAATAAGTTAAACAGATATTTTTTTTAGCTTAGTGGACTTTTTATTAATATCCATTTATTACGTTTAGATCAAATTAATGATTAGAGTTTAAATTGTACATGCATTTGATATTTTTTATTGTTGTTATACGAAGCTATAAATTAAATTCATACTACGTAGAATAAAATAAACGAAATTTCATTTGAACTTTTCAGGCGTTATAGGCTTTTTTGTTTTATGTTTTTTTTTTTTTGGGGGGGGGATATTTTTTAGTATAATAGTCGTATAAGTATTAGTTTGTAGTTTTTAGGATTTTCAGGTTTTATGGTGTTTTAAAATATGAGATTTATATATTTAAAGTAAGTTCGTTTATTTAAATTTTTAGTAAAACGTTAAAAAAGTTTTTAACTTTCCTGAAAAAATACGCTGCAAAATACTGTCAAAAACGATTAAAACTCACAGGCATAATAATAACATTCCCATGATTAAAATATCATATTCGTGTCATAAAAGTCTAATTATCAATAAAAACATTGGATGAAAACAGCGATTTATAACAATATGTAATCTATAATAATTGGTAGTTAGATAAGATACAGTACACGATGTAGTAGACATGTGGACTTTCTGGTCTTTTTTTTTTTAGTATTAGTATTTTTCAACTCAAGATCCTTGATTAAATAAAAAAACGAATTACTAAAATACAGATTAGTAATTCGCACGTTATTTCGCTTGTTTTTTTTTTAAATGCATTTACTGTCCATCGACTCATGATAGCGATAATGAATTTTTTACACTGCGAGTACTCTACGCTAGTAAATATTATAATATTTTAAAAAACGAAATCAATTGACTAGTGGTCCTGAAAATCGTAATATAATATTATGATAAAAATGACTTACTTTGAAAATTGTTTGACGTGTCGTGTAACGAGGCTGAGTGCCTGGAAGTCGGGATCGTACCGTTCGACGTCCGGTAACATATGCAGTAAACGGTCAACACGATGACGCACACGCCCAGTATGGAGACTACAATGAGCGAGGCGACCACGAGTATGGTGATATTAATGCCCAAAAGCGTTAACGACGAAGCACCTGTGGACGAAATAATAAATTCGGTACAGACTTTGCACGATGAACGGAAACGGTATAATTTTATATCATTAAGATACGATAAAATAAATCGTACAAGGCGTGTCATGACATTTAAGTATTAATTGTGTTAAGCAGGAGCTGCGCGCATTGGTGTTATAGTCTTTATGGACAAGTTATGGATATTGGATAATATTTGGCGGACTCTCATGCGCAGTTTAACAAACAGTTCGACAACCGAACCGTGCGGTAGCCGATAATAATAATATATTATTATTATTATACTTTAATCAAATCAATCGAATTTTTTATTTTGTCAGATAATAATTTTGATGCACTTTGACGGTCATTATGGTACGCTTAAATTGCACAGTTATCGATAATATATCAGTTTCTTTTGTGGTAAGTGTTCGTCCCACTTGTTTTAGAAATTAACATAGATATAGGACTAATCTATTTAATATAATGAAATTCGATAGTTTTTGATATACACAAACCAAGAGAGAATGTCAAAACAGAATCCTAAAAGTCAGAAAAATATAAGCGAAAATATTGCATAGGTATTTTGCTCAAATAATATTCTGTTATGGACGTAATTTAATGACGAGTTTAAAGTGGGATTCAATTATAACTGTATTGAATTAAAACCTCAAATAGCGTAAAATATGGGAACTAACTGGAATATTCAACGATCCCAATTAGGAGCGAATTTTTCAGTGGGCCTTTAATTGCAGTTGGTTTTTTTTTTTATTATTGTTGCAGTGCAAAAGGTAGGTCATTCGAAACAATAATATTAAATGGCATCTGAAGTAAACGAAAAAAAAAAAAATAAATAAAAAAGTACCCGATACCAGACGATAATTGGGTGGGTCACTTTTTCTGAAAGCAATAGATCTCATTCGAGAATAAATTCCGAGCAAAGCTTTGTTTTTCGGAAGTTTATCAAGATTTAGCTAAAATCCTTGGGTTTTTATACATTTTTTCGACATCATTATTTTGTCGTTGCGGGTAGTAAATTATTACCTACAGCAAGGCATTATATTATTTGTAATAATATAATACTGAGAAGATTTAAAACGACCGAAAAAATGAAACCGTAAGCGGTAAGCCTACATAAAATATTATTAATCATTATCATTTTGAATAACTCGCTCCGCTCTGAATCTGAAAATGTGTTTCATACACATGAAATAATATCATATAATATATTGTGTATGTGTGTGTATGAGTGTGTACGTTTAACCATAAATTATAATAAAATTGTATCGTCTGTCACGTAGCCATCGTTACGACGCGCGACGGGTCGACGGCAAAATATGAAAAAATTAATAATAAACGCGACGATTTTATTATTGTAATTGTTAAAATACGAATAAAACGGTCCCCCGCCCCCTCACCCCCCCACTGTTGTACGTGTATTTTAATTTACTTTATCGTCAAGTTTATTATGACCCTACATAAAGCTAGCCTGAATGCAAAAGTGCTAATCTAACCGTTCGCCGTACCTTGACAAGTTGGCGTCGTCGCTTCGTCCGTACCGTCGGGACAGTGGTTGATGTTGTCGCACACCAGGTCGTTGGAGATGCATTGCGACATCGTTTGACATTTGAACTCCCTGCAATTGTGGACTGGAACAACAGTAGAAAAAAAACACGTTTTTTTAACGTGGATTTATCGAACTTTCGGTAATGCGCATAAAAAATAATATAATATATTGATTTAGGTGTCCTGCAGCGTATGTCATTTGTGCTCCGTCGGTTGTGATTTTATGGACTTTTGTGGTTTTTAATAACTTTTGATTTATTTATTTTTTAATCGGAATTAAAACATTGATAAAAATTGTATTTATTTTGGACGATGGAATTGGGGCTTACGCGTGTATTTAGACAATAAAAAAAATATTAGATACAATAATATGCGTACGATTCTAACCAAAAACGTTATAAAGTTACCTACTGTATTGTTCTGATATCGTATTATAATATTATTATGCGTTAGGTACATGTAATGCGAATTTCGAATACACGCGGTACAACTAAAAAAACTTTTTTTTTTTTCATCGGTAGGAACACGGTGGAAGCGGGATTTGACGCCTCGACGAATTGACGGAAGTATACTAAGGACCGTTAAAAATGCGAAACTTATTATTTTATTAGATACATAATATTATCTTCGATGACGACGGCGACGACGGGTCTCGTATGTATTACAATGACGGTGTGGTGGATGTGTTGATGGTATTCGTTATTACCGAGTGGGCGTAAGAATTTGATATTATGTATTATGCATAATAATATATGCGATACACAATAATTATATATATACATGTGCGTGTGTGTACTGTGTGCGTGACAAATAACGCCGTGACTAATATTCGACGAGACGAGACAGAGCTTGATATCGGTATTTTATACACTGATGTATACGAAACGATTCCGGCGACGGGGTGTGGTGGCGACGAGCGGCGGCGGATAGAGAGGAAACGCAGGACTCTGTGAGACGGGGGTGCAGTATACTGTTTGGGATCTATCTATCTCTCTCTCTCTAAAAAAAAAAAATACTTACAAGGATCTTTGAAGGCGGTTATAATTAATCTAAAACCGTTGACACGCGTGCCCCACGAATCTGTCACGTACTTGAGCGTGACAAAATTCGTACGCGTAAATATCACGCCGACGGATTGTTTCGTACTGCTGCACGTGATGTCGGCCTGTATAGAAACAAAAACACATGAAATGAATTGATTTTTATCGAAAACAATAATAATATTAATAAAAAAATACTATAATAATGTATAACAGCGCACGAGGGCGTGGGCGTGTACTTTTTACACCGCCTAATGTAATACCGTGTACGAGAATCATTCATACGGTACCTATATATTATATTATACTAAAACGTTATTGGTAACATTACAGACATTCGTGTGTAGGTGCACTGCGACATGTCTAATAGTTTTATCCGTCAATGCATGTATACGCGTACGGTTATATTATTAACAATTTTAAAATGGTATATTAACAACTTACTGATTGTATTCAAAAAATACCCCGGATTGTGTATAGCAATAATGAACGTACGTTTCAAGACTTCCGACAAACCGAGTACTGCAGTACATGCACACCAATATTCATGGGCGTCTTTGAGCTTACTTGAAAATTGATTTAAAGGAGAAAATTACGTAGGGTTTCGTATAATCCGGAGTGGAGGTTCATTTGAAGCCCTAGCATTATATATATATATATATAATGCTTAAGTGTGTGTGGGAAACTCACAAGTGATGCTTATTCCAAAGTTACATTTATTGAATGTTTCCATAGGCGTCCTAAAGGTAAAAGTGGATTTTATTTTTATACAGGCCATTGTATAACTGAACGCGCTTTGTGTAAAAATTGAATAGTTAATTAATTTATTAATGCTTTACCACTTTAGTGTTTCCCAATATTGCTGTAAGAAGAAATCATTTTCTGGTTTTTAGAATTTTCCAAATATACTTGAACATCATACTTTCAATTATTTGAATTCTTTACAACATTTAAAAAATTAACGTTGCCTACAAAAATGTTTTAATTTTTAGAACAGTCGCGATTTAGATTCATAAAATGTTAAATATATAACTATACTTATATATTATACGCTTTCTGTTGTTATTTAAATTTTTACCCCAAACAAAAAGTAATACATTTTTATCGATATGTTGTGAATATTTGTTATGATAACAAGTACAAACTACGAAGTATTGTGTATTTTTTACCATATTTTGAATTTTAGGCGAAACGTTTTAAATTTGAATTTCGTATGTTATCCATACACCATAGATAGATTTTTTCAGTTTTTCTTTCGACGGGTAAAATATTATGTGTGTTGCCCGTACAGCAAAATCATATCAGATGATATAATTATTATGATATTATGATAACATTTTGTAACGCATCGTTGCATAATGCTACACGAGAACGAATATAAGTCAATATTATTTATAATGGTAGTTTATTATATTATAATATACGAATACATTCAATACACTTTAACACGTAGCGTAAAAGCTATAGCATATTATTATTATCGTGTTGTATGATTATTATTTATTTGTATAGTTTTCTAGTAGGAATTCATTACGGATGAATAGGCAGTCTCCAAATTCTCGTGCGCGATAAAACCACATAATTCATTTGTTTTAAATGAAAACGGAATCTCTACATACTCGTCTAGTGCGGTGGCGTGAAGAAATCCCCCCGTTCGCAAACGTTAATGAAAAACGCACATTGTGTGTAATTTATGCGTTTATTATTACGAAGTAATAAAACAGACAGGGTTTATTCACGAAGTATTGAAATTTTCCGACTACATTTAACAATAAAACAGTTCTAAAATAGGCTTTGCGATGTTTCGGATAATATAAACACCTGCGCGCCGCCGCTTTAAGTACACGATACGTCGCGACGTATTATTATTATTGGCTTTGCGCGGAATTTAATGTTATAATATAAGTAGGTACTCTCCGCGTGCGCCCATGCACAAAGACCATAGTCGCTCGTTATTTTGGTTTGGACGAAACGTCTGGTGCGCAAAATTGCCGAATTCGCGTGTAAATATTTAAAATTCAAAAGTAGGATAGGCATCTACTGTTTTCTACACGGGTACACGGCGATCAGCAGTTACCGCGTGAAACGGTTAATATTATTTTGCACACGCGAATATGCCCGCCGAACAAACACGTCGTCATAAACCTCTATATTATAATATAATCTGTAATATAATATTATGTTATTTGCTTAATAATTCCTGAAATCATAATTTATATAATAATGCGTTGGCGTATGTACAACAATGGGGTAGATACCTTCATAACATAGTAATATCAAAGGAGACTCGAAACGTGTTAACGAGGGCACCTGTCCGATTTGCGGTCGAATCGGTGCCAAGTATGCGTATTATTCGTTCACCGAATCCCGGGTAGAGGGACACGTTGTTTACACGACTGCCTACACGCGGTGGTACGTAATCGAGTGATTTCCGACGAGCAGTCATAAATGCCTTCCGTTTTAGACCGTCGAAATTCATATATATATATATATATATATATATATGATGGACGCGGTAAGTTCATTGCTGCAAGAGGTAGATATGCTATATTATGTGCATATTGCACGTGCACACGCACGTCTAGGCGTATTATGTGATCGATATAATACTATAGTAGGGACTCCGTTGCTTCCGACGGTAATTAAAAAATATATAATATCGTAAAGATGACGTTCAAAACATAGTCTAGAACACGATACAACTTTTTAAATTTATAATAATGTTATTGCACAATCAATTCTAAGTTTATTTACTTAACAATAACAATTATTAATTTTTATTTTTTTAAATTAAAAATTTTATTTTAAAATGCTCGATTCTAAATTAAAATAGCAATAATACGTTAATACCGAGACTTTTGTATAATATTTTCATTTTTAAATAATTTGATAATATATCAAGTCACTCTAATGTTAAGAATAATAATATAGTTGAAAGGATTATTCTAAATTAACCTACAATTTGCTGTGATACGTTTATAACACAGAGACAGCACTTCCGGGTATAACGTGTATTTAAGTCGAAATGCCGGTCAAATTTAACAAACGATCATTTCACGCAAACCATTTAATATTATTTAGAAGCTTACGTTTCTAATCAACTAACTAAGCTTCAACAAACTTAAGCAACTAATGGACCCGCCAAATATTACACCAAAGTCAACATATTTAACTACTGCTATTATACACCATATACCATTTATTTATTAAATTTAAATAGTTGATTTTAGTACACGATACAATATATATGTATATATTATTAAATGTACGTTTTGACATATTTCCGCCGAAAAATATTGCATTCCATACAAATATGAATTTGTGTATGATATAAACGTGTACAATACGGATATTTACATTCTCAAAATGTTTTAGTTATTATTTTTTTTACCGTGTATCGCTTGATCAGAATAATTTATTATTTTGTTTTTGATTATTAAACAATAAACAGTTAAATTTTGTATCCAGCCAAATTGTATGAACGTATATTTTAACTTTTAACGATCCAGATTGTCCAAATATTTCGATAGATACCAAAAGTAGTTCTTTCAATTGATTATAGAGATTTTAAAAATTACTGAATCAATGCAACGGTATACTCGTATTTTATACATTTTTAAATAAATTTGTCAACTGTTAATAAAATAATACTGTTATACTACAGAGGATCTACAATTACAGCGGTTTTCGACGGAATTTCGGAAAAGCCATATACTAATCGTTAAAAACACTAGCGGACCTCCTGCGTTAATTTTTTTTTCCATCAAAGATATTGGTCGAATAAATGACTAAATTTTAATTGACGAGATAAAAAAAAAAATGCACTCGTTTAAACAGTATTTTATACAAATCATGTGTTAGCACTTAGCATAGTATACAAACGATTAGTATTGCACGATAACTGTATTCACTCGTCATTTTGATATTGATTGGTTACACGAAACACAATGTTTTATGTTTTTTTTTTTTTTTTTTTTTTAATTTTACCTCACGTTAGAATAAACAATTTTGATTTTAGTCCGGGCTGCACAAAGTTTTGTAAACTGACCGCGATTGTACCGTGCACTTCTGTCCGACGAAATCTACGCCGACGCCGTTATTAGCAGCACATTGCGTATGCATTATGCAGCCACCTTTTTGTTTTTATATTCAAGTGTTCAAATGTCTATTATAAGCCCAGATACCGTTCAAAACGATGCGATATCAAGGCGTATATCTGGCGTTGACGGGGCTGTGTCGGCACGGCATTATAATGTGTAGAGACGATGTTGATGGTCGGTGGGAGTGGGAACGAGTGACATGTTCGCGATTCGAGTAAAAATATTATTAATACGTAGGCGGTATAATCGTAATCCGAGACGAGTTATGGATCGGTAGACGCGGCCAAGAGTCTCGTCGGACTTTCGCCGAACCGTTTCACTCAAACTCGGTTGTTCCGAACGCGGCCGGGGACAATGTTTTTGCGTGTTTCCGTCACAAACGGTTTCGCGAAACTTTGCTAATTAAAATATAGAATTACACACACAAACATATATATATATCACTCTGAGGTCTGCAGCAGGTGGGAGGCGTATTATACGTATAATAATAATAATATATATCGTAGACGTATTCATACACAGCATATTAATATGAATACCCATTGATTCCGATGATTATTATAATTGCTCTGTCGTGAGTAAAAATATGATATATCTGCATTCTGCACGCACGCAATACGGTACGTTTTTAGATTAAACTTTTTTTTTTATATATATTATTGAAATTGTTTTCACATAATCAAGTGACTATTATCATTACGACCGTTTTAATTATTCAAAAGTTAATTACAATATTCCTCATCCGACTTTTTGTTTATTGTATTTCTTTCTCATATGTCATATTATAATTGTATACATTATTCATATACACCTTCTATACATATAGACTTTGTTATTTTATTTTCATCAACGTCTGCGGAGATGAACAGTACCTGCAGCACAACAATTATAATTTCAAATGCAATATATTTTTAGATGTTGTAAACATTAAATGTTTTGTTATCTTTGTCCTAACAAAACAATAATACTCTGAATGGTTTTAGTATTATTTTATTATGTCTACGACAAAGTTTTAAGTCTTTAAAAAAAAACATACTATATATTTTTTATCGCTATAATTTTTCTACTTTTTACAGTTTTTTAGAATTCTATACAAGATATTATGACGATATAAACATAATATTTTCGAACTAGGTATGTTATTTTATAATACTTTCAAATTATGAGAAAAAAATAATACATTTCAATGTAAAGGGTGTTTTTTGATAAAATAATCACTATGTATACCATAAGACGAAGATAAACTGAAAAATAAAATAAAAAATACATTGTGATGTAATTTTGTATAATATTAAAGATAAATCATAAAATTAGGAATGTGGTTGTGTTGATGTTCGATAAAAACTATTATTTATTACTAGGTCTCAGGTTTTTATGCAAATGTAGGTATATTCTTCTACAATTCGCCTAAAATAATTTTGATTAAAAATGTCGACGTTTCGTAATGTGTAGTTTCTATAGTCAATTTTTTATTTTGCATATTTTTGCATATTTAAGTAAAAATGACTATAAATTGCATATTTTTATACATTTGAATAAACGTTTCATATTTTATGAAAAGTAAATCAAAATTATTTTAAATTTCGTTAAGAAGTGGTTTAACCTCTTGTAAAAGCTATTTTGAGCAATTTCAGATAAACACCTGGACGGAGTAACATCAATACTGCTAGTATGTAATGGAAGTTTTGGAGAAATAAGCAACAACAATGAAAGTTTTAAAGAGTTTTCATTTGAAGAAATTTCTTGTTTTACATATGCGCCTATAGCGTCTTATGAGATAGAAATACGTTTTTTTAAGTATAAATTTATGGTATGTGAGAATCGCAGAACTATCCAGTTTGAAAATCATAGATCATATTTTGTAATTTTGCGTGGATATTCGTTCCAAATTAATATTACGTTTATGTAGTTAGTTTTACATTAATATAAATATAATAATGATAAATAATAATTAAGGGTAATAGATTAATTGTAATTTTAATTTTAATGGTATTTTTTATTTCTCTAATTATGTTTTTAATGATCATACATTTTGTAATACGTTTTAAAATGTTTAATTTTTAAGTGGGCAAAATCTTATTTTACATATTTTTAAACTTTTTTTTGCACAAATATGTGCGTATTTAGTAATACTCGGACTTGTTATATACCGGGCCCTCATAAACTATGACATTTCTCTAAAAAAAAAAAATAATAATAATAATAAAATAAAATATTTTATTGTTCTTATCTTTTAACGTAATTTTTCCAACAAAATAATGTGCATAGACGACATAATAATACGAATTAACAACATATTATAATATATTCTTTAATATTATAATCTAAATATAAAAAATTATAAGGTGTATTGAAATTAATCAAATTAAAATGTACCGCGTATCATGTGTCTTAGAACTCTTGACAGTAATTTAGAACTAAGTTATAAATAAAATGAAGTATCAAGTTTCTGAACATTTATGTATCTATTTAGGATCAAGTTACTCATTCCAACTCATATATCTGTATTTGGCCGATATTTTATAAACGCTGTCTCTATGTATAAACAACGTTCATTAGATGTTGTAAAATACGATTACTGGGTAAAGAAAATAGATTATCGATTGAACTTTTGAATTACGACCGTAAAATATAAATAGCGTAATATTCACCCGACTGAATGTTTTTTTGCACTGAACTGTTTTTAATTTTGAACATAATGTCACTTTCAAATAATGTTACTTTTATAGGAAAACGTTTATAAATTATATTATTATAGGGTGTTAAACACCAGGTAGACATCTCGTTTTTATGTAAGCATAAAATCCTAAAACGCATTTTAGATTATAAACTATAAAGTAACATTGAAGTTATATATAAAAACCGTTGTCTAGCATTAATTGTAAATAGAACTACACACATAATGTGGGTTACTGTATTGTTGTCTCCTTGTCGTCCATGTGTCCTATTGTAGACGATTTATGCGGTGCTACCACAAACATTAACATAAGATATGTGTATTTATTTAGCATTTGGCGAAAAATAGTGCTACTTGATCGCTCTGCAAAATTCACCTCACATATTAATAGAACGTAAAAATAAGCTGCAGTATAAGAATTATTCATCTTAAATTTTCGTCGCTGTATTGCACGAGTACGACGCCGGATCTAATTTATTAATTCGGGAAATTTGGAATACATCAACTCTATTAAAAATCATTGAATATATTATTAAAATCAGGGCTTGAAATCGATTTTAAATATCGATAAAAATCGTTAAAAATCTTTTAAAAAATCAAAAGTAATATCGAAATCGTGAATGCTTGTTAATGATTTTCAAAATTTCTATTAAAATTAAAAAAAGTTAAAATCGATAATTTATATCAAAATCATTACATAATCAAATCGATTTTAAATAAATGTAAAAAAAATTTTAATTTTAAATTCAAAAGTATACAAGCATACAGACATCAGGTCTATTTATATTTTATATTGTTCATAGGCACACTCATTGTTAAATTAGGTAATAACATTGATTATACATAATGCATATCATGCACAATAGTGTGTATAGTAATAACTACTAATAATTAATAACTAATATCTAATATTTTGTTTTCTGAGAATAAAATATTTACAATGTAGTATACATATTATAGGATAATACTATAATAGGAATCGGGGTTCGACGAGCGATTATTGTTGACTTGTTGTTATTGCAAGTTTTATTTTGATAGGTACCTACACACGTTTGGCTTATTAAATAAAATGCTTGGAAAAATATTTTTTCCAATGTTGTAAATTTTAAAATTATACTTAAATCGAAAAAAAAGAAAATTATATTTAAAATCGAAATCATAATATAATTAAATCGATATTCTGCATCAATAAAAAAATCATAAAACCACAAAACCAATGTATTATTTTTAAATCGAAATCGAAAAAAAAATGATATCGATAAGCAAAATTGAAATTAAAATCAAAAATTTTTATTTCGATTTCAAGCCTTGATTAAAATAAGTAAATGTAGTTTTAAAACAGTATTGGAGATTTCCTCGAGATTCGAATTCAGATTTCAGATACTCGTTTCTTCTCTTTTTCGGTCTCTCAAAAATAAAAATACGAATTTATTCGTCATTAGACACATTATCA